>NW_012152951.1:725476-773823 GCF_000956105.1 Propithecus coquereli | reverse complement strand
AGACAAATCATAAAATCCAACTCAGGAACCTTATCATCCTGGGGTCCTGTGAACTCTGACATCCAGCTGGTATCAGTTTCAGAAAGGCTTTCAGAGGGTACTGTCCCTTGAACGTGGCCTGTATAAGCCCAATAAAAGATGAGAAAGATAAAAGTAGGTGGGAATTTGCCACCAGAAGGGAAACTTACTTGATGTCAGTGAAGACATACAGGAATGATGAGATACTGACCCAGATTCTCTCCTCCACATCCAGGAAGGTGCTAGCAACATGCTTCCTAAGTTGGGATTCAGGGAAAACCATTCCTGAAGACCTTTTTCAGACTATGTCCTGGCTTACGTTACTGAGTAAGCCTCAGAAGGAAACTTGCCTATATGAGCAAAGGATTAGCTGCATGGGTGGTATCAAAGTCAGCCTTCGTTCCAACCCCCCAGCACATTTTATGGTGTTTCTCCCCACACCACCTCCTGAACCTTTTAGCCTCATCCATATGCATAGATGGGGCAAAGAGAAAGACATATTTACTAGGTAAGCCTACCTAACTACCTCGAATTAGCTCAGTCCATTATTAGTTTCACTTGGTAGAAAATCATGCCTCATCTGTTATGCAAGCAATAGCTGGTATTTGTAGTATTGTGTAGTACAATGTAGTACAATGCCAGGTATTCACTCCATTACAGGTTTTCTACCTAATCAAATGAAAATGAACAATTAAGTAAGACATCCTAGTTTTCAAAAGGTTGAATCATCTATTAATAATATCCGTAATAACTTCAACATTGAAAAATAACATGAATTCTGTGAGATGATATCCCGTCCTTTGAAAAGGTTAGGAGAGGCTGTCGCAAACCCTGATTCAGCTTGTGTAGCACGGGGAATGGGAGTTGTACTGCAACACCAAGCGGTTTGTTATTTCAGTATGGTAATTTGTTCCTTAAATCTGAATGTACTGTGGTTTTCGTTAGAGCGCTAACATGTATAATATGATGATTTCCTGGGGTGAGTAAATTTCCTCTTTTCTTCTCTTTGAATCTAAACTCAACCATAGAATAATTTTCTAGTGAGCTCAACTCTATGATGTCCTGAATCCTGACACCAAGGACCTGACCCCATTGGGGAAGCAAAGGGAACGGAAAGAGCACACCCAGAATGAGAAGGGACCTCCCCTGGGGGCAGTGTGGTAGAGGGACTGGATATAGATTCACTAAGGCAGGAGATCTAGGTCCAGGTCCTGACTCTGCCGAGTTTTTGCCAAGAACAAGCCCCTTAAACTTCACGAGTTTATCTTCTCATCTTAAAAATAACAGGATTGAAATTGCTTTTTAAAATGCTTCCAGCTCTGATTCTACAGTTGATAAAATTCTATAGTAATTTCAATTACATGTGGAAGCATTTTATAAACTTTGAAGTGAGATTATGCATCTTTCTTTTCATTTTAACATTTTTTAAGTGCTATATTTTGAGGTTGAAAAATTCGAAAAGTGAAAGCATGTTGAGCAACAAACCCAAACCCTTCATTTTAGGAATGAGGAAACCAGGTGAAATATCCACATGGCTTTTTGTGCTCTAACGCTCTACCTCTTATGTGAAATGTAGCAGCAGCTCTACAAAGGTCATCAAAATTTTTCTGATGTTTTATTACACTAATTTCACTTGGATATCCTGGGATCCAGTGTTTCTTGATTGTCTTTGGTCAGGACTATCTGAGGATGCACATATCATCTTGAAATCACTTTGACCCTGTCCATCTTGACAGCCTCCCTGAATCATTTGCCTTCTGTATGACTCCTTTGTGCTGCCCAGATTGAGGATTTTTTATTGTCTTTTCCCCTCAAATGCCTGTTGCAATTTTAGTGAACCTTTTTACACTTCCCTTATCCTTATACATAATCAAGCAAAATGAGACATCCCAAGGCGCATCGTGATAAAGGTTTTCAGTGTAGTTGCTTATTCTCCAAAAGCTGGTTTAAGATATTGTAAGAAATGAAGCCAAATGTTCTGTCCTGCACTTTTACACAGTTGATATGGAGAATATCAACATTATATTTGAAGTCATAAATTAAAAATGTTTCTCTAATATTATTATTCGAGAGATCTAGCATGCAACTGATTTGTTCAAGCAAACAGATACGAGGGTATCTTTCAGTTTTGTTAGATTTGATGACATTGCATTCTTAACGCGCTTTACCTTTAAATTTTACTTTCTTTGTTTACTGTGTTGAGCACTCATGATAGAATTTTTTTTTTTTTACTATGGTTTTATTTGCTTTCATTTTATTTTCTTTATAACCTGTTTTTCCTCTCCTGTCCACCTGATGATTTTTGAATTGTTTGTCTGTATATAGCTATAGACATAGATGCTACTGGCTTAGATGCAGAAGAAAATGATATGCCAGCAAACCACCGCTCCCCTAAACCCAGTGCAAACAGTGTAACGTCACCCCACTCCAAAGAGAAAAGAATGCCCTTCTTTAAGAAGGTAACATGAACTTCCAAGCTCCCATTGTCCACCCGCTCGACTGCACTGCGTCACATTTCTAGTCCTGTTGACTGTCTGCGTCCTTTGACAAGCCAATAACATGCATGCTCTGTTATTCTTTGTTTCTTTTCCATGCTGCTGTAGCTAAGCAGAAGCAGAAATCGGTAAGTTTACATTGACATAGCTGTGTTTATCCTGCCACTGGCATCATTAGCATTAATTCCCACAGTTTTATTAAATGTAATCATTTCTGTCCTAAGAAAAGAACCTAGCAACAGCTAATTGAGTCCAGGCATTTCAAACCAACTAAATTCAGGGAGTGACCTGTTAAAACATCATTACAGTACTTATCCTTTTTGATGGAATAATATCTGCCACCAAGGGAATTTGTTTCAACATTCAAGGATGTCAAACACTGACAACTCCATATGATGCACCTCAATTGTGCATGCTTATTCTGTCTGTCTGTCTGTCTTTTTCCCCAGAGATTTAACTTATAATCAAGCATATTAAAGCAGTTATTAGATTCTGATTTATGATATCCAGATACATAGCTTGTACTAAAAATAAATATTCAATTTTTAATTTAGTCAGTATTTAAACTTCTAATCCACTAGGTGCAAAATCTGCAGATGAGCAAGACCAGTGGAAAACTGCAGGCTTGTTTTGGCGGTTTACTGTGAGTTTTTCCTATTGTCATATATAAATACTCTCCCGATGTTCTTATCTTCTCCATCAGTCAGATGTCAGCATCTCACCTGTTGGACAGTGTGGCTGGTGGCCATGCACAGAGCCTTTGCCATTAGCCACCCAAGATGCTACACAATGATGCTACTTGTCCCCCAACTGGAAATTATAGGGTATTCCTAAACTCTCTTTACTCCTGAAAAAGTCTATTTCCTCTCAGCCCATTTTGTAGCTTCAAAGCATTATTTTTTAAAGACCACTAACTATAGCCCGCCCAAAATTTCCATTTTTTCCCCTCTTTTGTACACCACTTTCCACAACTACTGCACTGTCTTTTAGAGTCACACCTCCTGATGTCACCACGTCTGGCAAAACCATGGGTATATTCTAACACACATATGTGAATATAGTGTGTGAATAACGCATGCTCTCTGCCCCAAACTCTCAACATACTGAACTCTTTTCCTTAGCGAACAAGTATTTTGCTCTTTGGAGGAACCTAAAGTCATTAAAGAGGCATCACATACTGAACTATAAAGTTTTTTTTTTTTAATAAATTATATTTAGTAAAGGAAGAATTCAGCACTCCAGGCAAAAGTTAAAACACCGGATTTTTGTGTTAACACAAAAGGCTCCAGCTCCATGTTCTTCTACAACAGTGAGCCCATTTCTCTGGTCCAATATTCTTGTCACAGCTAAAACTTGCAGCCAAGACAGTGTTTATAGTTCAGAAGCTTAGAAAAATCAGCATTGCTAAGCTGCTCTGGACTTCACAGAGAAGGAACATGAACTAAAACCTTATTAGTCATGTAGTTTTTTTTGAAACCCATTTACCCTGAAATAGGAAAACTTTAAAAATGTTTACTTTATCACAATTTTTTTTTTTTTTACTAAATAATTCAAAGAAAAGAGAGTTAACAGGAAAGGATAGATAAAATAATGGTGTGATTCTCAATAGGGCACAAAGCACCAATATTCCATCAAATAAGGTAATTTCTGTAGCTACCCTATTGATTAAGAAGCTGATTGATTACCAGCATGGGGTAACCCTTGGCTAGTTGGCAGTCACAGATCGAAGGAACCAAAGACCTATCAAATACTGGGCCACTTAAAGACTTGAGATAAAATTTCTTGGTAGCTATTACTAAAATGCATGCAATTTATATTCCTAATTACAACGGTGGAAAAGGTGTTCTTATACTGCATAGTTATAAGGACTTGGCTTCTAAACGTTTTCAGTATGGTCCCAAGTGGTATAATTGTAATAATTTAATAAATATGCTTCTGATGCCTTCGGCACTGGTATTCATTCTTATGTTATTGATTACGTGGGAAACTTCAACATAGACTTCAAAAACAAAAAAACAACCTGCGATTCAATGAGAAGATTATTTTCTATGTTTTAGGTTGCTTTTAGAGTGGTGCTTGTGTGGCATTTTGTGCTGTCAATGTATTATGTTTGTCTTGTTTTTTTTTTTTTCCATTCAAAAATGTATTCTAGCTTGATTGTGTCTATTAGAATTAATTTTGAATGCTAGGTAAAAATTTAAGCAGTGAAATTTGACAGCACAGTCGCAGTAATGTTTTTCTTCCCTCTGATCATACTGTCCGTGACTATTGGTGAAATCTCATGATGGAAGCTTTTGAATTTGAAATGCTTTTTATTCCCCCCTGAGGCAACTTAAATGAAAATGAAGCCAGAAGGTTTGTAATGGGCAATTTTAAGCAACAATAAAATGTTCTTGAGTGACAGCTGATGCAAGAATTACATTCACATTTGCACATCAGTTTATCAAATTATTAAAATAGTTTGAAGAATATTTTTCTTTTGGTGAGTTGACTCTTAAAATATATTTTTCAGATACTCTTGAATCATATTCATATAGCAATGATTTGCTTATCCCAGGATCTAAGGCCATATCTGTCTTCTACAATAAATTATTTCATTTTTGGATCAATTTAATATTCTCTGGCATCAAAAGAGCCAGTTTTAATGTAATCAAATGAATTAGCTGTTATCTAATTTTTTTAAAACAAATTTATTTTAACCACTTTATTTGAAGCAGTTAAACTGAAAACTGTTGATAGTTTTAGAAATTGCTACAAAATTTAGCTCCTCCCCCTAGTCTTCCAAAAAAGAAATAAATTATTGCAGAAATACATGGATTTGTTATTTAACAGGAACACTAAACTATTTTTGAGAAACATGTTAGATATGCAAGTTGATAATGAATCTTTTGAAGCCACTGAAGCATAGTTGAATATATTATCACACTTTAACTATCTTCCCTCCAAGACACATAACACATAAACCTTACATTTTAAGTTTTTAAGTACTAAAGTATAGGAAAAAGTCATCAATCGCTAAGGTGTGACTGGTCATAATGATTACTATTTACTATTTACTACAGCAAACATGCATGCTAATTTAAACTCTCACAGTAAATAGAATTTTTCAAGTATCTGGTAGTGAGAGTTATATTTTGAAATTAGGTTTTATGCAGGTAAGATACACAGACATCTAAGATGTAAAAGTAATGGAATTTTCTTTCCTCCATCATTAACCATGTTACGTCTGCATTTCAACTCTTCAGAAAACTCAAATGCATCTGAAAAGTGGTATTAACTTGCAGTCAAGCCTAAAGCACCTATTCTGCATGAGGCATGTTTCTGTTTGTTCTACCAACTAGTCTAGTTTTTGTTCAAAAGCAGCACCTCCTGCTTTAGGAACTGCTAGGCCAGTAGCCTTTCTTGAGAAGAGCAAGAAAACTGTAGCCAATCCACTAACTGAAAACTTTAGGAAAATAAACCCACCACCGATCTTTGATTGGGTTTATTTAGAAAAGAGGCAAGTAAAAAAAAAAAAAAAAAATGTGTGGAAAGCCAGTGCCTCATATCATAGTTCAGACAGAGTACCTTATATGCAAAATATTTAAGTTCCCCCGCCTGTGAAACGTCTAAAAGCCTCTCCTCTCTCTGCAGACAGAGCACACTCCTCCTTACGATGTGGTACCTTCTATGAGACCGGTGGTCCTAGTGGGCCCTTCGCTGAAGGGATACGAGGTGAGTAGCCACATTCTGTAGCACACTCAACCTTTGCATGCTGAACTGTTTTGTAACTCCACATCCTCCTCCCGACTCTCGAATTAGAGCTTAAAGAGCTCATAGCAGCAAAGCACGTTGTTTTTCAAGCTTAGTGTTTTGTTTTCCTGGCTGTGGCTTTGACGGCCTCTGCTAGCTTCAACTTACTCAGTCCAGGAAATATTTAATTTCAAATAATGTCAAATGGAGAGTGATGGAAACCCCTTGCAATGTCATTTGTCACTAAAACATCACGATAAGTTCGGTTTCATTGTCATTGCATCAGAACTCAGAAGAATGTGGCCGCCTCTCATGCTACCTTTTCCAAATGCAAAACTCAGGTCTCCAAGCATCCCAAAGAGAAGTAAAAGTACTTTATCCCAATGAGTAATATTTTTTAATTGTATCTTAATTTATTGCTTGCTCCACTGCAGGTCACAGATATGATGCAAAAAGCGTTGTTTGATTTTTTAAAACACAGATTTGAAGGGCGGTGAGTATTTGAGAATACTGGGTTTTGTGGATTTTGCCTTAAAGATGACAAACCCCTGGTGGGATAGGAGCATGATCCTAAGAGAAAACTACCCTCTACCTGTCTATATGATGACAGGAAGTAAGTTTCGTTCAGTTGAATCTGGTTCAGTAAATATTTTTCCTATGTGCTTTGCACATCCTCAACCTTGGTTGATCCGGTTCCTGAACCTGCATCCGTAAGATGAACTTGGACATGACCTTCTGGCTAGTCTCACCCTCAACTGCTGCCCAGACATCTCACTAAATATCCCTTTTCTGTTCACTCTTTTAAGACTTTCCTATCATCTCCCTGAATGTTCAGCTTTATCTGCCATCACTATGGTCCTAGCAATGGCCAATCCCCCCCTCTAAACTATTACTATCTAGATACAGCTGTAATAGTCCTTCCCTCTCTTCTCATCGGTACCTCACGTTCCAGTGGATACTCCATCAGCATGTCAAAACGTAGTTATTTCTCCTCACATCTGACCTCACAGTCCCTCTAGGTATCTCATTTTTCCTTCTTTTCTTTACAGGACAATTCCTTGAAAGGGATGTGTGAACTTGCTCTCCTACTCTCTTGAGCCTACTCCAGTTACACTGTCACCCACAACACTCAGTCAAAACTGCTCATGTCACGATCACCAATAACCTTCCCAATGCTAAATCCAGGGATGAGTTCTCAGCCCTTATCTCACCTGACTATGAGCAACAGTTGACATGGTGGACTCCTCCGTCCTCTTTTATCAAAAACACTTTATTTGCTTGGTCCCTGGGACCACACTGTCCTGGCTGGCTTCTACCACACTAGCCACTCTTTCGTCTCTTTTGCTGGCTCTTTCTCATCTTCTAGACATCTTGGAGAGCCCAGGGGTCAGCTCTTTGGGCTTTGCTTTCTTTTGTCTATATTCCCTTCTTTAGTGATTTCATTCAGTGTCAGATTTTTAAATTCCATTCCTGTGCTGGTCTCTCCTCTGAATTCTAGACCCATGTATCCTGTCCACCATCACCATTATGATATGCAGTGGGCTTTTCAAACTGGACCTCCAAACTTCCCCCAAAACTCGGTCCTCTGGTAGTCTTTCCCTGTCTCAATGAATGGTTTCTTCATCTTTCAGGCTCAAGACCCTTCAGCTCCAGATCATTGAATTATCCTTGACTATTTTCTCTCTCTCTCATATCCCACATTCAAATGCTGTTGTCTATATCTTCAAAACATGTTCAGAATCTAAGCCCTTCTCACACATCCTCAGCTGTCATTTTGGTCTGAGACGCCATCATCCTCTCTTCCCTGGGTCTCTTCCAGACTTGTTTTCTTGCTTTTAGCATTGTTTTCTTAAAGTCTGTTCTCAGCCCAGCTGCCTGCCTGACCCTGTTAAACTGTGAGCTGGTGCTCACCACTCCTTTGTTCAGAACCATCCAGTGATTTCTCTTTTCACTGAGTAAAATCCAAAGTCCTTAATTATGGCCCCAAACCCTCCGTGGTCTGACCTTCCGCACCCCCCCTTTCTTGACTTTCTCTCTTACTACTCTTCACTTTCCTCATTCCACTCCTGCCACACTTACTCCCTTGTTCCGTGAGTGTTCCAGACAGCCAGATACATGCCTACCGCAGGGCCTTTGCACGTTGCAGTTCCCTCTGCTAGGAACACGTTCCTCTCAGATACTCTCCTTGGTATGTGTATGCACACGCATGCACACACATGCATTCTCCTTTCCTGACTTTTTTCCTCAGTGCTCTTTTATGTATTTTGCTTATTAATTTTGTTGTCATTCTCCCACAACTAGAATATTAAGCTCCGTGAGGGCAGGGTTTTTAAATGTCTTGTGAACTGTTACATTCTCAGTGCCTAGAGCAGTGCTCAATATGAAAAAGGATGGATGGGTTTTGAATGTCTGCCGTGTGCTAGAGAAATGCACAGCCAGTGAAGCCACCATCTCTACCTATGAAGAGTGTGTATGTAAACCACAGATTGAAACCTCTAGCAGTAAAATAGAATATAAATGAAAAGGCAACTCAGCACATGCATGTACTAGGTGCAGGTAGCATAAAGGGGGGAGGATTAATTAATACTAACTTAGAGATGTCCACATCCAGGAAGGGTTTCAAAATGGCACCTAAGATTTCACCAAGTGAATTACAAGGAAGAGAAGGGTGTGTCCAGCAGAGGGTGTCAAGTGGGTGAGGGCACTGAGGTGGAACACAGCGTGTGTGTATGGCAACCCACCTAGAGGTCTTTAAAGACCTAAGCAAGGAGTGACTGGTAACAAAGCCAGGGGCCATATCCGGTGTGCCATGCCAATGGGCTTGGACTTAATCCTTTCCCTCTTTTCTCCCAACCTCCAACTCACCTTCATCATCAAATATTTATGGAGTATATTCTATGTGCCAGGCTTTGTGAGAAGCAAAAACAGATAAGGGCTTGGCTTCACAGAAGTTCCTTATAGTCTGTACTCAGTGGTGCCATAATAAAGGTTAAGCCTGAAGCTCCAAAGACATGATAGGAGTCCAAAATGGAAACCTCACGGTTTCAACTAAGAGTAGATTATTATAGGGGACCTGGGGACACAGAGACAGTGTACATGTCTGTATTTTTAACAAGATAAATGTGGTTCCTCTGTCTACCTTCCTCTCCTCCTCTCCCCCACCCCCAACAACCCAAGTACGATAGATAATATCTGTTGATTTCAGTGTCCTTTTAGATTTCTTAATACAGTATTTTCTTTCTAGACCACACCTATTACTACAGCCATTTCCAATTTGGGTTGACTTTTGGCAGGGAAGTCAAAGGGTAGGGAGGGAAACTTTTATAGCAGGACAGATGTTAAGAAATGATCAAGAAAGGAGGAAAGGGAAGGAAGAAAACAGAAACTATGTTTCAAGGTTTAAAAAGACTGTATAATCAAGGTCTACCTAATCAACTGCTCAAATTAGATTTTTTTATTTTGCATAATTTTATGAAATATTTATTACCCAGTGCCAGGAAATGCAGCCTTTAGCATGGCCCTGGACAAGTATTAAAGGCATACCTCTAATCTGCCCCATTTAGCTTCTATTTCTTCATCCTTAGCTCTGTCATTTATCACAATTGGAGTTGTCTCCACGAGCATGCACGCTCAGAAATTTCTGCTAAAATAGGCGCTGTGTTTTCCGTGACTGAGTTAACCCACTGCCCTTTACTAAATGCCAAAGATGGGGAAATGGGATGGAATTTCCTGACTTACCACTTCTACGTTAAACCTGAGTAAGTTTTGAATTTGGAAGATAGATTCCAGCCAGAGGGTGTATCTTGGAGCCATGTTCTGAAGTATCAGCCACCCAGATTGATTTCATTTAAGAAAAAAATACACAAAATATCTGAATGTTGTATCCATCTATTCTAGCCAGAAGTAATTTCCATACGGCTTTATTAGTGGGCCTGCCTAGGCTCGTCTTGACTTACGGAGATGGAGTTCAATATTGTAGGCCTGTGGTCACTAGTGAAAGGTCATCAAAGGAAGTAGTAGAGTTCATAAGGTAGAATTTCAAAGGCCATGTAAAAATTTAACTTTTTTACCCATGGCAAGACATCCAGAGTAACTGAATCATTAAATGTCTTTGCTTTTGGCAAGGCAAGGCAGCAACAGAGGGTGGATATCCATCAAAAACATCAGGTAGGAGTGCATACATGACATTCTGAAAGGGAAAAATGAGTTGTTTCGTAATGATGTATTAAATAAACTAAATTTACTTTTTAAACAATTTTAAGCCCAAGAGGAGAAAATAGGAAAGGAAATGTTGATGATGAAAGGTTCTACATGGTCAGGAATTCCTTTTCTGTTCTGAAACCCATGTAAGTCCATTTGTGGAAGCCCCCAGAGAGCTGTCAGAATCACTCTTCTGGCTGTTAAAATAGCGTAAGTGTGTCAGGTCAGAGAAGAGATGACAAATCATCATCCTCTTTCTGTTGTGTGCAGTAGAGTAGCCTATTTAAAATTGGATTCACTCTAACCGATTGTGTCCTGTAAACAAAGCACTCCTCAGAGTCACTTTGTAGGACAATGACAGGTAAATTAACAAGGAAATCAGGGACACGAAGGAAAGCTACCATCTAGGATAAATTCAGGGCTTTTCCCCCCCCAGTGACTTTGAAAATGTCAGCTTATCAGCACTGAAGTTGCTGTAGGGATGTGTACAGTATTGCCAGAATCTTCTGCGAGAGAATCTTATTGGAAATCAATAATCCTGGGAAACATTACATCACTGTATTTTCTGGTGTAAGAAATTTATGTAGATGTGAGATGACTTCTAAAACTGGCGGTTTTCCACTCTGGCTGCGTATTAAAATTACCAGCCAGTGCTTAGAGAAGAAGAAAAAAAAAAATCCAAGGGACTCTATACCACTCTCCACTAACTGAAACCACAGCCCGAGGACAGGCTATGGGCATTTGTAACTTTAAAACTTGCGTAGTGATTTCGATATACTGCAAGGGTTGAGAGTTATTTTACTCTAAACTGAATTGGTCCCCAAGAATTTTGCCCTTAGCCTTTTCAAGGTCAACTGCTGGGCAGAACCCCAAGTAATGAAGATGCCCAAAGCCATAATTCCGAGAGTTGAAATGGGATAGTGGCCTCTTAACCACATAAGCAGGTCAGTGGAAGCCTGGCTGAGTAATACCACGTGCAGAAAGAAAAGACCAACCACGTGGGACAAGAAGATGTATCATTACAGAAAATCCTGCCCTTCCCCTAAGAGACTGTAAGATGCTTCTGAGCAGCTTTAGGTTGTCTTGTCACCACCACTGTATCCTCAGGATGGTGCCCGTAACAGGGCAGCTACTTCCCAGTGAGTAGCCAGGGCTCTCTAGAGGCACAGACCCAGGTGGCTGGGCACACAGTAGGCTCTCGATAAATACGTGCTGAGTGAATGACTCCCTCTGTGGCCATGCAGGTGCTCAGCACAAAGGGAACCCTATTACCTGCGTTACAGCTGGAGCTTCCCAGATGGCATCACCCTACCCTTCTACACCCACCCCCGACTAAATGAAAGCATTTTAAAATCATCACTGAGCAGTGGATGCTCCCACATGTAGCCTGACTTCACTTGTGAATGCGTTGTGAAATAACGATGAGACTTTTTTAAATTGATGGATTTAGTGTTTCATTTTCTGATTGTTGCTTTTTAAATGCTAAATAAGATTTTCATCACATATTTATCTTTTTCTAAAACAGCAATCTCACTCAGCAATAAAAAGGAGCAAACTGTTGAAACACACAGCGTGGATGAATCTCAAACCCTTTATGCAAAGTGAAAGAAGGGTGACTCAAAAGGCCACACACACATGATGCCACGCAGAGGATGTTTTGGAAAAGGCAAAACCATAACGGGACAGGAAACAGTTCTGTGGTTGCCAGTGGTGGGGTAGGAAGGAAGATTGATTACAAAGGGGCAGCCCATGGGACTTGCAGGGGGTCATGGAAGGATCCCATGTCATAAATGTGATGGTGGATATAGAACTCTATAAATTAGTGTGAACTCTATAAATTAGTGCAAAACTCTTGGAACTGTACACCAAAAAGAATGAATTTTATAGTATACAGACTAAAACCAAACCTTTTTGTAAATGCCAGTCATCCCTTTTCATAGTTTATCAAATGCCCTGCTCTCCAGATAACAACCACTTTTAGTGTCTGGGTATTTTCTCCTTGCCTCTAAATAAAGTGCTTAATTTGCTGCTTGGGTTTTCAGCGTTAGGCATTGTCTATGGATTTCATACCGTGAAGAATACCGAGCCCTCATGCATATCCCATATGTACGCCTGCATGTGTCTCTTCCTCCAATCTCCCAGCTGTTAGAAGTTAAGAAACTACTGGATGCATCTGAATATACTGGGAAGAGATTTAGACAGCTGGGGGGGAACTGGCAGCTGCATTCATGACACGTTTATAGAAAATTAAGCAAATGTAAAAAGTAAAATTATTTCATGAAAACCACAAAGCATACAGGAAAAAGTATATGGCATGGTTCATTTGAATATTATTTGCATGGTTATAATAAATGTTAAATATGGAGCCAACCAAAATTATTACTTATCTTCTTGAATCTCTGAGTTGTTCTAGCCAGTTCCAGTCTAGACCAATTCTCTCTGTGCTGGGTGTCATTTGGGGACAGCCCTCGTCATTACCCTTGGAAATTCCTTTCACCTTTCTTTTGGATTGGAGCTCCTCTTTCCTAGATCCCTTAATTTCTTTCAAGCTTTACCCTTTTTAGTCAAAAACATTCTACAGTAGTTTCCCTAGAAAGAGTACATACAAATTTTTTCAAGACCCTGAATGGCTGACAATGTCTTTAAATCAACCTTCCTATGTAACTGATTGTTTACACAGTCACGGAATTCAAATTGCAATAATTTTCCCTCTGAATTTTGAAGGCTTTTTGCTCCATTATCTTCTGGCTTCTATAGTTTCTGTTGAGAAGGACAAAGCATTCCAATTCCTGACCCTTTGGGACCTGCTTTCTCCTCTGGAAACTTTTAGGTTTCTCTTTGTCCCTGGTGTTAGGAGATTTCTAAGAATATGTCTTGGATGTGGGTCTTTCAACCATTGTGCTGGACACTTTCAATGTGGAAAATCAGACCCTTCATCCTGGAATTATTTCTTTAGTTTCCTCTCCTCTGTTTTCTTTCTTCTCTTCTTCTGAAATCCTGTTCTCTGATTTTCTTACCATCCTCCTGTTTTCCCTTTGTCTTTTCTGTTTCACTCTTTTAAGAGGTCCTCAACTTTATCTTTTAACCCTTGTTTTGAATTTCCATTTCTACTGCCATATTTTTAATTTCTAAAATTAAGTTTTTAAATAGGAATTTGTTCTAGTTTCACAGACATAATCATCTCTTAGCTTTCAACCATGAGTAGAATTCATAGTTGATTTCTCTGTTTTGGTGTCTCAGGTTAAAGGTTTTCTGAATATGCCTGAAAACCACTCCTGCACTCAAATTCTAAAACGGGGCATAAAATAATTAACTGGAAGTTCTGAGCTCATAGGTGGAGCTTGTTGACTTTGTGCTTCCCTGTAGGGCAATCTTGCTGAGCAATTTTATAGGAAACCTCCTATATCATTATCTTTGGGTCTTTACTCTTTGGCATCAGACTCCCCAGAGAAGACTCTTCCATTCTGACCCAGGGAGGACATAAACACAAGCCTGGCTACCAGTATTCTACTATGTCAAAGAAGGCTGGGGGTTCAACGTTCAGAATCCTCGCTTTACCGTCTAGTATTTTCTGTCCCTGCTCTGCCGACAGTCCCCCGGTCAGAGGCCTTCTCTTTTCTTGTCTACAGATAACAAATCTGTGGTTTTATACCAGGCAGGAAATAAATTGTTACCTGGTTCCTTGATGTTGTGGGGAAGTGGAGCGCTCTGACTCTGAAACAGAGTTTTTAACCAAACCTCCTATTTTTGCTCCCACTGTCAGCATCTTTTTCAGAGATACTGTGAGTCTTCAACTTTGCTTCACAGCTTTTCCTACTGTTGACTTGAATATTCAGACTTCTGTAGTCTTAAGTCACTCACTAGTTCCAGCTTCCAAATTGTGTTGCTCTCTTTTCTACCCTGTCTAAAATGATCTCCCAAGTCATTATCATGTCATAATACCCTGTATGTTCTCTTCACGACAATCATCATAATCTTTAATTTTAACTTATTTTCTTATTATTTACCTTTGCCACTAGACTCTTCACTCTCTGTGGGAATACCATGTTTGTCTTTTATTATTTATTCTTGATGCCTATAACAGAACTGAAGTATGGGTGCAGGGGCTAAGAATATACGCTCAGAAGTCTGGGTTCAAATCCCAGCTCTACCATTTAGTAAATACACAGCGTTGGATAGATAATCTCCCTGTGGCTCATTTTCTTCATCAGCAAAAGTGAGAAAATGGATGATTTAATGAGATAATTCACATAAAGTGCTTAGTACGCATCTAGCACTTGGTAAGCAACCAATAAATGCTAACTACGGTGTGGGATAAACAAAAATGAATGATTAAGTTTCCTCACATATAGCGTGTGGAGATATGGTCACTATATATATTTCACACTTACATTTCTTTGGGTCATGTACGTCCTCCTTTGATTAATGACCTTCGGGTTGTCTGTTACTTTTTCTCCAACAGGATATCCATCACAAGGGTCACTGCTGATATCTCGCTTGCCAAACGCTCAGTATTAAACAATCCCAGTAAGCACGCAATAATAGAAAGATCCAACACGAGGTCAAGCTTAGGTAAGTCTGTGCAATGATCTTAAGCTATTTTAACACTCCTCTCCTGAAGATGACGATGAGGAGATCTAACAAGATGATAATTCCATGTGTCACAGAGTATAAAGAAAAGCAACGTGTGTTCCCAGTAGCTAGTGCTACAGTCTCAATGATTTTGTGGCATGGAAGGATTTGTTATGATAGCTTCAAGTTAAAAATTCCGCATGCTGTCAACATGAATGTTGTGGTTGTGGTTTGTTTTCACTAATAGGAGCTTTGGTGTCTATAGACTCTAAAAACTGCTGGCTTTGCATCAGTGTTACCATGAGCACGTTTATTAATCTCTTGAAGGGTGTTCCCTCATTTAAAAAAAAAAAAGATAACTACTTTGTTGAATTCTTTTAAGGATTAAACATGGTATGTACTCCATAAATGATGGCTATTATCCCAAGTACCCCTTAATACTTGAATTATATCCATAATGAAATTCAGGATGATGCAGTTTGTGTGTGTAGTTGAGATTGATAAAGGATGAGGTCAATTCCTAGCTATTTTCTATTGATATCAACATTTTTGTTTTATTTGTAAAAACAGTGTGGGGATTTTAGTTAACATGTTTACAGGGTGGTGTTTGGATATTGTGTATTAACATGCATTGATTTGATCATATCGAGATCCTTCAGCTATTTCTTCTCTTTGGCATGTGCTTGGGGTTTTAGGTTAATCACTGTTACACATGTTAATCACTGGATTGTTAGGTTTCTGTCTTTATGAGGTAAATCTTCCGAGGACTGTAGTGTAAGACCTTGGAGCTTAGTTACTTTTTTTCTATTAATATTTATAAGTTATATAAATTTTGGGGAGGCTCACTTTTAATATAGGAGTTTTTAGTTTACTCTGAAGTATCATTCCATAAGTAATAGAAAAACTTTTAGAAATAATAAACTATCTGTTAGGAATGAATATGATATTTTACACAACTAAATTTTATTCCTCACCTAACAACTTCTCATTAATGAAACTTCATAACAGGTTTAGAAATTTATTAGGGGGGAAACTGTGATAATCTAATGTGCTTACAGCAATTTCTTTTTATGTCCTTGTCTTCTGTGACACTTAAAACTCGTGTGACACATTATTTGATGCTCACAGGAATTATTATAAAATTGCTTCTTTAATATATTCCACTGATTAACAAAGTCAAGTAATTTGTTTAGACTCATAACTGAATCAGTGACATAAAAGATTTATTTAGATTACCAGGCTTTTTTTGACTATTGACTATACGTTATTTTTTTTAACTTTTTTCTTTTTCTTTTCTTTTTTTATTTCAGAATATAGGGAGGTACAAATGCTTTGGTCACATAAATTGCCTTTGCACCACCCAAGGCAAAGCTATAAGCATGCCCATCCCCCAGACAGTGCATACTGCACCCATTAGGTGTGAATTTCCTGATCCTCTCCTCCCCCTCCCACCTTCCCAATCCCTGATGAATGTTACTTCCATATGTGTATATAAGTGTTGATTGATTAGTACCAATTTAATGGTGAGTACATGTGGTGTTTGTTTTTCCATTCTTGTGATACTTCACTTAGAAGAATGGGCTCCAGTTCCATCCAGGTTAATACAAGATTAGTTCACCATTTTTTTATGGCTGAGTAGTACTCCATGGTGTACATATATCACATCAATGCAATCCCTGTTAAAATACCAAAAACATTTTTCACAGATCTAGAAAAAATAATTCTGTGTTTCATATGGAACCAGAGAAGACTCCGTATAGCCAAAGCAACCTTAAGCAAAAAGAACAAACCAGGAGGCATCAATTTACCAGACTTCAAGATATACTACAAGGCTATAGTCACCAAAACAGCACGGTACTAGCACAAGAACAGAGACATAGACCAATGGAACAGAACAGAGAACCCAGATTTAAAACCATCCTCATATAACCATCTGATCTTTGACAAAGCAGGCAGAAACATACACTGGGGAAAAGAATCCTTATTCAATAAATGTTGCTGGGAAAATTGGATAGCCAAATGTAGAAGAATGAAACAGGATCTGTACCTCTCACCTCTGACAAAAATATGCATTATTTTTAAATGACTCTTCCACTCCATATATTTTACTGAGCATATAGCAGACACTGACTATCATGCTAAAGCCTGGGAAAGACGGATTAGATGAAGCCCCTGCTACCTAGGAGCTTGGTGTAGCAATAAGGCAAGTAAGTTAAGAGCCCATTGAAAGAGAGGGTGATGAGCAAAGTGGTCCAGTGTTGAACTGATTGCCAAAGAGCTAATGCTGTAGAAGAATGTAGGCCTTGGGGAAAGGCTCTTCCCAGGAGCTGATCATGAGCTGAGACTTCCAACATGATCAGATTTAGCCAAGAAAAAAGGGAAAGGGTTGGACAGCATGACAGTGATCTGAGAGTGGAAGCTACAAGAGGATTCTGGAAAACATATCTGCTTCACTTTTGCTGAAATATACAGTTTAAAAAAGAGGGAGATGGACTACAACACCAGAGAGATAGGCAGGGGTAAGAAAATAAGGAATTTGGAGCTTATTTTTGAGGCATTAGGGAAATGTACAGATTTGAGGCATTCATTCATTTACCAACTATTTGAGTACCGCCACGTGCTAGGCATCATTCTAAGTGCCAGGGACACAGAAGTGAAGGACACAAAGTTGTCCTTCTCATAGTTTTTTTTTTTTTCCCTCTGTTTTTATTTCACAGGGAAGACATGGACAAAAACGTATAGATGTAAAACACAGACAGTTACAGATAGTCGGTGAGTGGTCGATGTGTTCTGAAAGCAGCAGCAGGCTGGGGAGTAGAACGTAAGCTGGGGAGGAGGGTGTGATTTTATACAGGGTAGGCAGCTCCAAGGAAGTGACATTTTAGCAGGATGATTTCTGTGGTGAGCTCTGTCGCCTTGCTGCAGCTACCTGAGGAAGAGTGTTCAAGGCAAGGGAAACTGTTTTCTCAGGTGCTTAGAGCAGTGCAAAGACCCTGAGGCAGGAGTGTGTCTGACGTGTCCGAGGGATAGCGAGGCCAGTGACTGCAGTGGGGTGAGCCGTGGGGTCAGAGAGGCTGTGGGGAGCCTGATAGTGCAGGGCTTAGTAGACGTGGAAAGACCTTGCCTTTTGTTGTGGATGGAACAGGAAGCTGTAGGAGCGCAGAGACATGACACAGTGTAACATATGTCTTAGAAGAATCACAGCATTATGGAGGAGAGGATGGAACGGGGCAAGAGAGAAGTGAGGGATGCAGTAGGAATCTGCTGAAGCAGATTCTGAGAGAAATGATGGACTCTGTGCAGAACCCCAGGCACAAAGTAAGACTGTTGACTTTAGAAGAATCCATGTGGCAGCAGGGTGGAGAAGGGGCAAGACTTGGGCAGGGAGGTCACTTAGGAGGCCGTTGTCATCATTCATCTTAGAGGATAAGAGGGCATTTCAATCTTCTGCATGTGGCTATCCAATTTTCCCAGCACCATTTATTGAATAGGGATTCTTTTCCCCAGTGTATGTTGCTGTCTACTTTGTCAAAGATCAGATGGCAATATGTAGATGTTTTTGTATCTGGGTTCTCTGTTCTATCAATGAGATATCACCTAACCCCAGTGAGAGTGGCTTTTATCACAAAGTGCCAAAATAGTAGATGCTGGAGTGGATATGAGAGATAGGAACACTCATATGCTGTTGGTGGGACTGCAAACTAGAGCAACCTCTACGGAAAATAGTATGGAAAGTCCTCAAAGAACTAAAGGTAGACCTACCATTTGATCAATCCAGCAATCCCACTACTGGGTATTTACCCAAAGACAAAAAAGTCATTTTATCAAAAAGACACTTGCACTAGAATGTTTATTGGAAGCACAATTCACAATTGCAAAGATGTGGAATCAACCCAAGTGCCCATTAATTCACTAGTGGATTAATAAAATGTGGCATATGTACACCATGGAGTACTACTCAGCCATAAAAAGGATGAGTTAATGTTTATTGCAGCACAGTTCACAATTGCAAAGATGTGGAATCAGCCCAAATGCCCATCAACTTATGAGTGGATTAACAAAATGTGGCAGGGCATATGTAACCATGGTGTATAATACTACTCAGCCATTAAAAAAAATGACTTAATGCCTTTTGTAACAATCTGGATGAAACTGGAGACTGTCCTCTTAGTGAAGTATCACAAGAATGGAAAAATAAACACCACATGTACTCACTATTAAAGTGGAAACTAACCCATCAGCACTCAGTGGAAATCATGCAGGTGGGAGGGGGGAGAAAGGGATGGGTGAAATCATACCTAACGGGTACAGTGTACACTATCTGGGTGATGGGCACACTTATAACTTTGACTCAAGCAGTACAAAAGCATCCATGTAACCAAAACATCTGTACCATTGTAATATTCTGAAATTTAAAAAATAATTTAAAATATTAAAAAAAAGAATAATAATGAGAGAGTTGGAGGCAAGACAGTGGCAGAGGGCATGAGGAGAAAGAGGAATTCAAGATGAAAGAATAGGAGTGTCAGGATCTGATAATCTATTAAATGTGGAGTACAAAGGAAAATCCAGGATGGTTTCTGCTTTCACTTTAAGGAACTGGGTGATGGATGGTGGTGGTCTGGGGATAAAGGGGTCCAGGACAAGGCAGTGGACTGTGGAGGGGGATAAGGAAGATGATGACTTCAGTTGTGGATATAGCAATTTGCATGTTGTGGAGCATCCAGATAAACAGCAGGCAGTTTTATGTACAGATCTGGAACAAAACAGAGGGCAGGGCTTAAGTTAATTCTTGTTATTCACAGTAGTCATGTTCTATAAAATCACCACAAATACTGAATTAGCAAATACTGACCCATTGTTCCTAGAGGAAATGCAGGGTTAGGTTCCTGGGAGCCTCTGGTCACAACATTTTCGTCAACTAATCAATATATAACTGTGGTTTATGTGCATTTCCATTTAAAGACACATTATTTAATATATATTGTTGATTCATTAACACTGAACTCACAGGCAACTGCACTATAACCCATCCTTGAGCGAAGTTCATCCAACACATGTATTCTCTAATAAGGCACATCAGTCTTGTGCTTAGGAACACTACACAGCACTTCAGCATTATGCTTGGGGGCCATTTTAAACAGTGAAATCATCAATCAGAAGTTCAAAAATGCAAAATATATGTCACTAAAAAGACCAGTCTAAGAGCTGTAACAAGAAGGCAGAGTACTGCTTTGCTCAACCTCAGCTAGGAACCTGCGCATTGGGTGACTCAAATTTCGCTACTCTCTATGTCCACAAATGAGTGCCAAAGTGCCACGAATATTGCTTTTGTGGTTATAAATAAATTTAGGAAGCACGTGAATTTGTAAATACAGAATCTATGAATAACTATGAACTGTATTTTGTATTTGGAAGCCATTAGTTTATACATGTAGTCAGAGAATCCAGAATGAGAAGGCTAAGATGAGCCCAGACCCCCGACAAGCACCAGTATTTAGAGGTTGGCAGGGAAAGGAGGCTCTTGAGAAAGAACAAGAAATAGCTGCACGGGGAAAACTTCCGGAGAGAAGTAGCACAGTCAGGAGGGAATGTGTTTCAGTGATCCATACGCTAGAGGTCAAGCAAGATAAAGACTGGCAACACCCACTGACTTTCCAGATAGGGCATTTCTATTCCTGACTTAGTGCTCTACTCAAATAGAGGAAGCAGGGAGGGTCAGAGGGACAAGAACCTGGACCCCGTGGAAGGTGGCCATGGGCCCAGAGCCCAGGGAATTGGTGATACAGACTGGCCAGATGCGTCATCTGGATTTCTAGGAAACTCAATGTGCAAAAACCTTTTCTAATATCGCTGAAGAAGAGGAATGCATGAATTACACATTAAGTAATTCTTTGTACAGCATGAGGATTTTTAGTTTTTCTCATGGTAGTGCAAGGGCAGAGATGATTTGAAAAAAGAAAAAATAAACCAGGCAGGAGAATGATCAGAGAACACCCACTCCCCAGTATCACATGTTAAATGACATGTTAGGAGTATTATGTGGACCCTATAGGATGGGAAACATTTTAAAATTGGAGCTTTGGGCAAAACTGATAGTGTCATACTCTAGGTGTATAAGTTTATGCATATATGCTATTTGTGGTACTAAAGGCTCCCATTTTCTATTTTTTAAATTTTGCTTTTATATTTATTCTTCTTGCTTTCCTTCAGGCCTTTGTTATTCTTATTGATTTTAAGCTAGTAGATTTACATAGTCTTTCTATTTCCCATCCTTAAAATGATGAAAATATTAGAACGTATCTTTAGGATTGCCATGTGGATAGAATGTGTTGACACATAGTAGGAGGAGATAAGTCAATGGTGGTTGCTATTATTAGTGGTTTTTTAAACTTTCATGGCAACAAGAAGCAATATTAGCAGTGTCAATTCTGATTTTTCAAATACAGTGCATAGTTTATATAATTCTTCTATTTCTTATTCAAAGACTAAAGTGTATAAAATATAAATCTCGATTTGAAGCCAGACAGCACTGAGTGCTTTCCATGAGTGTTGGTACATGGAGTTGTCACTACTGCTTTTTTCTTCACATCTGTGATTCTCAAACTTTAGCTTATATCAGAATCACCTAGAGGGTATGTTAAAATACAGATTGCTTGTCCCAACCCCAAAGGTTCTTATTTAGTAAGTGTGGGATGAAGTATGAGAATTTGCATTTCTAACAAGTTCTTGGAGATCATACTTTAAAAAAAATTGCTAATTTAATGAAGATGCTTCCTCAGTAACCCATTTCAGAAATCGTTTTTATTCTATTCTGAAAATACTCATTATCCTCACAGTAACAGCAAGCTGTACTTGGATAAGGCACTTTAAAAAAAAAATCTCATTTAATCCTCAGGACAGTGGTTTACAAACTTGAGCTTGCATCAGAACTCTACGGAAAGCATGTTGAAACACAGAGTGCTGGGCCTCGCCCCCAGGGTTTCTGGTTCAGCGAGTCTGGGATGTGGCCTGGGAATCCGTGTTTCTAGCACATTTCTAGGAGATACTAATGCTGCTGGTACCAGGATCATACTTTAAACACCACTGAGCTAAACCATTTTTTATTTTGTAATGTCGACTTGAATCCCTCAAGTGGTTGGATATTTGTTTCCTTTATATATAGACTGTTATTAATTTTATACTTCTATTAAATCACCGATATTAATTATATTATTCAGAGCCTTCAGAACCTTTTTTTTGCTAACTTATCTGTCAGAGTTTGATTGAAGCTATTACAAATATGAGAAATTCATAATTGATTAGTAATTTCAGCTGACATATTCCAGTGCTGTTATTGATATAAAGGCCTACAACTTTGTTATGTTTGTATATAACAAAATTTTTGTATGATGTTTACCTTAAATTTGACTTTATAGGCTATTACAAGCTTCCTTTACAAATAGCATTTGCCTCATTTTTTGGTAATTTGCATGTGTTTGTGGTTATTGCCTATACTTTTATTTTTAAACTGAAGGAGTCTCAAGGAAATGACCCTCCATGACTACAGTGGGAACTGCAAGCTACATATTACGTTTTATAGACCTATGCTGCCTAATACCGTAGCTTCTGCCTGTTTAAATTATTAAGAGAGATCATGGAGCAGCAGCAGAACTGAATGTAATTTTCTTGGAGTTCAAGTAGATTTTGAAATGTGTGGTGACACGTTTTCAATAAGCTTTTGTCGTTTGGATTTCTGTAGTGCAGCCCTTAGGTAACGGCCCTTTTAAAACATGAATGTCGCAGGCCCAATTCCTTTGCTGGTGGAAAATGTGAGTAGTGTGCTTTTGAACAAGTTTGTTACAGACACCCTTCAAGTCTCTCTGGTTGTTATTTCAACTTGTTAATAAATGTATCTAGAGAGCATACTAATAGGTGACACATAAGTCCATTAAAAGGAAAGCTAGTAATGGTCGCTAGGGTAAAGTGGTTAGAAACACATGAAAGATATCTCTTATTTTATAATAGTTTTATGAAATGATTTCATAGAGTAAAGGTTTTATAGCATAAAAAAGTGAGTCAGCAGAGCAAGAACAAAAAAATTTAACTATCACGACATACAGTATCATACTAAAGTAAACTTTAACGCTGGTTAAGACAGCAATTCTTTAAATTCTGAAGGTGTTGTGCGGAAAGGATACCTTATATTGATTCTACTGCCTGTCAACATTAACATAATGGCTGACCTACCTTCCTGTTGAAGAAACAGTGTACCATTTTACTTTAATTTAGTTTAAAAATACTGTAATTGAACTCTATTTAACATTTTACAGCGGAAGTTCAAAGTGAAATTGAAAGGATTTTTGAACTTGCAAGAACACTGCAATTGGTAGTCCTTGATGCAGATACTATTAATCATCCAGCTCAACTTAGTAAAACCTCTTTGGCCCCTATTATAGTGTACGTAAAGATTTCCTCTCCTAAGGTAAGTAGGGTTGCTATTATTTGCTCTATGATCAAACTCTACGAAAATGTGTTTTCTGTTCTGCTTCTCAATGATACCAGCCTTTATGATGAATGTAGAACTCATGGAGACATTCACTGGTCAAGAATTTTTAAGACTGAAGCAAAGCATGGTTAGCTTAATGATTTAGAATAGCAATTCTCAGAATGCGGTCCATGAATCCCTGGAGGGTTCCGAGATACTTTCAGAGGGTCTACAAAGTCAAAACTACTTCTAGGATAATACTAAGACATTATTTGCCTTTTTTGCTGTTTTGACGTTTGCATGAACGATGGATCCTAAGCATGAATCAAGACTGTGGTATCAAAAAGCACTAGCATTTACTGTGTTCATCATAACAGTGTTCTCACTACTGTT
Source organism: Propithecus coquereli (assembly GCF_000956105.1). Classification (NCBI taxonomy): domain Eukaryota; kingdom Metazoa; phylum Chordata; class Mammalia; order Primates; family Indriidae; genus Propithecus; species Propithecus coquereli. The sequence goes on along the minus strand of NW_012152951.1, from coordinate 749,946 downwards.
TAAGGGAAAAAAAGCCAGTTTCACTTAAGAGTCAAAATTTAATAAATTTCACAAATTCATCAGAATACTCTTAAGTACAAGTCTTTTTAATATTCTGTGTAATGAAATAGGAAGTACATACCAAAGTAAGTTGTCTCAAGGGCAAACACTGGTGTGATTGAGTTGTGAACTAAATTAGTGACTTTTTTCATGGAACACCATTTTTATCTTTTTTATCTCAAGGAACAACTGACAGGCTTGGGTATTTGGTAGGTATCTTCTTGAACAAAGTGAGCCTGTTGGTTGGGTGTGGTGGCTCATGCCTTTAACCCCAGCACTTTGGGAGGTCTAGGCAAGAGGATTGCTTGAGGTCAGGAGTTCAAGACCAGCCTGAGCAACATAGTGAGACCCCCATTTCTACAAAAATTTTTTTAAAACAATTACCTGGGTATAATGGCATACACTTGTAGTCCTAGCTTACTGGGGAAGCTGACACAGGAGGACTGCTTGGGCCCAGGAATTGGAGGTTACAGTGAGCTATGATCCCACCACTGCATACCAGCCTGGGTGACAAAGCAAGACCTTGTCTCCTAAAAAAAAAAAAAAAAGTGAGCCTGTCACTTCAAGGAGAACTAATCGTGTGTGTTGCAAGAACTCAGTGAAACACTATTTTTCAAATGATCAATGAATGATAATTTCAAGACAGACTGATTTCAGATTTCATAGGGCAACTAGTCTTTGTGTAGTATCAAAGAAGAATATCCAGTTATCTGAAAATGCTACAAAATATTCCTCCTCTTCTCAATCACATCTGTAGGTTAGATTTTCTTTGCGTATTTCAAACAAAAAAAATACATTGTAGACGCAGATAGACTTCAGTTATCTTCTATGAAGTGAGGCATTAGATTTGTAAAAATATGGAGCTATTTTTATAAAAATAAGTAATTTATGTTAATGTGTAAGATTTATTTTAAATGAATATTTTCAGAATTTCTCAGTTTTAATTTTTAATAGGGTGAATATTAGATATATTTCACATAAACAAAAGCTTTTTGGGGTTGTCAACAATGTCTCAAAACTTTTTTAGGTTTTAAAAAAAAAAGGTTTGGACTCAGAAAAAGTGCTACACTGGTGATTAAAGCTTGCAACTGAGCTTTATGTTAATTTTGCAGATAATCTATTGTAAGCCCTTTGTGCGTATATGAAAAGGGACTATATATAAAAAGGCCCCAGAGAAAGGAATCAGTAATGTACCTTGTAGTTTATGTGAGTCCAGGTATTCCTTTATTACAAACTCCTATCTTTTACAGGTTTTACAAAGGTTAATAAAATCTCGAGGGAAATCTCAAGCTAAACACCTCAATGTCCAGATGGTAGCAGCTGATAAATTGGCTCAGTGTCCTCCAGTAAGTTCTCTCTATATATGGTATAATCCAGTTGAAGAGATCAGACCTGCCATTATTTTTTAAAAAAACAAGCAAACAGACAAACACTTGTCAGGAAAGAGAATCCTCATTACTTAAAGGGGTATTCATTCCAAAGAAGCAAACTGTCCTGCCTCCTTCCTGATTATGGCATGGCTTACAAAAATCTATGGTCTGTGGTGACCTCATTTTGTTAATATCTAACACAAGACCATAGTTCCAAAAATTTGGTTTGTAAGATGGATCTTTTGGGGTTGGTTTATTATTCACATCTGATCACGGGGAGCAAGTTATCTGTGCAGTATAACCGAGAAACTGATTTGAGACTATGTGAAAATAAATTTCTAAGTACTATTAATAAGTTAGCCAGATTCCTCTAATCCATACTATGCCTTGGGACTACAGATCTAAGTGCAGCTATTCCAGAGGCTGTAAGAGTTATATCAACTTTTTGCTTGCTAGAAGTATGTTTGATAATGAAGTCCTTTGAAAAGTGAGGCATTGTTTTCTTCCCTAAGGAACTGTGAAGTTAGGACCATGTCAAATCTCATGTCCTACTCTTCCCTTATTCATTTCCAAATTAAGATTTCACAATCCTCATGTTGAGAACAGGCTTCTTCCTATACTGTTCAGATTTTTATTCTGACTGTTAAGAGCGTGACAGCACAGAAAAGTTATTGGTTAAGCATTTAGTGTCCTAAACACTGATTTGAGGTGAACACATGCTTGCTTATATGCTAACTAAATAAGATGGTCAGCCAACAGAAAGGGAATGGGAACTGAGTCAGTCATCTGCTGGCATAAATGCACTGTCTGAAACGTCTGCCTCTGCAGGAGTTGTTTGATGTGATCTTGGATGAGAACCAGCTTGAGGATGCTTGTGAGCACCTTGCCGACTATCTGGAGGCCTACTGGAAGGCCACCCACCCTCCCAGCAGCAATCTCCCCAACCCTCTCCTTAGCCGTACTTTGGCCACTTCAACTCTCCCTCTCAGCCCCACCCTAGCCTCTAATTCACAGGTAAGGGGAGTTCTTTTTTTTTTTAAAAGTCTTCATAGAGAAAGTAGGCTACCTAAGCAGACACCATTGAGATCCAAACCCAGATAGCCAGTGCAGGGCTTGTTCCTGTACACTAACTCTACCTAAACAGAGACAAACATTATGAGCTGTGTACTTGTAAGAAAAGCAATGTAAACGTAATATACTATGAACATACACAGGCTGTAAAACTCACTAACTACATGTTCTTTAAGACAGGGATAGTCACAGCACAGGTTGTGGAAGCAGACCACTTGGATTCAAGTCCTGGCTCCGCCTCCTATTGGGTGTAAAACCTGGGCCAAGTTCCCTAACTGCTCTTGTATAAGGTCAAACTAGCTCATGAGGCGACCTTATCTCATAAGGCTGTTAATATTAGTGAGTTATTACATGCCAAGGTCCTAGAACAGTACCTGCCCCATGTTGCCATTTAAGCATTTTATATTTTTAATTATTTTGGAATTTTTTTCTTAAATACCTCTGCTTAAGTATATGTGGGAAGATTTAAGTCTGCATCCATGTATAGAAAAATCTCAGGGCCCTGCATCTGTATTTGAACTAGCAGAGAAAATATAAAAAACAAATTATTGTGTGCACTGTTCTAAGCACTTTCACATACAGTACAAACCTTACAAATGCCACCGTCAAAGAATTAAGATACTTGAATAGACTTTCTCTGCCCTGCTAGTTCTTTACACACTGACCTTGGTTCGTGGCCATGTGTTCCCTTCCTTGCTAGAGTTCTCAAGGTGAGCAGAGGACTGATCGCTCCGCTCCTATCCGGTCTGCTTCCCAAGCTGAAGAAGAACCTTGCCTGGAACCAGTCAAGAAATCCCAGCACCGTTCTTCCTCCTCTGCCCCCCACCACAACCATCGCAGTGGCACAAGTCGAGGCCTCTCCAGGCAAGAGACGTTTGATTCAGAAACCCAGGAGAGTCGAGACTCTGCCTACGTGGAGCCGAAGGAAGATTATCCTCACGAACACGTGGACCACTATGCCTCCCACCGTGACCATAACCACAGAGATGAGACGCATGGGAGCAGTGACCACAGACACAGGGAGCCGCGGCACCGTTCCAGGGATGTGGAGCGAGAGCAGGACCACAACGAGTGCAACAAACAACGAAGCCGTCATAAATCTAAGGATCGCTACTGTGACAAGGATGGAGAAGTAATATCCAAAAAACGGAATGAGGCCGGGGAGTGGAACAGGGATGTTTACATCCGCCAATGACTTATGCCCTTTTGTGTTTTTTTGTTTTTTTTTTTGGGAAGTCTTGTGTAACAACACCCTGAAACAAAATCTTTGGGGTCTATATTACAATCAATCATATGTGATCTGTCTTGTAATATTTTGTATTGCTGTTGCTTGAATAGCAATAGCATGAAATAGAGTATTAATATACTTTTTTTTCTTTTGTAAATGCTATACAAATTGGCCTGGGATGGCTGCAGTCCTCCAGTTCTATACTGGACTCTTTCAAAAACTGTTTTGGGTAGCTGCCACTTGAACAAAATCTGTTGCCATCCAGGTGATGTTAGTGTTTTAAGAAAGGTAGCTGATGTACCCAGCAAGGCAGAATCAGCACAGATAAAAAGTGGAATTTCTTGTATCTCTAGATTTTTTAATACGCAGGCACCTGATTCGCATATTCATTCATTAATGGACCACTGTTTCTTGCTTGTACCTCTGGCTGACTAAATTTGGGGACAGATTCAGTCTTGCCTTACACAAAGGGGATCATAAAGTTAGAATCTATTTTCTATGTACTAGTACTGTGTACTGTATAGACAGTTTGTAAATGTTATTTCTGCAAACACCTTATTATATACATATATATATATCAGTTTGATCACACTATTTTAGAGTCTTAATGCCAAGTCAGCAGATTTGCTTTATGAATTACAGGGACTAGAAATGCCACATTCAGGAAATTTGTAGTAACATTGTCTAGACACTATCCTCATTCTATTAGAAAGTCTGTACATACTGTAAATATGTGTGATTGCTTGACTTGAAAAGGTTTGATTTCTGAATGTTATACCATCCTTGTAAGTTTGTAATTTTCACCATAAATTATGGTAAATATAACCAAACTCCAGAGGTTGTTCTACTCCATACAGTTCACACTGATTGTGACAAATACATTCTTAAGTAGCTAGTGTCTGTTATAGTCACTGCACTGGAGTATATGAGCCAGAACCCACTGTATGCATCTGTATGTAAGAGTGTGCATGAGTGATTGCTTGAGACGAGCTGGAATGCTGAAGACTAATGAAGAAACTAGAGACTGATATCTAGAATTCTACCCACCTGGCTTTGTATTTAATTGTGCTGTACGTTGCTTTACAATCCATTGAGCAGTCAGGGAATGTGAGGAAGCTTGCTGCCAAAGGTAACTAGGAAAGCATTCATCTGCTGGCTCCTTGTTTTTGCTCCTAGAGAGTAAAAATACAGGCAACTTTTACTGTGAGTGTTTCACTGGAAATGTAAAATCTTTGTGTGTTTGAGTATTTGTTTTAAGTAAGAAACGTTTACACAGCTTGTGGAATTATTTTGTGGGAAAATAAATTTTTGTAACTTCTCCCACTTCATTTTCTAACCTTGCCTATTGTTCCTCTTGTTTATCTCCTAGTTACCTATCATTCCTCCCCGCCACCAGCTCCAACAGTTTCACTGTCAGGACCCAGAAGTGCTGCTTATAACCAAAGTTTCTGCTCTTCAGAAGTAATCAGGGCAAAACGGGGGGACTTGAAATGAATAAAATGTTAAGAATATTTTCCTACATCAGACATCTACTCTGAAGCGGGGAAGAACCTATCTCCATGCCTCAATACACTGCTGTAAGAAGCTTACAATGCTGTTTTCATCTTAAGGCTAAAACCATTTCTGTGTCTCGTAAGTGTATATTTTGTCCAGTCGTGACTGGACAGGTAAGACAGTATTAAGTACCTAGCACTTGAAGTTTGTCCCAGGAAAATGCCTACCTGTAAATTCAGATTTGTACATTAACTTATTTAACAAAATAATAATAGTTACAATAATCTACTTTTGGTTTTGCTTCCTTGATTATTCCAAGTTCTTGCCAAATATTCTTAGACTTTCGTAAGTTACACTGTTTTACATTTAACTCATTTTCCTTACCCCCAAGAAAACTACGTTTTAAATATCAGCTGATATATGAAAAAATTTCCCTCAGAATCAATTTATTTGTAAATTAGGTCTGTTTACATGAAATTTATTGAATATAAAAACTGGTCATATTATGCAACTTTTTTGACAAAATTCTCGCATCACAGGGAAACCATATTCCAATTGCTAAACTTTCATCATGGTAAGATGTTGCTGATTAACGGTCTGATCCTTTCCTACATTATTTCATCCTAATTAATGATTTTGGAATATTTAAATTTTTACATTCTTGAAGTATAACTGGTATCACTTGCTATCATTAATTCCTTTCAAAGAACAGTGCTAATAGATTCCATCCTTTTTGTTTTGTACTTGGGTTCTTAGTTTTTCACCTTACTGTGGAATACATTAGTGCAAATCAGTATTCCTCTAAAAACTATATTGAAGGATTTGACATAAGAACATCTACACGTGAAAACTGTATAGTGAGCATATGTGTAAACAGTGTGTAGTAAATTTCTAAATGAAGAAATAATCCCAAGGACAATGGGATATTTACTGACTTGTGGAATGTAAAATTAGTCTTCACACAGCAAAGGTTTAATCTTAACCTACTCAGTTGTAGAATCATGATTTTTGTAGTCAACCTAGAAAATGCTGGAAATGTACTTAATAGTTCTATGTTTTTTTGTCATACCCATTTCAGTCTTTCCTATGCTCTTTCTCTACTGCTAATTTAAGTTACTATTACAAAAAGGTGCTGCTAAATGTAGGATGTCTTAGTCATACTGTACTTTGGGACAATGCCACATTTTTAACATGGTCTGCTATGCATTCCTGTTAAACATTCACTGTCAGCTACACTGAACTGTTTAACAAACCTGGTTTAAAGTAATTCATATAAAACAAATAAAGAGCTGGCTTCTACACTGTTTATTAGTAGTATTAATTGCCATTTTAGGAATGATTCATGTAACTGAGACTATGTTAAATATTCAACAACTCTTCCCACTTGTGGAGCATGTTCCTTAGGGGCAATGCTAAACACATGATGTTCCTTTAGTAATCTTTCCATTATGTCTGATTTAAAAAAAAATAGCTCAAGGTAGGTAAAAGATTCAAGATCTAACCTCGAGTAATCTGGGTCAGTTCTTTCATTTCTGTTAAATTGTATTTTTACCACTTGTACTTTGCTATTTACAATGTGACACAGGGTTTTAAAGTAAAATGTACTCACTGTTGATTTTAAATCCTTTTTAGGAGACAGCTGAGTTGCGCAGCAGAAGCATGCTGGGCCCATACTTTCATAGACATACCTGTGTTAACAGTAAATATGTTAAAAGATACATTAACTGTCCCTCACATTTTCCTGATTTTTTTCCCCTTCATATTGCATTTTTTCTTACATTTCTGTGTCTCTTCAGCTCATGTGTTTTATTTTCCAATTTGCTTAAAGGACAAAACCCACCGAAAATTGTCCATGTTCAAAGAAATTTAATGTTTTCAATATGCAAATATTTTGCTGGCATTGCTTATATCCTGATTGATATTTGCTGGTATTAATCAAACATTTACACTAGTACAATTTTGTTGTTATGCAGATTTTCATCCCAGCTTAGCACATAAGGCTTTGCAGAGAGCATGAGAGGAAATGGATTTTGTGGGGTTTCTAAACATACATTTAAAATTTGAGAAGGTATGTTAAGCCCTGGAAAGAGAAATGCCACAGTTAAAGTGTTTCTCTTTAGTCAAATGACATCTACGGGATATGAGGCAGAATGAGGGATGTAAAAGAGACACAGATATGCTTGAAATAATTTCTTTCTCATTCCGTATCATTGACTCACTGTCTACTCTGAGGCAGTGACTGAACAGACAGGGTGCCTGCCTCCAGGATGTTTCCCAAGTGTGAATGTGGGGCTTAGAGGGCGTGGCTAGTAAACTTGAATGAAAGCGTGTTCGGTGAGCGCTAGGAGACCAACAGAGATGAGGAATGGAACACAGAGAAAGAGTGGTGCCTAAACAACTTCAGGGAAGGGTGTTCGAGACAGGCTTCTTCAAAGAAGAGTCCATCTAAAGGTCTTACCTGATCTAAGAGGCCTTGTAATCGTTGTGGACACAATAAATAGTTATGAGACGTTCCTAAAGGAAACCTATGAGGGGAAAAAAATATCAAACTATTAGGCACTTGTTTTCAACTGTGCATTTCATATGCCCAGTGGCTTTTGGGTGGTTTGAATGAAAGCTAACAAAACAGTTTGATGTATTGACCACCACATGAGCTATCCTTTAAACTATGGCAGAGTATTGAGTATTTTAATAGATCTCATATAAAAAGCCAGTAAGTAGAATAAAACAAGCCTGAGGCTATAATTTTTTTAAAAAAAGTCACTTGTATTGGCCATCATAAGGGGATCTTTGGTCATTTTTGCAGTTCCAATGATGTTCTGTCTTTTGTCCAAGTCCAGATTTGATTGTGAAGTAGTCTTTTTTTGTTTGGATCTATCATAGGCACAATTGCCTTATCTGATGGTTTTATGTGAAATGGTTTATGTTCAATAGAACGTCAAGGCCCAGCTCTAAGTGCTGGGCCCGTTCCCAGCTGTTGGTTTTTCTCTTTTGCACCAAACATTTTCTAATAACTTGTATATGTTCTAAAAAATGATAAGGTATCCAAATTGTAGAATATTCTCATTTTTAAAATCATGAAAAAAATTAAAGGTAGACTATATCAGTTAGAAGAGGTCCATACTTCATTTGAAAGAGGGTTGATGTCCCAAATAATAAGCAGAGAGTGAGTTAGGTAAAATACTTACCTCAGTTATTGGTACATATTAATTAGTGTCCTGAATTCTTGAGGCACTATTACTTGGGAACAGAAAACAATTTTTATAATCACATTAAATATTGCTAATTTATTCCTTTTGTTAGATTGACTAATTTTTAACATTAAAAATGACTTGTAGTCTTTACAAATATTAGACTCCAAATGAAAATATGTTCCAGGCAGCTATAGACATCTCCTTTTCTCTATACTCTACTAAACCCACAAAGAAAAAAGTATTTTAAAAACACAAAATGTAATCTCACACATCCTCCTACTTCCTCTGTCTCTTGATCCTGGTGAAACAGCTGGCAGCCTTTTCTGTTTCCTTAGCAACCATGCCATCACTCAGTTGGCCTGACAACACTTTGGTTTAAAAAAAAAAAAAAAAAATGCAGACAGCAAATGTTTGGAATTTTCATTTCTGAGGATCCTTCTATGTGCTTTTGCATTTTACAAATTTTGCAATAAAAAAACCTATACAATCCTTATTTGCCAACCACATCATGTCTTCTGTTCTGGCATCTCTGAGAGAATCAATGTCAGTGTCCTGTAATGGCACAGCAGATGGATCAAATCGCTGCAGCTGTTTCAATTGTTCAAATGACAGGCCAGCTCCCATCATTCCTTCTCCTCCAATCTGCGGTTCCTGTTTGGACAAAGTGAATAAATATGGATGAACGTCCTGTAAATATGATGACCATTATTACCAATAAAGCAATAGATAAAATTCTGCTTTGCCATTCTCAAACTCTGAAAGGAGTTCCTTAGGCATCTAAGATACCTCTCTCTGACCCATACCAATCGATGATAAAAGTTTTTTCTTGTTTTTACATGTACTACAAGAACAAATATTAGAAAGGGATACATAAATTAAGGCTGTATCAACTAGTTTAGAGGAATATGTAATCATAAGGAATTGAGTGATACTTGCAAACCACTACTGAAAAAGATCTATAATCCTAACTTTAAGTCACCATTTCACAGACAAATGTTTGTATGTTAGTAAGACAGGTTTTCAGACATATAGTTTATTATCCCATGGGGATAAAGGGAAAACTTTCCATCTCTTTCAGGTATATACTGAGTATATGTGTAAGTATGTATATACTTCCACGTGAATTCTGAAGGCTTCCCTCCATCTGTGATGTAATTATCTTAATTTCCGAGTCTAGAAACCATCTCTAAATTGTTTTTATTTATGTAGTCTAATTAGTTACTTTCTGTATAGGCAAGTTCCAAAGTTAAATGTTCAGCATATTTAAATGAATGCGAGCATTATTACAGATTTAAACTTAATCTCAAATGTCCTGGGCTAAAAACTGAATCATAAATACAATCTTAATAAAGACTGTAACGGAAAGTTAGACTAGTGCTAGGTACAAAAGTACAAGAGAGCTTTTTAAATGTTATACAGTTTATATAACAGATTGTAAAGAAGCAATAATCCTGAACTACTTTTTGTCCTCTTGGCTGGTCTTTTGATATCCCACAGTTACTAAATTCCTGTTTGGGCTTTGATGTGACATGAGAAAAAATGCTCAACATTTTCCATATCAGAAAATTACAGGATTGGGAAGGCAAAAAAAAAAAATTTTTAGAAAGAAAGGGCCAAGTAACATGAACAGTAACAGTTCTGCAAATGGAATCAACACAATAAAAATGCACCTAAGCTCTGTGCCATTTTAACACAATGGCAAGGAACAAAGACAGGGAAAAACTTTGTCAAGACATGCAAATTCTCCAATTCTCTGTGGGCAGTCTAAAATGGATCTAATTAGAAAAACATTGCATATTACCATATTCATTTCACAAGTTTAACTTGACATATTTCTTCATGTAACACCCTTTTATCACCACGCCTCTGTTTCTGTGACTTATCTGATTACACAGAGAAAAATGAAACTATTACTACCTGGGGCTGAAGCTGCAGGCAAGGAAATGTTGTGAGGGCCCAGGCAACTTGTTCTTCATTTTCTGCCAGTGTTATAGTGCATGTGCTATAAACCAGCACACCCCCTGGCTTCAGCAGCTGAACTGCCTAAAGAAAACTGTAATCAGACCATGTAGACCACAAGATCAAATAAATATCTGAAGGAATTTCATAGCATAATGTATGCAACCTTTCCAGTGTTTGGGATAAATACAATGATGCTCTATGTGATATGGATTTTTTCTCTAATTATAGCATGTAAGAATGATACTTGCCCAAAGTAGGTGCATTTCACTATCTCGGAGCTGTCGTACTCCATATGGACCAAGACTTTCCCAAATACAATCATTCAGATTCATGCCTTTAGGTACCATTTTTATGCTGAAAACTCACCAATTCACGTTTTTAGGCCAGACATCCTTTCTGAATTCCATATTCAGATATTCGGTTGCCTTAAGATTTCTATTATCAAATTTAACATTTCCCAAAATGAACTCCTATGTTCCCTTTGAAACCTACTGCATAAGTCTTCACATCTTTCCAGATGCTCATATCTCAAACCTTAGATTATCCTTTGTTTCTCTTTCTCTCACACTCCCCATCTACCGGCAAATTCTATTGGCTCTACCTTCAAAATATAGCCAGAATTTGGCCACTTCTCACCACTTCCACTGCTATCCCTTTGGTCCAAGCCTCTATCTTTTGCCTGGATTATGGCAACAGTCTCCCACTTAGTCTGCCTGCTTCCTTCTGCACCCTCCTGCAAACTCGTCTCAGCACAGCAGCCAGAGCAATTCGTTTAAACTTGTCCCTTTCTCAGCCCCAAACCCTTCAAATGTCCTCCATTATCATTTAGAGTCAAAGCCAAAGTCCTTACAGAGGCCTTCAAGTCTGGTTGCCTTTCCGACCTCCTCTCCTACACCCCTCACCCTTGCTCATTCCCCTTTAGCAACACTGGCCACCTGCTGGTTCTGGAACGTGCAAGGGACACGTCCACCTTAGGATCTTTGCACCATCATGGAAACTCCCTGAATTCTCTGAATACTTGCTCCTTCGGAATCTCCTTATCTTTGCTTGTATGTCATCTTTTCCACAATGTTCTTCCCGAACACCCTAGGTAAAACTGGAACTATTCTAATCCAGCACTCCCATCCCCCTCTCCTTTCTTCACTTTGCTCCATAGGGCCATAGCATTATGGCCTCACAAGATGCTAAATAACTTACTCATTTACTTCCCTCCTCAGCTAGAATAGAAACCCCATGAATACAGCCATGGATTGTCTGCTTTCTCACTACTATATTGTCAACCTCTAGAATAGTGTCTTGCATATATTATAGTAGGTGCTCAATGAACATTTGTAGAATAAGTGAATCAGAAAATAAGGTGTTACGCTAAAATCTTATTTGTCCCAAATACCTAAAGTTGACATTTTCAAACTCCCAGATTTTTAAAAAATTTGAATGAAAATTTCTAAAAATACAGTAGATACCTGGGCCTATATTATTATAATTTTTTTTAAAGAGACAGGGTCTCACTCAGTCATCACTCAGATTACAGTGCAGTGGCATGATCATAGCTCACTGCAGCCTCAAACTCTTGGGCTCTAGTGATCCTGTTTCAGCCTCCCGAGTAGCTAGGACTTACAGGCATGCACCACCATGCCCTGTTTTTTTTTTTTTTTTTTTAGAGACTCAGTCTTGCTACATTGCCTAGGCTGGTCTCAAACTCCTGGCCTCAGGCGACCCTCCCACCTTGGCCTCCCAAAGTGCTGGGATTATAGGCATGAGCCATAGTACCCAGCCTACTCGTGTTTTTTTAACCAGAGTACGCTGATCAAAATTTAAACTCTGTTACTATGTGCCAGTTATTGTGTTAAAGGCTTTATGTGGATTCTCTCAATAAATCCTTGCAACAACCCTAAGGTAAGGTTACTGTCACCAATATTAGGAAGAGCTATTATCCCTCTTTCTCCATTGTGAAAGCCAATGGACCTACAGTCACTTGTGTGGAGGAGTCAGGGCTGGAATGAAGACGTGCCTGACCCTAAAGTCCGCATTCTCAATTTCTGTCCCTGCCAAATGGCACCCCTGCTACACTCTCAAGTTCTCTCTCACCACTGTAAGCTTTTCCGTTTCATTGAGATCATCGCTGCATCTCCTCCTGGTAGCCTTTTAAAATTTCCTTTTTGCTATGACCTAAAAAGAACAAGAAACCAAGTCCTTTACAGCAGAATCCTAATTTTACCCTGAAGTCGAAGTGCATTTCAGCTATAAGAAAAGCTTCCTTTTTGCTGCTTGCTGTTTTAATTCCAAGGATTTGTTCTTTGAAGAGTATAATAGAAAAAATAAGAAGTTAAATGATCCACAACCAGTGCTACCTTTGTGTATGAAAGGAGACACCAGGAGAGTTGAATAGAAATGTACTCAAAGACAACTTTAGAGACTGAATAATTACAGAATATCCATTGTTGCTATAGCCTATGAATTTATAATTGGAAGGCTGAGAAGAAATAATAAATTTGTCTTTGATCAAATGCTGTCCATACTCTGAAACTGAGAGAAATCCTCAAATGTTCTATCTGGGCTTCCTTTAAAACATACTAGAGACCAGATAAATTTGCACAGTTTTCATGGTTCTTTTATCCTACACTGGCCCATCAATTCCCATTTTTATCAATGGGTTTGTCTCTATTGGACTTCCTACTTCTAATTTGCTATATAAGATGACCCAGGAACCCTATAAAAAAAGAGTGATTTATTTTATATCCAATTCTTTATATCAATTAGTAACTATATGTTAAAAACTCAGTGACTTTTCTAAGACAGAGCACAATGTCTGAAATTTATTAAATGTCTCAGTGAAGAAATTCTACTATTGCCTTTATATCTTAAAGGGTGACTCTACATAAAGGAAAGCTCCCTATATTTAAAACTAGGACTTCTCAATCTCTTGTGTTCATGTGTGTGTGTGTGTGTGTATGTAGTAAAATACGCAGAACATAAAATTTACCATTTCAGGTGTACAATGACATTCAGTGTATTCACATTACTGTGCAACCATCACCACTATCCATCTCCAGAACTTTTATCATCTCAAACTGAAACTCTGCACCCATTAAACAATAACTCCTCATTCTCCCATCCCCTCAATCCCCAGTAACCTCTATTCTACTTTCTGTCTCTATAAATTTGCATATTCTAGTGACTACAGAGAAGCAGAATCATGCAATATTTTTCTTTTTATGTGTGGTTCTTATCACTTAGCATAATGTTTTCAAGGTTCAAGCATGTTGTAGGATGTACCAGAATTTCATTTCTTTTTAAGGCTGAATAATGTCCATGTATGGATATGCTATGTTTTGTTTATCCATTTATCTGTCAATGAATTCTTAGGTGGTTTCCACCTTTTGGCTATTGTGAATCATACTGCTGTGAACATTACTGTCAGTAGCTGAAGCATCAAACTAGCAAAGGTCAACTTTCTTTCATAGCAAAGATCGTCACATACCACAGTAAAGAGTCTTCTTTGTAATGGTTGATACGATGTCACTTCCTTCAGAGTCCAAGTACAAGCCATGTTTGGTCTCTGTCCCATTCCACTACAGGGTGCATCAAGAAGAATTCGGTCAAAAGTTTCTGGCAAGAAAGGAGGTCCTCCTGTAAAGAGAATTAGAAACATATTTATTATCTGTCCTATTGGTCTAGAATAGAAAACTCTTGAGACAGAAGCAATGATTAGGAATTTAAAATCATAACCTGGAATAGAAAATTTAAAAAAACAACTTCTCCTTTCAATCAAGTAGCTGGTTAAACTAATTCTGATTTACATTTAATATAGATTTGACTTTGTAGAAAGGTTAAAACTGTGGTTATTATAGTTAGGGGTTATTTTGTTGATACAGTATAAAATAAGGCTTATTTAAACAAGACCTTGAACCCGCAACTTCAGGAGCCACAATTCATCAGATAAATGTTCGTCTATATCTGCTTCCCGTTATTTTCAGTTTAACTCCTGACCCTATTTAATCCATCTTGAACTTACTTTTGTATATAGTCCTTTTCCCTCTCCCTCCAAAAATAAATCAACTCAGAACTATTTATTGACTAATTACTCTTTCCTCCAGGTTTGAAATGCTACTTTTCTCATATATAGAATTCTTGGATATACATGGACCTTTTTGAAAGGCTTCTGTTCTACTCCAGAATATGCAAGTTTTCAAGTATTTTTTTTCTGAGTGCCAAATCTAGCCTTCTGTATACTCTGCAAACTATAATTCTCCTTTGTCTGCTGGCTTCCTTTCAAGAGTCACCAATAGTAGGCATAGGAGTCATGGGGCAGGGAGACAGGAGTGATGGGGTAGGAAGACAGGAGACAAGCAGCAAAGAGAATAGACTTTGTCCTTCCTGTTTACTTGCTGTTCCTGTCAAAACCATCCCAGCAACAGCCCTTTACATTGGCATCAGCAGTTTCCAGCCTTTTTCCTTAAATATCAGTATGGAGTACACAAAGCCCCCTCCTTTCAGAGGTCTAAGTCCCAGCTCCAGGAGGTGCCCTCCTGAGTGCCATGAAACAAGTAGCAGCTAGACAGTCCCCTCTACATTTCTCCTACAACAGGGGAAGAGACTGCTGCCTGCACTTATCAACTCCAGGGTGCCCCAGGGCTCTCCAACATCTATTCAACTAGCTCCTTATATTGTGTATTCATACTAAATAATCTCTCTTTAGTATAAATTTAAACTAAATCCTCTCTAATACCTTATAGAGTTTTCTTTTAATCCTGAGGCCACATAAATTCCTCTAAAAACAGCTCTCAACAATTTTTTTAAGGCCAGCACATCTGCAAGCATACAACGTACAATGTACCTTTGTGTGTAGCAAAATAAGGTGCCCAAGCTCCACAATAACAGAGTCTTGCACCATAAACAACAAACCATGAGCTGCATATACCCTCAGCCAGACGTCCTTCCACACAGTGGCCCTGTTAAGGGTAGTGGCAATGCCTCACCATTTCTAATAAGCGCTACCTTTCATGGAAGATACTGGATGATGATTATGTAGACATTCAATTAAGAAATTCCTAAAAGTATTCCAGACCTTTCTCAGAACAGACCAAGATTACCAATATGACCCTCAAATTTACTTGGTGCAAGTGAAATTTCTTTTATTCAAAATCAAAAAGGCAGGGGATAAATGCTAAGTAGTGTAAGAATACCTATGTTTTTATTTATAAAAAGCTCTTTCACATAATATATAATCTTGTAATTGTCTTTAGGGATCTCCAAAACTGCATTACTTTGGAGTGGTATATAATTTAGTAGCAATTTTATGTTAAAAATCAGTGAGATTGAGGAAGCTTCTGGAATAAGAGCATTAGGAGTTCTGTAGACCCTCTCCCCCCAGAAAACCAAAAACAACCATTTAAAGTCTCCAGAAAATGTCCTAAGGACATATAGCAAAAGAAGAAAGATTTATTCAGGAAAATCTACTACATCTCAGTAAGACCAGTGAGAATCTGTAGCATCTGAGCCACAACCCACTCCTTTTTCCCTTTTCCCCAACTGCCTGCTCCCTCCCTGAAGCACAGAATGAAAGATCCATTTCATGTGGGTGGAGACAAGAACATGTACCTCCCTTTTCTCCCTAAGCTCCTAGTTAAGGAATGCAAGGAATGCTGTATCTGCCCCAGCTCCACAGTGCACAGGCTATGATTCCATGAAAGAGCAGCTGAAAACTCTGGGGGTTTCCCACCCTGTAAGAGTAGCCCTCACAGGTATGAAGCTCTACCCCAGGCACAGTAGGCTGAGAGTACCAAAGATTGATTGCCATCGCCCCAGCTCTTAGTGAAGAGGTTCCACTTTAGGAGAGGCAAGCCAAAAAGATCAGAGGCTGCCACCCCAACCCAGCAGCCAGAGTGTCACTCCAAGAGAAACGGGCCACTCTCCTTGTGCTCCTCTCTGGAGCAGTGGCCCAGAGGTTCTGTCCAAGGGAAGAGGCAGAAAGGAAGTACAGAATTCTGAAAATCTCCCCAAGTGAACTGACTTTATTTAGAACAAAAGTGGGAAGTTTAAACCTCAAGGCACTCCTGAAAATAACAGTGATCCCAGAGATAAGCAATTAGGAGGATACTGGTAGCTCCACAAAGGCAAGAAACTAAACCACAGACCAGACAAAAGTTTATCAGAGAATCAAGGAATGAGACAGTAAGAAGCAGCTTACTGGGGAGGGAACGAACCTCAAAGACCAGTCTTTTTTTTTTTTTTTTTTGAGACAGAGTCTCGCTCTGGTGCCTGGGCTAGAGTGCTGTGGCATCAGCCTAGCTCACAGCAACCTCAAACTCCTGGGCTCAAGTGATCCTTCTGCCTCAGCCTCCCCAGTAGCTGGGACTACAGGCATGTGCCACCATGCCCGGCTAATTTTTTCTACATATTTTTAGTTGTCCAGCTAATTTCTTTCTATTTTTAGTAGAGACGGGGTCTCGCTCTTGCTCAGGCTGGTCTCGAACTCCTGAGCTCAAACGATCTGCCCACCTCGGCCTCCCGGAGTGCTAGGATTACAGGCATGGAAAGACCAGTCTTAAAGATAACTCATGCAAAGAGTCTCAAATTTATTGGATCAGATAATGGAGCAATTTATGTCCCAGGACCTGGTTGAAATGAATAGAGCAATCAATCTGCAATTAGTAGAGGCTAACAACTTGTTGTAGTACCAACTGAAGCATATAGTTTACCACAATGATCAAGGAAAGAGAAAGAGAGCCCTGCTAAAACCAATGGCATCCCAAGATTGCCATGTACATTCTGTAGGCTGCTGAGGAGTTACACCAACAGATGCACACGAAGAAATAGACTTTTATTAAAATAGTCCAGCCATCACACTAAACAAATAAACCAACAATAACAAGCCAAGGGAGGAGGTAGATTAGTATCCAGAATTGTTCAAATTTATCTGAAGTGTCCAGGTTTAAACAAAAAAGAAATATGCAAAGAAAGTATGACCCATATATAGGGGGGAAAAGCAGTGAAAAGGAACTATTTTTTAAAAGGTTTACCTGCCAAACTTCGCAAAGACTTTAAAGCAGCCATTAAAAATATGTTCAAAGAATTAAAATAAAGGAAACCATGCTTAAAGGAGTAAAGGAAGATATGGTGACAATGTCTCATCAAACAGAATATCAATAGGGAGATTTTATTAAATATTAATAATATTAATATTACAGAGTTAAAAAAGTTCAATAACTTAAATAAAAAATCCACTAGAGGGGTTCAACCAGAGTTAAGCTGACAGAAAAAAAAATGAGTGTGCTTGAAGACAGATGAATACAGATTATGCAATCTCAAAGTCAGAGAGAAAAAAGAATGAAGTATTACTAAAATGAACACAGACCTCAGAAAAATGTATGACACCATTAAAAGCACCAACTTAGGCACAATATTAGTGCCAAAAGGAGAGAAGAAGAGGAGAAAAATATTCAAAAAATTATGGCTGAAGACTTCCCACATTTGATGAAAAACATTAATCTACACATCCAAAAAGGTCAACTAACTCCAAGTTGGACAAATGCAAAAAGATCTACAACCAGGCACATCATCATAAAAATGTTGAAAGGCAAAGAGAAAATCTTAAGGGCAGCAACAGAAAAACAACTTGCCATGTGCTAGGAAACTGCAGTAAGATTAACAGCTGACTGCTCATCAGGATAATGGAGGTCAAATGATAGTAAGATGACATACTCATAGTACAGAAAGGGAAAAAAAACAACATTGTCTACCAAGACTTTTATATTCAGCAAAACTATCTTTTAAAAAAAAAAGGTGAAAAAGGCCAGGCACAGTGGCTCACGCCTGTAATCCCAGTGCTTTGGGAGGGCAAGATGGACTGATTGCTTGAGGCCAGGAGTTCAAGATTAGCCTGGGCAACATACTGAGATCCCATCTCTACAATAATAAAAACATTTAGCCAAGTGTGGTGGTGTGCACTTATAGTCCTTGCTACTCTGGAGGCTGAGGTGGGAGGACTGTTTAAGCCCATAGGGTTCAAGGTTGAAGTAACTATGATTGCACCACTGCCTTGGTGACGGAGTGAGACTCTGTCTCTTAAAAAAATAATAATAATAAAGGCAACACAGAGATAGTTCTTCCAGTAAGACATACAAATGGCCAACGGGTATATGAAAAAATGCTCAACATCACTAATCATCAGGAAAATGCAAATCAAAACCACAATGAGATATCACCTCACCCCAGTTAAAATGAATATTATCAAAAACCCAAAAAATAACAAATGCTGGTGAGGATTCTGAGACAAGCTAATTCTTACATTATGTTACTGGGAATGTAAATTAGTATAGCCAATACGGAAAATGGTATGGAGGTTCCTCAAAAAACTAAAAATAGAACTATCATATGATCCAGCAATCCCCCTACTGGGTATATAGGCGAAGGAAATACAATCAATATGTCAAAGAGATATCTGTACTTCTATGTTCACTGCAGCATTATTCACAACAGCCAAGACATGGAATCGATCTAAGTGTCCATCAGCAGATGGATGGATAAAGAAAATGTAGTATAGATACACAATGGAATATTATTCAGTCTTAAACAAAAAAAGGAAATCCGTCACTTATGACAAAATAGATAAACCCGGAGGACATAAGGCTAAATGAAATAAGCCAGACACCAAGGGACAAATACCACACGTTCTCCCTTCTATGTGCAATCTAAAAAAGCTCAACACATAGAAACAGAGAGTAGAATGGTGGTTACCAGAGGCTGGGGGAGGTGGGATGGAAGGGGGAAGATGCTGTTGAAAGGGTACAAAGCTTCTGTTAGGAGAAAGAAGTTTTTGAGATCTATTGCACAGAGTGGTATCTATTGCACAGAGTGGAAACTATAGTTAATGTATTTTATATTTCGAACTTGCTAAGAGTAAATTTCAAATGTCTTACCCCAAAAAGTGGTAAGTAAGGTGATGGATATGTTAGCTTGTTTTAATCATTCCACATTGTACATGTAACAAAACATCACACTGTGTCCTATAAATATATACAATTATGACTTCTCAATTAAAAATGATAAAAACAAAATTTAACTCACCTTCTGTGTCCTCAACCATATCAAGTTTAACCGCCTTTGTTCCATCAAAGCAAAAGGCCCTGATGGAATTCAGCCCTAACAATAAGGCATTCTGCCTTATTTTTTCTACTTTGTTGAAAATTTTATCCAGTGCTATCACTTCTCCCTAAAAAGAAACAAAAAATGCAGAAAAAAATAAAGTAAATCCAAAGCAGTTGTAAAAATTAACAATGAGAAAAAAACGGTGAAAAATTATGGTCTTCTCCACTTTCCTCCTACCCCTACTTTTAAAGCTGCATTCATGACCAAATGTATATCCAATTTATATCAAATAGTTAAGTCTTTTCTTGCCAGAAAAATATCTTATAATGGCTACTTTTAATCAACAAAACTCAAAACCAAAAAAAAAAAGTGCTTACAATCTTCTAAAACTTAAAAACATCCACTGGAGGTAAACATTGAAAGTCACCAATTTGATGTGCCTTGTTCACCTAAGAACATGAACTAATGCTATGAGACAGCTGCCTTAAAGTGTTTTGACACGCAAAAGAACATTACTTGTAGAACTGATCCTCATTTTGGTATTTTCCAGCTGTATACATAAAATTTCTGTGAATTATCATAACTCAACCCAGAAAAATATGAGCCAAAACCTTTGTATATCATAGCAAAATGTTCTGGAGTGGTATAAAAAGCAGTTCAAAAATAATTTTGTATGATAACACTTCATATAAGTCAAAGTCAATAAAGACAAGAGGTCACAATTTTAAGAATGAATTCTGACATTCATGTGATATTTTAAAACATACTATGATACTGCAGAGATGGTGGGGTTGACCCTTCTGTATAGTTTGTCTTTGTTCCTTTCATATACTCTGTCCTTGTATGAAATATGCACCAATACAGAAAATTTGCAGATAATGTTCCCAAATGTCACCAGGTTCAGTGATAGACACTGTTTCAATTAATACCTCAACAAACAGGAAAACCATTTAAAGTGAGTTGAACTAGAAAAGTAGTCAAAAACCACCAGAATAAGGTTTGAATGTATTATAGTGAAGGAGAAACTTCACTGGCTGAAGGCTACTTTTACAAAACTACAAGTCTGGAGGCTGCATTTATATAAAATTTGCTTACCTACTAAAATAAACAACAACAAATCAAAAGCAGCAATAAAATTTGGGGTTCTATTCTGACTCGAGTATTTCTATTGGGGTTGTTCATTTCTATACTGCTGTCCCACTGTGGTAGACTGCTTAAATAGCTCCAATTCTTCAACCCTCCCACGTATGCTCACCTTTCACTAGGTAACACTGCAATACTCAGTACCCTGTCAGTCTGACTCAGGCTCAGTCATGTGATTTGTTTTGGCCAATAGGATGATAGTAAATGTGATGCAAGGTATGATGAAAAAAATGTGATGAAAGTGATTCACAGTTGGACTTACTCTGCTTTGCTCTCTGCCATCACCAGCCACCAACTATTGCCCTCTAGTGGGCTAGCCCTGGTCCTAGCAGGAGTAGACACACATGCACCAGAGGGAGGGATCCTAGTCATCTTCAGCTGAGCCCACTTTAGGTAAGCCAGCACCATCCAAACCCAAGTGAATGAGCCCACCTGGGATCATCAGAACTGCCTGGTTAACCTGTAGCTGACCAGTCCATGAGTGAGCCCAGCAGGGATCAGCTGCATCCCAGACTCCTGTGCCAAACAAATGTTTAGGAATATGCTGCCAAGATTTTGTGTTTGGTTTTACCCAGCATTATAAAACCAACAGAAAACAAATATACCCATAATATCCAGACACTCTTTGGAAAGACTTTTTCACTGAGAGAATAAAATATCATAAATAATTACCTTTAAGCAAATACAATAAATATACCATAAACTAAAGAGGGATTATCACTTTCTCGAAGCATATCATAATCAATCTTTACATTTAACCTTCTAACTGAAAAATGATTTGCATTAAACACCATAATTCCATTAAATGAACCCTTCTATTTCATGTGTTTCATTTTATGCATTAGTGGTATTTAATGCATTTGTCCTTCAAGAGTTTTGATTGTTACCACCTTAAACTCTTTTGGGGCAAAGAAGAGGATAAACAAACAGGCAAGTAAATCACCCCTAGTGAACCAAGAGTACTAATTCTTCAAAATTTAAAGAAGTATCTTTTTCTATTGGAGATATTTCTTAGACCTAAGGCTACTCATTGAGGTCAAACCACTGCTACTGTGTGTGTAGTGTATACATAGTACATATATACATATATACTAGAATGTGGGAATGTGAGAGTGTGTGTGTGGGTGTGTGTGTGTGTAGTGCAGACATGGTAGCTTTCACCCTTTAATGTATTTATTGAAAATGTAAGTTTTTATATTCATACTTTTTTTCTCTCCTCTGCTTGTGACATTGTGAATATTTCAAAAATTCAAATAGGGTTAAATACTAATGTGTAATGTGAATTTTCATCAGAAGTCTTTGGATAACATGATTTGTACTTATAAAAGGGAAAAGCTAAAGTTCCATTTTGACACAATAACTTTTTCTACATTTTTCAGTGTACGATTGCTTATAAATCCCTTGAAAAACCTTAAAAATCATCAACTATTGATTAAAAATGGATCTTCTGATAAAGTCTATCACCTGGCACTTTTGGGGGTGGGAGCGCAGATAATACTACATATCTTTTATCAAGTAAATGAGCTAGAGCAGAAGGGCTTTTGCTAAGCCTCATGGAGGTATATTTTTTTTATGTCAGAAAGTCTTGTCCCAAGTAGGTAATATTTTCTTAATTGTAAGTTAGTAAGTACCATGAAGGTAATTGCTGAGTTTCCTAGGTTCCTAAGACTTTCATACACTATATAAATGTGAGCTAATTTAGAAAAGTACAACTGGTCCCTATCTCTCCCTTTTAACATCCTGGCCACAGACTCTGAGATGGACTCTGTGGCACATCACAATTACTTCCTCAACTCTCACACCACTCTCTCCTGCGTATACACATGACAAAAACACTGCTGTGTGGTTAAATCAATTCTTCATCAACTTCAGGTCTACCCACATGCAGCTGAAAAGCATATAACCATAACAACTAATCTCACTACAAATTCATGACCACCACATTCATGAGGCCCTTAGTGAAAGCGGAACTCTTATGACACGTACAAAGCCCGTTCTAGCTTACACTTTCTTAGCTTTCTATTTCATACCTACTCAAAACTCTTATTACCTCCTTTCCATCCACATTCTCATCTGATGACCTTGCTTCCTATTTCACTGAGAAAACTGAAACATTAAGAGAACTTAGTCTCCTGCCATGTCTACCAACCCAGCAAACACTTGCAGCCATGCACTGGGCCTTCTCTCCTATTTCCATGGATAAACTGCCTCATGCTACCATCTAAAGCCACTTGTGTATCAAATCCTAGCCCATCTCACCTATTCAAAGATACTGTTCCAGCAATTCTCCCCTTTCCCAGACGTTACCAATTTCCCCTTTTACTGTATCATTCTCATCAGCATACATTGTTATGTCTCAAAAAGAAAAAAACTCCCTGAGCCGCACATCACTCTCCAAGTAGTGCCCCATCTCTCTGCTCTCCTGTATACCACCTCTCCCCTCAAAAGGAGTTGTCTCAATTCACTCTTTGATTCCTCCCATTCTCAATCCAAACAAGCATTTACACTCACAGAAACTGCTCGTGACAAAGTCACCAATGACCCACATGCTGCTAAGTCCAGTGGGAGGTCTGAGTCCTCTTCTTACTTGGCTTATCAGCAAGCTTTGACATGGCTGACCCCACCATCTTCTTTCCACCCCTTTCTTCACGTGGTTTCCACGGTATCACACTCCTCTGGTTTTCCTCCTACACCACTGGCCATTCCTTCTCATTTCCCAACCTCTGAATGCTGGTGTTCAATACCCAGGCAGCTCACTCTTCAGATCTCCTCTACTTTCTCTGTCCATCCATCATCAGCTTTATGGCTTTACATATCATCAATACGTTGATGACTTCCAAATTTTTATGTCCAGCCCAGACCTCTCCCTTGCACTCATGTATCAAATTGCCCACTAATCTCCATCTCTTGGATGTCCAGTAGACACCTCATTTGAACATACCAAAACTCAATTTCTGATTTTTCCCTGCAGAACTTGCTCCTCCCACAGTCACATCTATAAAGCAGCAACTCCATCCCTCCACTTCCTTGAGCCCCAAAACTTAGGAATCACCTTGGAATATTCTCTCAATTCCACAACCCACATCCAATCTGTCAGCACATCCTAACAGCTTTACCTTAACATATCCAGAATCTAACCACTTCCTACCATCTGCACTACTCTTCCCTGAATTACAGTCTCCTAACTGGTCTGTTTCTGTCCTTGCCCTCTTATAGTTTGTTCTTAATCCAGCCGCCAAAATGATATTATTACCTTCTTAAGTAGACTTACGTCACTCTTTTACTCAAAACCCCCCCCCAAAGACTTCCCATCACTCTTAAGTAAAAACTGAAATCCCATCAGATCCTACACAGCTGCTCTGCCCAAACACCCTCCTCTGCCCCAACCTTTCTGATCTCTTTTCTTCCTACTACTCTCCTCACTCTACTTCATCAAAACTACTGAGGGTCCTCAAACAAGTCAGGTACCTTCCTGCCTCCAGGCACTTACTGTTTCCTCGAGCTAGAACATTCTTTCCACAGACCTCCATATTGCTCATTACCTCCAAGTCTCTCCTCAGATACTACATTCACTGTGTGGACCTTGTCACCACCTTATTTAAAACTGCAAACTCCTTCTCCTCCCTCAATAGTCCCTATTCCCCTAATCCTCCTTTATTTCTTACCATAGCCCTTACCACAATCATAAGTGTCATATCTTTTATTCGTTTATTATATGCTTCCTGTCACTAAAATGTAAGTTCCATGAAGATAGAAACATTGGTTGCTATGGTTCAATTTTGTATTCCCAATACCTGGTACATAGTAAATACTAAATAAATATTTACTAGTTGTTCAGTCAATTCAAATCTGACTTCAGATTAAGGAATTTATTATAGG
>NW_012152951.1:721248-722641 GCF_000956105.1 Propithecus coquereli | reverse complement strand
CCGGATGCATAATATTTTTAAACTATTGGTTATTATCTTAGAAAAAAATCTCAAAGTTGACATTTCCTTGTATGGTGGTTCCCAAACCTGGGTATGTATCATAAAACTCTTGTGAAGTTCAAAATATACAAACAAACAGCAGATTCCCAGTGCCCACCCCAGACCTATTGAATCAAAATCTCCAGGGGGACACCACATACCCCGATATGTACTTCATCTCTGTGGTATTCTTCTCAAAAACCCAATAATCCCAGTCTAACCATGAGAGAAACATGAGATGAAACCAAAGTGAGGGACATTTGACAAAGAACCTTAGTTTCAAAACTTTCAAAGTCTTAAAAACAAGGAAAAGACTGAGCCACTATCACAGCCAGAACAGACTAAGGAGACATGAGGATTAAAGGCAGTGTGGGATCCTGGATTGGATCCTGGGACACAAAAAGGACATTAGGGGAAAAACTGATGAAATCTGAATATCATTTGGAGTTTACGGTAATGTGCCATACAGAATATTTGTATGTATGTAGCATATATGACATAGCAATGTTAATAGTAATGTATCAGCGTTGGTTTCCAAGTTTTAACGAATGTACCATGGTAACATAAGATATTACCATTAGGGAAAACTGAGTGAAGGGTATATAGGAACTCTTTGCAAATCTGTAATTCTAAAATTCTATTCTGTAATTCTAAAATTATTCCAAAATAAAAACTTTATTGAAAAAAGTCTTTTCTATATTAAAAAAAAATCTCCAGAAACAGGCTCTAAGTATCTATACTACAAGTTCTACAAGTGATTTGATGCATACTAATCTACTCCAGAGTCCTGGTGACTAGTGTAATGAAATTGTAAAATCTGTGAGACAAGACACCCTGTGTAGGCTGAGACCTATAAAAGGCCTTAAGTATCATCTTCCATATTAGTTCTAAAAGAATCGCTAAAAACCTCAATGAAAATTGTAAATTATGGCTACCATCGATTTCTTACCTGTTGTAGAAGTGACTCATGGACATTGATAAGAACAAAAAGAATGTTATTGAAGAATCAGCACCTACTGCAATAATTTGAAGCTTCTGAAAAGTGCTTTGATTTAGATGATCTCTCCTACATGATGTACTTTCAGTGACTGTTTTAATCAACAGCTCAACTTTATAGCCATGTATTCAAATATGTTTGAAAAGGCAACTTAATTGTTTAACTAGATATTCCAAATGTATTTTATTGCCATTATATGTAAATGTAAAACTTTCTTATTTGTGAAAATCGTTACATATATAAGAATTCAAAGACAGTAACGAATTTTCAAAATTCTGCTTCCTTCTTAAAGTACATTTACTCTTCTGTACATTCTTTTAGAACTATACTTAGAGAAACTAATATCACCTGTTCTGG
>NW_012152951.1:718539-720428 GCF_000956105.1 Propithecus coquereli | reverse complement strand
ATGGCTCTATGGTACTGTTTGGATAGTATGAATCACAAAATGACTCACAATTTATATTTCATAAAGTCATCATTAAGCTGACTTTCAAGTTGGGAGTGTAGCTATAGGTAGCAAAACATGTTAAAAAAAAATTGCACCATACTAGCTCCCTCTCTCTTTTCCAAAGTCAAAACTAAATTATGGGATGAGGGGGTACCTGGCCCTTTACAAAGCAAAGAGAAAAACAATATTGCATTAGTTGTTACTAATGAGAAGGAGGTGCAGGTATCACTAGCAAAGATTCAAGGCAATGTTGTCAAATGATCAAAAATGTTTGAAACGATACAACAAACAAGAAAAAAAACTAAAACTAAGCAAAAAAAAAACCCAAAATGATTCATAAGCAACTATGTATTAGATTACATATTCTAATGTAGATTATATCATTGCTAATGTGCAATTATATGATAATAAAACACCTGTTTTTCAGAGATGATTCGGAAACACTCTCTGGATTTATAAAATGTCTTTTGGTTAAATACTGGGCAGAGAAGAAGGCACATAGCATCTGGACATGGGTTTGAGTTCAGGTACCAGCAATGACCAGCAGTGTAACCTTGGCCAAGAACCCTAACAGATCTGGTCATCTGGTCTTCAGTAAGTTCACCTTACATGAGGAATAATAGTATAATATCACCACCTAACCAGCAGATTGTATCAAATGAGTTTATGTACATGGAAGTACTTAACAAACTGGACAAGGCAAAACAAATTATATCACAGCAACTGATAACCACCTAGCAAAGATCTGATACTAGTAAACCACTTGAATCTTACTTAAAGTTACAAATGGGACACTTATATGTGTATCAAATGCATGCATTATTTAGGGATTAATATTCTGAAATGGAAAGCAGTAATTTTAATAAGTTATTAAATCACCTTTGGGCAAAGTAGGATAGAAAAAGTAATTTAAAAATCAACTGAAAAAAAGAAAACAGTGCTTATAAAGTTTTTCTTACTGCTTCATCAACGGTAGATCAGAATATATGTAAACAGACCACAAAAAATATGCTAATAGAAGTTTAAAAAAAAAACAACCCAGATTTCAAATAATTCACTCATGTATGTTTCAATGTCACTAAGTATTTTACTTTTGTAAATACTTACCTGTAAAAATAAGTAACCGGGCAGTACATTGTCAAATGAAGGGCTGAGATATACTGGTTCTGTCATTCTTATGCCTATACCTCTGAAAAATAGGAAATCTTACATTAGTCTGTGTAAATTACATAATCTCTACAAACTATTATACATTTCTAGGAACACACTCAAGTAGCAAGTCAAATATAAGATGCTGTCTTTTTAAAACCTCCTTTATTCAACACCAAAATATTTAGTCTTGTGAATTGTTTTTTGATTTTTTACCTGCAGTTCAGTACGAGATTATCAGAACTAAAAAGAATAAAGTTACACAAATTTTTCATTTAAGCAAAAATGAATTTCTTTTGTTTTTTCCTTGAGACAGAAAGTCTTACTCTGTCACCCTGTGTAGAGTGCAGTGGCATCATCATAGCTCACTGTAACCTCAAACTCCTGGGCTCAAGGGATCCTCCTGCCTCAGCTTCCCAAGAAGCTGGGACTACAGGCGCACACCACCACACTCAGCTAATTTTCTATTTTTAGTAGAGATGGGGTTCAGGCTAGTCTTGAACTCCTGAGCTCAAGCAATCCTCCCCATCTTGGCATCCCAAATGAGTTTATTTAGAGATTTGGGTAAATTAAAAAGCAAACAACACCCAATTTTTTATTAATTCATTCTAATTTTTCTAGTAACAGATTTATGATCAATATTATTAGCCTTTCCATTCAGCATTTTGTGAACGATTCAGCTTGCAAGGCACTTCTAC
>NW_012152951.1:705280-706861 GCF_000956105.1 Propithecus coquereli | reverse complement strand
TACCTCACTTCAGATAATGGACTCAAGTTCAATCCATTCATTTCTTAGACCACAAAAGCCTGGGTAGCACTTCTAACACTCACTAAAGCCTTGGCAAAGAAGTATTACCTGACAACAGAAACAAAAAAAAAAAAAAAAAAAAAAAAGGGAAACCTTACATGGATGGTGCCAATATTATCAGCCCTAAATAAAAATCCTGAGCACCGAGTCTCTAATGATCTTCCCTGGCTGGCATTTCATGCTTTGTCACAACTCACTGCTGGGAGAACTAAATGTGTCCCATCTTCTTTCTATGATCTTCAAATAATCAAATCTCACTAAATTCTCAGTTCCCACCTGGTCCCAAACATTCTCATTGCTCATTCTCTATTTCTTCAAGAGGCTCATTCTCCCAAGTTCCAAAACATGCCACCATCTCTACTCATTTTGCATTCTATTCCTTGGCAATCTCATGATTTCAATAATCACTTACAAAAATAACCCACAAATTCTAATGTTCAGCCTTTCTAGACTCTGAATTGGTATTTCTAATTACCTGCAGACAACTATATATATAGATGTTTCAGTTACTTCAAACTCAATAAAACAAACAATGGGCCAGGTGAAGTGGCTCACCCCTGTAATCCTAGCACTCTGGGAGACTGAAGTGGGAGGATCACTTGAGGTCAGGAGTTCGAGATCAGCCTGAGCAAGAGCAAGAGCGAGACCCCATCTCTACTAAAAACAGAAAAATTAGCTGAGTGTGGTGGCCTATGCCTGTAGTCCCAGCTACTCGGGAAGCTGAGGCAGGAGAATTGCTTGAGCCCAGAACTTTGAGGTTGCTGTGAGCTAGGCTGATGCCACAGGTGACAGAGCGAGACTCTGTCTAAAAAAAAAAAAACAAAATACATAAACAATGTTATTTTTCTCTCATCTACTCCTCAAGCCCTTGACACAATCTCTAGTCTTTTCATCTTAATGCTTCTAATCTTGAAGGAGGTGTCATCTGCCTACATAACCAAACTAGAAGCCTCAGTGCTGTGGCTAAACGTGTCCCCCCAAATTCATGTGTTGGAAACTTAATTCTCAACGTTAACAGTATTGGGAAGTGGGGCCTTTCAGGAGGTGTTTAGGCTTGGCCCTCATGAAGGGATCAATGCCACTACGAAAAGGACTTGCAGGAGGAGGTTTGCTCTCTCTTGCCCTTCGCCCCTCAGCATGAGAATGCACCAAGAGAACCCTTACCAAATGCGGATGGATGCCTCGATCTTGGACTTTCCATCCTCCAACACTGTAAGAAATACATTTCTGTTCTTTATAAATCACCCAGTCTCAGAAGACTACGATGCTCAGCATCTTAAACCTCTTCTTCCTAAGCCTTGCCATTCACATGCTGTTTCTGTTCTGACACGCCTTGTGGGCCCATCCCCTGACCTCAGATACATCCTCTCTTCACTCGGTTACCGAAATAGCTTCCTGTCCTCTACCTTTGGTTGCTTTCAGATCTTTATGTCTTTGGTGTTTTGCAGTTTCATTCAAGTATCTACACATGAATTTATTTTCACTTTTGGCTGCAGACATACTTCAATCTTTTATCAGTTC
>NW_012152951.1:704217-705230 GCF_000956105.1 Propithecus coquereli | reverse complement strand
TCAGGTAACCCGCTGAAGATTTCCTTGCGGCTTAGTTCAGAAATTCCATTTCCAAGAAATACTTTTGTTCCATCAAATTCTTTGGCCCCTTTCTTACATTTTCCTTTAATATCAGAGTATACAGAAATAACATCTCCAGATTTCATAACTAGAGAAAGAAAAGAATCAGATCACACTCATCTATATGCTTTGGCAGAAGAATAGTAAAAATTCTTTAAGCTAGACTGGGGACCTCTAGGCATCAATACTGGGCATGAAGCAGTTCAAACTGGTTCATTAACTCAATATAATCCTTAGTAGAAATCTGACTTCTTACTTTTAAATATTTCCTACCAATAATCTAATTGAAGAGTTTTTTTTCAGTGAAAACAAAGAAACAGAATAGTCTTCAAAATATTCTACCTCAATAGGAAATGTTTAGCTGAGCAGAGAAGGATATCTTCTATATAAATTATTTTCCCCAAGCCTAACATTCCTTAGAAGACTTCATATAAGTCTTGATATCTCAGCTCAATCCTCAAAGTTCTAAGTTTCCTTCAAAAGGATTCCTCAGAAATGTACCCTAAAATCCCTTAAAGAAATCTTTCTAAATCCCACAACCCAGTTGGTATTAATATTTCTTTGCTGTTTTGCTGTATAGACAAAGCAGACTTCAATAATAAACACATACGTTCGTTCATATATATACATACATACACATGTATATGCATGTACAGACTTAGAAAACCTTTAAGCTATACAGTATACAGCAGTTGATTTATATGGTTGATTAAATTTAGTTTTTGGGCTGGGCACATGGCTCACACCTATAATCCTAGCACTCTGGGAGGCCGAAGTGGCAGTATGGCTTGAGGTCAGGAGTTTGAGACAAGCCTGAGCAACAGAGAGACCCCTGTCTCTACAGAAAACAGAAAAATTAGCTGGGCATGGTGGCACACACCTGCAGACCCAGCTACTTCAGAGGCTGAGGCAGGAGGATCACTTGAGCCCAGGAGTTTGAGGTTGCTGTGAGC
>NW_012152951.1:697895-699652 GCF_000956105.1 Propithecus coquereli | reverse complement strand
TTTGCAAAAAAAGATATGGCCAAAAAAACATGAAAAAATGCTCAACATCATTAATCATCAGGGAAGTACAAATTAAACCCACAATGAGCTACCACCCTACCCCAGTCAGAATAGCCATTATTAAAAAGTAAAAAAAACAATAGATGTTGGTATGGATGAAATAAAAAAGGAAACACTTATACACTACTGGTGGGAATGTAAATTAGTATAGCCTTTATGAAAAACAGTATGGAGATTTCTCAAAGAACTAAAAGTAGATCTACCATTCCATCCAGCAATTCTACTACTGGGTATTTACACAAAGGAAAAGTCATCATATCAAAAAGATACCTGCACTGTTATGTTTATCACAGCACGATTCACAATTGCAAAGATATGGAATCAACCTAAGTGCCCATCAACCAATGAGTGGATAAAGTAAATGTGGTACATATAATCTATACCATGGAGTACTACTCAGCCACAAGAATGAATAAAATAATGTCTTTTGCAGCAACGTGGATGGAACTGGAAGCCATTATCCTAAGTGAAATAACTCAGGAATGGAAAACTAAACACTGCATGTTCTCACTTGTAAGCAGGAGTTAAGCTGTGAGTATGCATGGTCATACACAATGGTACAATGGACACTGGAGACTCAGGAGGAGGATAGGGGATGAAAATTACCTATTGAGTACAATGTACACTATATTTAGGTGATAGGTATGCTAAATGCCCAGACTCCACCACTACACAATTATGTCCATGTAACGAAAAACCCCTTATACCCCCAAAATCCATTGAAATAAAAAGTACTGGTGTCCTTATAAAAGAGAATACAGAAAATGTAAAAGAAAAATATTTGAAGAAATCACGGGAGACTTCTAACTAAAAAGTTACACTGTGTTTCATTAAAAATGAAGCCATACTGTGGCCCTTTTTCTAAAGTTGAATAACTGAGAATCCCATAGATCTCCAAGTAGAAGCTAAGATACTGTTATAAGGGGGATAAAAATTTTTGTGGGCCTCGGATTTCTTCACTGGAACATTTGATGCCATAAGGTTGTAAAAACAATGTCCACAAAGTACTGAGGAAAATAATATGTGGTGTGAAACTACTATATTCAGCCAAGTTGTTGTATAAATACAAAGGTAACAGGCAGTCATTCTCAGGCAAGAAAGTGAATACAGTACATGAGAGACATACTTTGGGGAAGGGCAAGGAGTGCTGGAGATCTGCTAAATGACTCTGCTAACAAAGAGATTAATCCACATTAACTGAAGAACTAAGAGTGCCATAAGGACTCAAAGTAAGCACTGCATTCATATGAACTGTAAAGAATAACAATGTTAAAAACCTAACACAGTAAATAAAAATTAGCTGGTGTTAAGTTTCAAGGAAAATTTAAGTGTTAGAACTTCCTCATTTCTCACAATGGAAAGTCAGATACTTATTGAGAGTGAGGAGTTTAAAAAACAAACAGGAACTGACTTGTTCCTTTTAGAAATGAAATGCAGATATGTGAATTTACAGTCGTAAGTGATTTTTGTGTTTAGAGATCAATAATGTTCTGATAAGTAGCCTAGATCACCACAAAGAACAGGATGAAAAGATTACTAAAGTCAGGCAAAAGAACTATAGAAAATAATTAAAGTAAAATCATCCAAGTATTTTAAAAGCTACAATGGCCAGTATTGTCAAGAATGAATCCCAACCTCTCATACACTGTTGAAACATTAACTGGTACAACTTTGTAGAGGGTAATCTGGTAATATGT
>NW_012152951.1:679385-694530 GCF_000956105.1 Propithecus coquereli | reverse complement strand
AAAACCTTCTGAATAGGACATTAAAGATTGAGACTACTAAATACTATTTAATACACACTGTCAACACTGGATGCCATGTCAGTTTTGCTGAGGGAAATAAATGTTTATGGCAGAGGTTCAGGATTGTCAGTATCCTCTGTTGTACTTGGTTGTCACACTGAAAACAGGTGCAGGGCCAGTGGTATAGGGGCTGAAGCCAGCTCACACAGGCTCAGGAGAGCCACTGTATGCATCTCTTCCCAAGTTCATGGTCAGGCTGGTAGCTACCACAGTACCACACAGTGGAAGTATTTACATCATGGAAATCAGCAAACACCACAAATCAGGGTAATTTTTCCCAAAAGTGGGTTGTTAAATATATACTAGTGTGCCACTGTTGCAGGCAGAACACAACTGGGCACCCTATGCAGCAGAATAAGGAGCAGCTGCACAGTGGATTGGATGGCAGGGACTATATACTGGGTCAGAGGATAACATGCACATATTTGAGTACAAGTCTGTGCCCACCCAGGCTAGAGTCTGCCAACTCACTCATCTGCACACACTACATAAAAAAGCAATAATAACTGATATTTGCATTGCTCTATAGTATCCATACACTATCTAGAAAAAACTTCTAAAATCTGCCTATTTACTTCTAAGTTGATAAGGAAAGAGAAGATAACTGTCCACATTTTCAGAAATTTAACTACCTCTCTACCAAGTCACTGGCTCTTTGGACTTCTGCTTCTCCCAGAGGATATTTCAGACTGTAATCATATCCAACAGATAGCTAACAAGCAATATGAAGGGTAAACTCCTCATTTGATCAAACCCCTCTCTCTCTTCTCTATCCCTCCCTTCTCCTTGTTTTGATGACCTTACAATATTAACCACAGGAAACAGGCTTTTCCAAAGACACATAATGAATTGTCAATTTCTTTTTGTGTTAATTTATAAGTACTATTTGCTTTACATGCCCACCTGCAAGGTATGGAGGTTCGTTTCTCCATATTCTCACCAGCCAATTAAACTTTATTAAGTTTTAATAGGTTGTCCAGAGAAATTTTGGGACAAAGCACTTACTTTTATGATACTATTTAGTACATCTCCTTAGGATAAATGTAAGCTTTGGAACATGGAAAGAGAAAGGAAATTCATAGTCCAAAGTCCCCTACAACTCCCCTTTCTTGCTAGCATCAGGTATTGCTCTACCATCAGTTTTGTATATAGTGACCCAAGCTTCCCTGTCCAATCTTAACCTTTAAGGAACTCAAAGCCCAGAGTGATGCTGTCTGCCCTATCCTAAATCCAGCCTGTAAGATCTTGTATACATATCAGACTAGGATACTAGAATACCCAGGTTCTAGGAATAATTTGCTAGTAAAGAAAACAATCTGGGCCAGTCATGGCAGCTCACACCTTTAATCCCAGCACTTTGGGGGGCCAAGGCAGGAATTCAAGGCCACAGTGAACTAATAAGATTGTGCCCCTCCACTCCAGTCTGGGCGACAGAGCAAGACCCTCTCTCCCAAACATAAAAATTTAAAAAAGAAAAACAGTCTAGATCTGCCTAAGTTATGGACACCCTCAATGGGCCTCAGAACAGTTTCTACTAGCTGAAAACATATATGCACGGCTATGTAGAAGTAATCATTTTAATTGCTTAGAGCAACTGCTTATATTTTATGCCTAATGTCAGTATTCTTAAAAAGATTATCACTACCCGTAAGTAAAAATGAGATTAATTTTTCTCCAAGTCTTATTTAACTAAGTTTTGGTCTCATACACTGAGATACCATAGCTAGTTCTTTTTATAACATGGTCATCTACTCACAACTTGATATTTATAGAACTGTTCTAAAGGAGTGCATGACAAAGAGCCCATAAATGTAATAAGATTAAATAAAAAGTGATAATCAATGCCAGTGATACTTTTCTGAAATTTTCTAAATACCTAAACACACCATCTGTAATATACAAATGGAAGCCCTTTAATCATATTTGCCTCTTGCTTTTAATTAATAAACAAAAAAGGAGAAACAGGCCTGCTAATATCTACTACAGTTATTTGTTATGAGAGATTTAATAACTACAATATACAGTCAAAGAAGAACTCTCTCAGGCATCTATTCTCCTACATCAATTTCTTTGGAGGCAAATTTCAGTGTACAGTATATAAAACACAAAATGTAAAGTTTAATTTTTTATTTCAAAATATTAAGGGATAAAAATGTTTTTGTTACATGGATACCTCATATAATGCTTAAGCCAGGGCTTTTGGTGTGTCTGTCACCAGAAATGCAAAGCGTTTGAAAGCAAAAAAGACAGTATTAAAAAAGATAACTCAAATATTTTTCTGCTTGGAACTCATAAAATGCCATTTTATAAAATTGTTTTCACTTATAAGAGGAATATTATGCCAAAACTATTTGATTGGTTGAATAAAAAATGTTCTGTGTTGTTTTATTTTTAAAATATTCATCATATTGTTCTAATTTCTTGGGTTTATTGAAGATAAGGTACTTCAACATCTATTTTTATTTTTATTTTTTTTTAAAGCAGCCCCAAAGAATATGGAACATCTATTTTTATGTCAATTAAAAACATAACCCTTGGGTGTGGCAGCTCAGGTCTGTAATTCTAGCAACTTGAGAGGTGGAGATGGTACGACTGCTTGAGGCCAGGAGTTCAAGACCAGCCTGACCAAGAGGGAGACACCCGTCTCTACAAAAAATATTAAAATTAGCCAGGTGTGGCGGCACGTGCCTGTAGTTCCAGCTACTCGGGAGGTTGAGGCAGGAGAATTGCTTGAGCCCAGGAGTTCGAGGTTGCAGTGAACTATGATAATGCCACTGCGCTCTAGCCTGGGCAACAGAGCAAGCAAGACCCTGTCTCAAAAAAACAAAACAAAACAAAACAAAACAAACAAAAAAACTTAACCCACAGGTATTCAGTATGTACCTCACTACCTCTGGGCTCATCTCAAGTATACAAGTACACAGTCTGTCCTTCTGATTGTTACATGCTGATTATTATAAAGTCACAGAATTTTAGGGTTAGACTGGACCTCTCTATATATATTTTAATAATGAAGCAACTGAGGCCCAGAGGGGCTTAATGAACTATCTAGTCACTAAAAATGAATAAATTCAGAATCAGAAGTGCTAAGTTCAAGTACTAGCTTTACCACTTACTACAATCTTACACAATTTAGCATT
Source organism: Propithecus coquereli (assembly GCF_000956105.1). Lineage (NCBI taxonomy): Eukaryota > Metazoa > Chordata > Mammalia > Primates > Indriidae > Propithecus > Propithecus coquereli. The sequence continues at coordinate 691,330 of NW_012152951.1, read as the reverse complement.
CATGATCCTCAATTTCTTTATCTGTAAAATTGGAATAGTATTGTATAAGTCACAGGATTTTAATGGGGAACAACGGGACATATAGTAAAAACGTAATCATGTACAAAATGACATAAGTTTCCACAAACCTTCTGAAGTTCGTCAAGTAACAGATTTTTCACATGTTGTACTGAGGTTAAATTTGTATTCACTCTGACAGTTGTGAATGATGGAGGATGTGACAGGTGCTTTAACAGAGTTTCAAACTTCCTTTCTGCTTCTTGTTCACCCAAAGCAGATACAACCTAAAAACAAAAGAACAGGTTAATCTTTAAATTTCATTATATGAATTACAAACATTCAGCAGAATATGCTTCTACAGCTGTTCCATCTAATGTAACATTTTTTAGCAATCGTTCAGTTCCCTTTCATTTTGCTGTACTGTTTATGTGTTAATGACACTAAGGGGGCAATAATACTTCACATAGTTCTTGAGTTTAATTGTGGTATTATAATAAACACCTATATAATGCCTCACAGGACTTAGAAAAACACTACCTCAACTTTAAAGCATTACTAACATTTTGAAAATATTATCTGCTGTATTTTTCACATAAATTCAAGATTTCATTCCACTTATTTATAATGCATTAACTCTTACAGTACTTCTGTAGAGCTAGTTACTTGCTAACGTCATATCCTAGAATAAATTGGTCAGCAGCCTTTTAAGATACCAATATTTAAAGAACATCAATATACTGTCATCCAAAGATCCCCCAGGACATCAGCTTTTTAAATATGGTATTATTAAATGTAAGAAAGTTATTGTCCAAAAAAAATGAGTAGCAAGATACCTGTCAGAAATGAAGGTATAAACATTCAAACAACCAGGTTCCCTTGAACTTAACTGAAGCTTTTTAAGGCACTCTTTTTGTCATTTTGGACTATATCCTGTTTCACAAAATTTTCACAAACCACTTGTCAGTCTACTAATCCACCAGTCTTAAAGTATTTGTCCTTTCTTGAAGTTTACTTTTATTAGAACAGAATATTCCTCTTTCTCAACTTTTTTTTTTTTTTTTTTTAAACAAAGGGATGGCTTTTGCTTTTGTAAAACTACAGTTGATGGGCTCAAGGCAGATGTGGTGTCAAAGAAAGATACCTGGATTTTGTCATAAAACAATGTTCAACATTTTAAAAACTGCTGGAAAAAAATTGCTGAACGTCCCTACTTCTCTTAATATGTTCCTTATATTTTAAGTCCCTTAAAATCAAGAGAATATATTTGCTCTTCCTAGTCTAGTCTAATCTTAACATAAATAAAATGGAAATACAATGTAGAAATCAAATCTACAAGTCATGGCTTCAAAAATGAGTAACATTTAAGTGGCTTTAGTATGACTAGAAAACCAAGGATTTGCAAAAAAACAAAGTTGCTTACAGCCAGCATGATAATAGAGCACAGGTTTTGCAATCAAAGACAATCAACATTCACTGAGAACCTCTGTGGTAGGCAGTGCCAATAGTAAAACCATATTAACGTTTTTTGAAGACTTATACACCAAAATAATGCCAGTTGCTTTCGCTCATGTTTAATACCCTAAGACAACCTTGTAAAGTACTTTGAAGCATTCTCAATTTTCACAGAAGAGGACATAAACCAAAGTCAAGCAATGGAAAGTAATTTCCTCAAAGCACTGGGATGCAAATCAACTACTTGAGATTCAAAATCTGTATCTTTTTTCATTATACCTGAGCTCCTTGCCTTCAGATTTCAGTAGTTGCTTGACAGTTGTGTCAACTTGGGTCCGTTACCTAAGTTCTTGGACCCTCAGTTTTCTAATTTATTAAAATAGGAACAAACCTCTAGCAGAAAAAAAGACTGTGAAGATTAAATTGTAAAGGTTTGCAAATCACCTAGCACAACTGTTTGGATTTAAAAGGCCCTCAATAAATTACAGTACCCTGTTCACCTGAGTGCCAGAGCAAGCACTGTAAGAGTACAGGTGAATTTTCTTTTCTCGTTCATTCATCCTTGTAACTTCTCCATTGCTACCTACTGACAGGCAAATAAGGTTTCCCCCCACCACCCAGAGCCTTCTTTCCCCTTCCCAAGTGTTAAAACACAGGCCTTATTCACCTCTTATCTCAGTAAGCATTAATACCTGTAGAAAAGACTGGTATTTTTACATTCGGATAAGTAGTAACAAATCATGCTGTAAAGATTTCTCTTTAGACATTTTTCTGTAGAGTGTGTAAATATTTGAATTTTTGCAAATATCATCTAACATCTTTATCTGACCTACCTCCTTGTTCATAAAGCCCTCTTTAAGATAGTTTTCAACCTCGGGCCTCAAAGATATTTTAGGGAAAATAGACATTTTTCTCGTTGTTTAGTTCTCCAAGAGAAATGCCGGAAAACGCTGGTTTTTCTCTTTCTGAATTATAGTGAGCAGTGTCCTGACAAAAACAGCCACTCCCAAAACGCCGGGACCACTAGGTGCCCACGAAAATCATGCCGATCACGCCGAGTTAAATTTGGAAGTGCAGAAAATGTCCACGCTTTCTCGACCATAGCCAGATTAGAAGCGTCTTTGGTCCTCTGGGTATGGTCACGGAAATTATTGAGGCAATGCCCTCAGGTGGCAAAGAAAACCACCCCCCCCCCCCAAAAAAAAAACAAAAACAAAAACTTAGTAGCATGAATCTGTGGTGAACCGGACACAGACCTGGAGATCTGGTCGGAAGCGGCTCTGTCGCTTATCACTCTTATATCCTAATTTCCAAATCCGCGCCCCCAACTTCCCCGTGGAAACCCTTTTCCGGCTTAGCGTCACTTCCGGCGCCTGAGGCGTTCCCCCGCCCTTTCCGGTCCCCTAATCCGCAGCCGCTAATCGCCGCTAGCCACGCCCCCCCGGGGTTCGGAACGGCGGGCGGTGCTTCCGCCCACCGGGTCTGGCAGAGTCTTAAGTAGGGAGGGGCGGCAGGCGGGGTGAGTCAACAGGTCTAGTTCCCGGTTGGAAAGCGCTGGGTGCCCGGAAATGGTGTGAGTTCATGGAAGATATCGCTTGCTTGAATAAGGGGAGGGGCCCAATTCCTGTCCTGCTGGGCGACCACCTAGTAGAGGCGGTGGCCCGGCTTAAATCCCTCAATGCCTTATCTAGAAAATATCTTTTCTACCTCCGTAACGAACAACCACATAGATTCTGGGAAAGAGAATAGCTTTAACTTGCCAGTAGAGTTTAGCAAGATTCTTGGGCAGTCTATGTATTTGCAATGGTTAGGAACTTGATCTCTGGATCAGCTTCAAAAACCTTCCATAAACGGGTAATTTACAAGCCACTAGAACTGCCACTGAGCAGCAGAGCCCCTAAAGGACTTCGTGTGTTCAAGATGGACACTTTGAGGTATCTGTTGGAACATTTATCAAATGTGACAAGGCTGGTCATATTGAGCCCTAAAGTAGAGGAGATGTTAATTCTTATTGACTGAATAATGACCACAGGCAAAGACCTAAGGATATTTTGTCCTCTTAGATGTTTTGAAACTCAGAATATTATGACTCCTCTTTGTAAACATAAAACAACTTCATCAGAATCTTACCAACATACTCTTCGCACCGATAGGAACGACATTAAATTTCTTTTGTATTACCTACACTGCAGCCCCCAAAGAGTGGTGTTCTCTCAAAAGATATTTACCAAATGAGATCATATTGACCTTTTGGACCATATGTAAGAAGAGAATTTTCTAATGGGAAATCTATCAATCCCATCTAATCTGGAGATTGATCAACTAGACTAAAATCACAGTGGTCATTACCTTAAAGGCTGAGAGTTAAAAAAAAAAAAAATTAAAGAGTACGTTTCATTCCTTGCTGGCAGAACAAACTGTCCTTTTAAGTCTTGGTTCAAACCCTGCACAAATTGATCTCGGTTATCTGAGTAATAAATTGACTTCAATGCCAGCTGAGGCCAGTTCTTCCAAGTATTACCTGGAGTTAGTTTATAATAGTTCATTCTAAGAAATATTATAGTTTTATTTTTTAAATTCCTGAGTTGTGACATTTTTCTTCCTTGAAATTTCAGTTTCTTTGTTCTAAGTATAGCATTTATAACTTTTTTTGTATTTTGTTGAACTGGACAGATTTTACTGGGATTCCACTTTAATTAAAAGCAGTTGTTTCCAATTAACATTTAGGAAACAAAATAAGCTATAATTAAAAGCAGGTATTTCCAATTAACATTTAGAAAACAAAATGAGCTGTAATTAAAAGCAGTTATTTCCAATTAACACTTAGGAAAGAAAATAAGATATCATGTTCCTTTTTATGACTTTTTTTCTTATTTCATAAATTCAAAATTTATTTTCAAATAGTACGATTCTACAGAACAGTATTACCTGTTGTGGCATTTTAAAAGGCCACGCTGCCAGGGTTAAAATAAAACCACCCGACTGAAGTCATAGTCTTTTCACTTAAGCTTGCTTTGTCAGCTGGTTTCAGGGACACCCAGTTTGGGATCATTTTAGGGTGTGAAGCTTTTCAATTCATGAAGAAGGTTAAAAAGAAAAAAAAATCGAACCACAGATAGAAAATGAAATTGAAAATCATGTAGGGAATTGGTTTATGCGCTGATTTCGATCTAGGATCCACGAACATACCTAATGCTTGGCAAAATTGCACGGGGAAGGGGGGTGGTTAAACCACATAACTGAACTCTGTGGCTACAGGCATTCCATGGCTCTCTCCCAACCAATTCTACTCAAAGTTAAGAATCACGGCAGAACCCCAAACCCGCCTTCCCAGGGTGACAGGTTAACAGTTCAGTTACTAGAAAACACTTCACTTCTGGGCAGCGAACGGCGCTGCTTAATCAGAGAAATTGCGGACTTTCCCAGTTTCAGAGTCCAAGGACACACCTACAAGACAGCAGAGACAACTCAAAGAAGGGAGCCTGGAAACGCTTCTAAAGGAGAACAAGAGATGGGGCGCTCAACGAGGGAAATTCCCCAATTCCGTATCGTACCTCAATCTCCCAGGCCCGCTAGGGGCCCGCCCGCCGGAAGGGAAACCGAAGGAAGCGCCACGTCGAAGGCGTGGGTTGACGAAAGCGCGCCGCCGTCACTCGCCGTCCTTCCGGTGATGGGTGGTCCTGGGATCGGCCGGGGAGGCGGAGCGGAGGCGGGGCCTGGGGCTGGTAGAGTCTCTAGTGGGTAGGTGGGTTCAGACAGAGGGGACTACGGGTCGGCGTTGGGCTCAGTGGGCTCGAAACAAAGGACTATCCGGTAGGGACGCGGTGGGGCGCTTTCTGACGGGTAGCTGAGCTTCGGGTCGAGGCTTCGCGGCCAACCAGTGTCTTCGTTGCGCGGTCTCAGTCGGCTTTTCCTCGGTTCCCCGCAGCCTGCGCCGCGGTGGGGGGCCCGGCGCAGCAGCACCTGCTGGTGAGGGACCCCGAGGCCCGCCCAGGTGCTCATGATGGGGCTGATCTTCGCTAAACTGTGGAGCCTTTTCTGTAACCAAGGTAAGAAGGATGGAGCCGTGCAGCGGTTCGAGTCCGAGGCGACGGGTCCGGCCGCCGGAGGAAGGGGACAGCAGGAGGCAGGGCTCTCCCGGGACAGAAGCGTTCTGAGACGCAGAGAAGTGACTTAGTCGAAGCGGGTAGCAGAAACTCGACGTTTTAGACTGGGAGAATATGCAGGAGAGACCTGATGTGTGGGAGGAAGGGGCAGTCAGAAGAGAAGGTATTTGGTGTCCCAGAATCCAAATTGAGAATTTTTGGATTTTAGCGAAGTAAAGTGGAACACACCTAAAGACGCTCGGAGGCATTTGGAAGGCCTTCTCTGTCTCTAGTTGGGCGCACTTGTGTCTGTGTCTAGCCCCAGGCTAAGTGTCAGCTCAGAAATCTAAAACTTTTTTTTTTTTTTTAAACGTGTTGCTTTGTTTTCCGCCCTGCCCTCTGAGCCAGTGCACCTTCTTCACGCTCCGATTTCGCCTGATCTCTAGTACTCAGGAATGAGTTATCCTATTCAGATACATGGGGTTTTCTGAAATCTTCATCCTAAGCACTTTTTTTCTTAGACGTTAAAAACCTAAATGCTTTCGGTTCTGTGTAAGATGTTACGTGTCCGTAATTAGTCTAGAACAGGTTATGAGACATCGAGAAGTCGCAAGTCCAAAGGGCCAGTAAGTTGTAAAACCTGTTCTGAGAATGAGATGTGATGTCTTCTGGAGAAAATATTTAGACAAAAAAGGGGCCGACAATAAGTTAAGCTGTAGGCATTTCTATTTACAGAATGGTTTCTTAGTAATTGAAACCAGTTTTTAAGTGCAGCTAGTTTCATTTTACATTTATAAATTTTATTTTTATGAAGATACCAATTTGTTATTGCTAATGTGGGTATCCGTTTTCTGAATGTAAGAAGTCTTGAAGAGCATGAAATGGTGTTAGTTCACTTGTTCTATGGATTGATAAGAACTTTAATCTTTCTGAAGGTTATAAATAAAGATACGTATGTGTGTCTATATGCAGTTACCACAGATAAATATTATTTATCAAATGATTTCAAAGTGGCCAGAGTTTAACTCTCTGTGGGTATTATCCATAAATTTAATAAATCACTTTTCAGCGTGTTTATATATTCTAATCCTTGTTAAATATATTCATCATGTAAAGCAGCATTTCAAGAGATGCTTAAAAGTATATAAAGATTAATACAATAATCACCTGTTTATCTTTCCCTAGCGCTTAAGAAATAGCATTACCAAATTAGTTGGTTCTCCATGTATACCCTTTCCCATTCCCCTTTCTCGTTTTCCTGTTTTAATACTGCTTCTCTTTTTTTTTTTTTTTTGAGGCTTCCTTAATCAGACTAGAAGGGAATAAAAGATATAAAGGGAAACTGAGAAGATGATGAAAGACATTCAGATGGCTACTTTTATAGTCACATAATTGTTCAGGCCTCCTAAATCTCCATTTCTACTTAGATTTTTTCCTTTAACTTTCCTCTTGAAAATTTAGGACTAGTGGTTATTCTGTCATTTTATTCTCATTCACTCTTGTGGCCATGGTTCCATCTTCAGAGTTAAGACCTTACTTTTTCTCAAAGTACTCAAGGATTAGTAAATGAGACAGACATGAAAAAAAATGCAGTGTGGCAAATTATTATATTTTACAGATACGTATAAAAATATAGTGAGGGCATCAAGAAAGAAGATTAATTTTTCTCAGGTAGTTTCTGGGAGACTTTGCAGAATAAGGTATACTTGGACTTTAATGAGGAGTAGGAGTTTGGGAGACATGCTAGACAAACGGGGTAGAAGGAGCATTTTATTCTAGGAAGAAGGAATAATATGCAAAAGGAAGAGGAATCAAATAGTTTGGTATATTTAGGGGTAGGTAGATTGAAGAGTTAGCTAGAAAAACCAGATCACAGAGGGCCTCAGATGTCAACTAAGACATTAAACTGTTTAGAGCAAGCAATGGGAGCCATTGAAGAGTTTGATTGTACATGTTTCTTAAAGCAGGAGAATAATGTAATAAGATTTATATCTTAGTGTGTATTTTTTCCCTGCATCAATGAAATTAATTGCCAATGTCAGCATTTTCCATTTTCATCACTATGCATATTCATCTAATCCAGAGGTATTAGATGTATTAGAATAATATGCCCAAGGCCCCACCTCAGATCACTTAAATCACAACAGGATAGAGTGGCCTGGGCATCAGTGCCAAGGTAACTGGAATGTGCAGCTAGTGTTAAGAACTACTTATCTTACCTTATGTACTCCTTTCCTTTATCTTCCAATATTTCCTAACTCTCATTCTTTTTTTTTCCTGTAGCATTTTAGAGCCCCAAATATCTTGTCACAAATTGGATGCTTTCTGACAATAAGAATACTAAAGCATGTATTGTCTAAGTTAAGCAACTTAAAAGTACATAATTAATGCCAGTAATTTTATATTGTTTAATTTTAAGCTAGAAAACTGATTGATTTGTTGGTTATTGTTGAAGGAAATAATTTCAACATCTGATCACCTTTGCAAGCATTTTATATATCTAAGTGGTTCTGTATGTGTGTTTCTAAGTATCTATGTGTGTGTATGTATGGTATCTTTAAACTTACCTGTAAAGTTTTGCATTCCTTTTTTTCTTTTTTAATTTTGTCTTTCATACACATGGTCTGTTTCTCTCTGTGCTGTGACTATACAAACCAGTCAACAGTTATTTCTAATGTTATCCAGAATTAAGAACAAATGAAATAAAGTTTTAATTGTAGTTCATTTTCACAACGAAGTAACATCTTAATTTCATTATCTCATTATTTCTCAGCTGTGAATTTCATGTTATTTGCAGCACTGATAGCCAACTTTTTGTGAGATTGTTACTGTTCTTTTCTTCTGACTGCGCAGATCTTGTGGCTCACATTTCTCCCTTTAGCTTATTCTACTCTTAATTCTGGACTTTCTGCTAGTTTCAAACACACCAAACTTATTATTTGCTCCCTATCTTCCAGAGCATTCTTTATTCATGGTTTAATTCATTAATTCATTCAGATTTCTGATCAAATGTCACTCCTCAGAGATGCCTTCCCTGACCACTTTATCAAAAATAGCACTCTTCCCACCCCAACACTCATTCTCTGTCTTTACCCTACTGTTTTTTCTCAGTAATGCTTATCACTACCTGTAATTGTATTATAAAGTTGTTCACTTGATTGTTCGCTCTTTCAGTGGAAATAACTCCCCAAGGCATGAACTTTGTCTTATTCACCACTATACCCCCAGTGCCTGGCACATAATAGGTGCTAATTCTTGTCCATTTTTTTCCAAACATACCATTTTATGTCAAAGTAATACATACATTGCTTTTTAAAGTTAGTGTTGAAGTCTTGCAGTGATATATATCAGTCATATCTCTTCAAACTCTTAACTTTTTTCCAGTATATACTTACATATATTTGAATAATATGCCTATATGAAAGTTATCATTTGTCTTATTATGGTAGAAGAGAAATTAGTACTTTTATTTCTCTTCCTCATCATCCTAGTGTAGTTTTTTGGTTTGTTACACACTAAGTCTTTCATTATGACTAAAGTTTTATTGCTGAGCCACAGTGTGCTGTAAATCATGTTTCCTTTTTTGCCTACAACTTTTCCCCCAGAGTAAGTAATCATATCTTCTCATTGTCTTAGTTTTCTTTGCACAGTTGGCTAAGTTGTTTCATGCTATCCAAAAACTTCTCTGTAACCATTTTTCCCACCTAACACCTATCAGATGATTTATCTTTCTCCCCCACCCCTATAGTCCTCCATCCTGCTTCTGACTGGACTGGTTTCCCTCTGTGCCTGGTGTACGGCTGTTCTGGACTTGTCTTTGCTATCATTCTAGAAATTTCCTATGCTTTTCTATTTTATCAAAACTATGTCTTCTTTCTTGCTTTACTCTTACTTTCATGAAATACATTCTTTAGAAATTTCCTGCAAAGGTGTCTATAGTGGGGTGGAGTTCTTGTTGTTTTTTTTTTTTTTGAGATGGGATCTCAGGATCTTACTTTGTTGCCCAGGTGGGTCTCAAACTCCTGGGCTCAAGTGATCCTCCTGCCTCATAAGTGGTAAATTTTTTTCAATTCCAAATGCCCGAGAATTTATTGGTCTAGCCTTACTTTTGATTTATAATTGGGATTGCTATAAAATTCTGAATTGGAAAACATTTATTTCAGAATTTTGAAGACATTATCTTGTCCTCCATTCTTGATTTTTTTTTTCTCTTCTAGTAGTTTTTAGAATTTTCTGTTTAGCCTTGGTATTTTTAAATTTCAAAAGAGTATACCTTGTGTCATTTTTTGTTCGTTATGTGTAGGCTCTCTGGACCTTTTCAGCCTAAACATGTACCTCTTTGGTTCTAGGATTTTTTTTCTAAATTTTTTTTAAGATTTCTTCCTCTCCTTTTCTGAAAATTCTGTTGGTCATATTGCACTAAATTGGTTATCAAAGATTCTTTTTATCTTATTATTATTTTGAGTTCTACTTTCTGGTTATTTCCTTGGTCTTCTACTCCTCCTGTTGAATATCGTGATTCAGCAATCATACTTTTCACTTGTAAAAACTTTTTATTTGCGAAATATTTTTTCGTTGTTCTTATGGCATCATTCCATGAACATTATGTCTTCTCTCTAGGTTTCTTTGAAGTTTTCTTCTGTTCTCTAATTTTTCATTTCTACTTATTTTATTAGCTTTTCATATATTTCATTGCATGAATGTACCACACTTTATTCATTTGCATCATAATCGATTACAATATTATGAATACCTTTAAGACTTTCTGTAGATGTATTTTCATTCTCTTAAGTGAAGATCTAGGACTGCCATTTTTAAGTCATAGACTAGATATACGATTACTTCTTATAAGAAACTGCTAGATTATTTTCCAAAGTTGTTATACCATCTTTGTACCCTAACCAACGTTTGAGAGTTCTACTTGTTCTACATTTTTACTAACATTTGGTATTGTCGGTCTTTTTAATTTTAGGCATTCTGTTGGATGTGTAGTGGTCTATCATTGTGATTTTAATGTACATTTCTCTGGTGACTATTGAGGATACTGACTATTTTACATGTGCTTATTGGCCATTGGTGTATAGTCCTTTGAAGACAGTTCATATCTTTTGCCCATTTTTTAAAATGGTTTTTTGGGGTCTTTTTTTATTATTGAATTTTAGGAATTATTTATATATTCTACAGTTGAGCCCTTTGTCAGATATATGTTTTGTGAATAGTTTCCCTCAGTCTGTGGTTTCCCTGTTCCTTTTCTTAAATGGGGATTTTTGCTGAGCAGAAATTTTTAATTTTGGTGAAATCCAGTTTCTCAAAAAAAAGTTTGTTTTAGTGGCTGGTACTTTCTGTGTCCTGTTTAAGGAATCTGCTCCTTTCATCTAGAAGCTTTATTATGCTTAGCTCTATGATCCACATCAAATTATTTTTGGTTTATAATGTGATTAGGGATTGAGTTTCATTATTTTTTTACATGGACACCTGCTTGTTCCAGCATAATTTCCTGAAGACTTTTTTCCCTCATAGGGATTGCCTGGGAGCCTTTGTTGAAACTCAAAACTCGAATGATCTTATGAACATGAGTCTTATCTCTGGGCATTCTCTTCTCTTGTATGGATCTATATGTATGTTTATCCTTGGGCCATACTACACTGTATTGATTACTATAGCTTTGTAGTAAATTTTGAAGTCTGGTAGTGAGAATTATCCAACTTTGTTTTGTTAATCTTTTAAAAGAAAATGTTTTAATTTTCTCTATTTCTCTGTTTTCTATAATTACTACTATTTATTTTCTCCCTTCTACTTATTTTGGGTTTACTGGTTTTTGTTTTTTTTTTTTTAACCACATAGCTTCTTAAGGGTGTGGCATTGTGTTATTTGTGTTTTTGTCTCTTCAGATATAAACATTTTAAAACTATAAATGTCCCTCTGTGTACTGCTTTAGCTACATTTTGCAAGTTTTATAATAATATGTTGTATTTGAATGTTCAGTTTGAAATATTTTCTAATTTTTCTGTGTATGATTTCATCTTTGACCTGTGGTTTATGTGTGTTTAGTTTCCAAACATTTGTTGTTTTTTAGATAGTTTAGTCTTGGTTCCTAAAGTAACTTACTTGTGGTCAGAAACATATTCTGTAAGATTTCCATTTTCTTTTGCAAATTTATTGAGCCTTTTTAATGGTCTGTCAGTGATCTGTTTTGGTCTATGTACCATTTGCACTTGAAAAGAATGTGCATTCTGCAGTTGTGTGTAATGTTTTATAAATGTTTTATAAATGTTTATTAGGTTAAGGTGGTTGTCAGTCTTGTTCAGATCTTCTGTGTTTTAATACATATCTCATGTAGAGAGCAGATAGTTGGATCTTGGTTTTGTATCCATTGTGAAATTCTCTCCCTTTTAATTGGAATACTTA
>NW_012152951.1:655039-678420 GCF_000956105.1 Propithecus coquereli | reverse complement strand
TTAAAACATGACTAGGGAGGAAATTCATTGTCTAATAGTTTAGCGCTCCAGGTCTAGAATCAAATACCTGGCTAAGATTCTCTTTACTTCCCAGCAACATGACCTTGGGCAACCTAAAACTCAGCTTCTTCATCAGTAAAATGAGGAATAACATCACTTTCTGATAGAATGATTATGAGGATTAACTTACATAATGCATGTAAAACACTTAGAATGAAACAGTAGAATATTCCTTTTTAGTTTTTCCCTTAGCTGAAAGTTGGATTCTAGATGTCATCCTTAAGAATATTACTATAGGATATCTCTGTATCTGTTCTTTGTGCTAATCATATTATTTTGTAAGTGCTTGTTTACATACTTTTAAGATTCTTGAGGGTGGAGTCCTTACTTTGTTCATCTTAATCACAAATATTAGTCAGGCATTTAAATGAACTTAATGTTGAATTGTTGAATCATCAGATTTACATTGCTGCTCTGAAAAAATGTAGGCATTCAGGGAATGTGAGTACTGTGGTGGGAGTGGGGGAGGCCAAAGAATTGGAGAAGGAAGTTAATATGGTATAGCAGAAAGTGCAGGGAAATTCTAGCTTTCACTGTGTCATCATCCACCTGTGTTTCAACTAAAACAAATTACTTAACTTCATAGGACCTTATCTATAAAATAAGTGAAGTGGCCCAGGTCAGTAGTTTTGTGCTATTTTGGAGTTCTCGGGTTCCTCAGAGGCGCATTTAGAGAAGAAGTCATGGGAGAGTAGGAATAGATCTCAAGTTCTGCAGTCTGTTTCAAGCTAAAACATATTATAATTCTATAATCAGTGTAAAGGGACAGAGTTACTTTGTTATGGCTTTTCAATTATTTTCAAGAGCCAGGCTTTTTTGGGTGCTCATCATTTCTGTGTAGGCCTTCAAGTCTCAGATTGTCACAACACATCCTCTGACGTTTACTGCTTACCCTTTGTAATAATTCAAACTTAAATGCTAGATCCCAAATTTGCTAAATTGCCAAATTTGGCATTTTTATTAGGTTATATGGTGTTTACATACTTTGTACATACAAGGCTTTCTCTAGTTACATGACAGTAATGGTATAGATATTATATACCTAGAAGGTAGCAATCCCTATTCCGTTATATCTTTGGGGCTTTTTTATATATTAAAATTAAAAGTTGGTCATTTTATCACATATTTTAACAATAATATTTTAATGTGATAAAATAAATTTTGACACATTTTCACAATTTATATTTAATGCTGTCACTATTTCGTATTTGTCTAATAGTCTTTTGATAGTGTTAGTCTATTTGGCATCATTTGGTATTCTATATTAAAACTACAAATTCTTTTTCAATTTAGTAAAAATGAAAAAAATAGGGTAAAAGAACATTTTTCTTTCTTTGATTTGTCGTCTTTTTTTTGGAATTTATTCATTTTTTAACCTGCATTTGTCTACACACAAGTGCCCTTACCAATTTTCTTTTGAATCCTGTATAGTCTTTGTGCCCTACTTAAAAAAAAAATATGAGCCACTTTTAAAAGAGATCCAAGAGAACACCATAGCCAAGACTATAGAGAAACTTCTATGCAAACATTTGATCAAAATTAAACAAAAACTCTGTGATTGGACCTTTTCTTCTTCATTTAGTACAAATAAGCATGTGTTGGCTGTGGAGATGAATAGATTAGTAACACTGGAAGTACTCTTCTTTCTCAGCCCTTTGTTGACGGAAGGGGTGCAGCTTGGTTTCTTGGAAGAGATTTGTAGTGGAATATGGTGCCTAGAATGACTATTTCATGGTGTGACATGTTTTTAAAACATTCTGATTTACTGTAACTCTGATAGTTACAAGTAATGTCTTAACCCAGAATTATTTGACTGTCCACAGATGCTTTTAAATTGCATGTACTCTAACCCCAACACACGCCCCCTAAGTGTGGGCACCTTATACTCTGACAGCAAATCAATCTTAATAATACTTCTGAAAAACAAGAAGGTAAATTTGCTATAGTTATATTTGCAGAATCTATTCTAAATAATTTAGTATTATCCATGTTGTTGTTTGCCCTGCTTAACACTAATTGAGAATTGACTGTTTCCATCAACTAAATATTTAGTTTTCATGGAGAGTGGTTTGAGGAGTTAGAAGAAAACAATATACAAGTTTACATATGGGTTGAAGATCAGTATCTTCACTGTTGTAAAAGTGTGCAGTTGTTTAATTTTCTCCTCACAACTTTAAATTCATCTTTTTTTTTTCTCTCTTCTGAGACAGTCTCCCTCTATAGTCTGGATAGAGTGCAGTGGCATCATAGTAAAGGATAGCAAAAGGATGTTCCTGCCTTAGCCTCCCAAGTAGCTGGGGCTACAGGTACACACCACGACACCCAGCTAATTTTTCTGTTTTTAATAGAAATGGGTCTTGCTCCTGCTCAGACTGGTGTTGAACTCCTGAGCTCAAGCAGTCCTCCTGCCTTGGCATCCCACAGTGCTGGGATTACAGGTGTGAGCTACTGCACCGTGGCCTCTCCTCACAACTATAGACATTTCAATTGCAGTAAAATGGAAACCTCTACTCCCTACTCTGCAAGTAACAGTGATGTTAACTAACGTGCTTCTGACTGGCAGCAATCAAAACTTTGACCTTTGACACAGATTTCTTCTCACCTTTAATTGACTTAAACTACAACTGATATATTTTGAAAGTTTTTTTTTAACCTGTTAGGTCAACAGATAATAGAAGTTATTGCTGGGTAATACAAATAGATTTATGAGCATCTTTCCATATCTGCTTTAGTTAAACATGATTAGTGAAGGAAATTATACGAAGGCAACTCTACAGGAAATCTCTCTGACACTTACATAGTTTAGTTAATTTTTTGTGTTTCGATATACAACATGAGATCTGTGTATGGCCTATTGGTTATGCCCAACCAAAAAGATAGCAGTACAGAACAAGCACCCTAAGTCATGTTCTTCAAGCATGAGGGCTCCTTTTTAACGTCAAATAATATTGTATATTACTACATGATAGTAGTAGTGCTTTTGGTCTGTATTGATGTGGAAACTTGATAGACCACTGAATTCAATAATATCTTTAAGTAACTTTGTACTTTATTAATCTAGACACCACTGTGGACATTTAAAGCAACACATTAATTCAGTTTCTCCTTACAATAAGGAGAGTATGTATATGTCAAAGAGATTTTTTTTCAGAGGAAACATTTAAACCCTTGTTATTTAATGCTTTTCAAAAGCAGTTGTTCCTTTTCTGTTGCTGATGTTTTATTATGTAGTTTTAGGTTGTTGTTGATAATTTTAATATCAGAAGACAGGCCTCAGTTTGTAGGGTAATTGTACGTACGTATAAAGAAGGTACTTCTTTATAAGACAGTTGAAATTGTGTGTTTTGTCTAAATGGCTAGAATTCCCTATCACTGTGGGGAAAAAAGGGATCTGAGAAAGACCTTAAGTTAATCAAAAAAACTGCATGCAACTGTAATGAAATCGATACACTATCCACCTTCAGGATTTATCACCCCTTACTTCTCTTTGGGGACCAACCTTTCAAAATGATGCATTAGTGATGAGTTTTACCATCACAAGCCTTCAGCACTGTGATTATTATCATAATACAAAAAGTGAAGTCCAAACAGGATTAGTTGAAAATGGCCCTAGGTATTCACTTGAGTTGCTTCAGCAATGAGCCATCTGGTACCATCCCTCCATTCCATCCTCCCAGCAGGACTGTCTGCAACCAAGTTTTGCATATCTTGAAACTAGGGGCTGCTGCAAGCACCTCGTGTTCTCCAGATGCTGGGCAGGTGGCATTTCTGGCTTTCACCAAAATTTAGAATGCTTGGTGCCAGTGTGTTCATCCACTGATAAGAGTGCTCTTGCTCTTGTTTTGTGTGAGAGAACACACTGGCAACACTTCCAAGATTGGCTCCCTTAGACATTTAGGGATATGAACCAAAAGAGTCAAAGAAGGAGAATTATAGTTAGTTATAAGAAGCAAACAAGTTTTATTTTACAAAGAAACTTCTGCCATAATGAAAATAGCACATCCAGAGAATCAGGTCTCTTTGTCCTATAGTATTATAGGCATCACCTACAGTGTGTGAGTCATTAGAAGATACATCTCAAGAACTTTTCTGTGAATTATGGCCCTTCTTTTTGTGGCTGATGCAGCTATTAAGGCTTTACAATAGTATGAATGTGAGCTGATATTTGATTAAATGTATGATCAGAATGTTGACATCAGGTTGTCAAGAGGAGCAAGGTTCTGATATGAGATGTGCCAAATCACTGGCTACAAATCAACTGTGTTGGGGTTCTCATGGCAACTTCCTTACATACTCTGTGGAGGTTCACTAGCAGCTTTTTAGGTATTCTTCCCTGGAGAAAGGGAATCTTTAATATACTTGATACAGGTTAAAATCTAGGAAAGTTGGTACCTGGGGTGTCTGCTCTTTTTACAAGAGATTTCAGAATAGATACCACTTAATAGAATAATTAGACCGGCCTTAATAGGTGACTGTTCAGTGTATGACACCAGAAGGAGGAAAGGACTGAAGAAGTTTTTATCATACAAAGAGTAGAAAGAATATCTGCTCAAAAGAATTGTAGAATCTAGATTGAAAAAACGTTAAAAACTAAGTAATTGCTTATGTATCTGCAAATTAATGGAAGAATGATCCTTGTTAAGCAATGGAAATGGCTCTATATCCCAAACATTTTAACAAGTAATTATAAATACTTTGCACCATTGTGCAGCTCTTATCTCTCTTCATCTCATCTTGCATTAGAATACATTAGTCTGCAGCTTACCGGAAGTACTTCACTTAACCAATGCTTAACATGTTTTTCAGCTACTTTGCTGCTTTTGCTGGTTTAGAGTATATGTGTCTTAGTGACAGGGAAAGCATTTCAGTTTTAAGGCTTAAATGGGATTTTTAAGTGAAAGGAAGAAAAAAATCCTGGTACCCACAGGTGGGAAAATTTACAGATGTAAAAACAACTTGATAAAAGGCTAACTTGATTAGTACAGACTGTAACACATTGGCACACATGCACTCACACACACTCAGACACACACACACATGCACACACACACACACACACACTCTTGAAACTTTTCTGTGGGGCCACAGTGTTTTATTATGAAAATAGAATAAAAGCTTTGAGTGTAATTTAAAGGTAAACATAAATAGAAAAATGATATTTACTGACTTCTATTCATTTAATCCACATTTTTAGAATTGTTAATATTAATTGTAACAATAAGAACATCAACAAGTAAAATTTTATATATGCTTCACATGGCCCCGGAGTCAAAACTAGAGTGAGTTAAATACAACTCTTATGGCAGTTAATGTGTTAAGCAGGTGTGTAAAATGGTTTTTTAAAAAGCGACTCTTCAATCATAACATCGTGTCTCCTCTTGTCTAGATTGATATTTGTGCCCCCCCCAACTTCAGTATAAGTGACCAGGTTCTCCTGTGCTTCCTTCTTGCCCTTCTCCCACCTGCTTTTATGAGGGAACCACAGAAGATCATAACTGATTGTCTCACTTAAGGCACCTAGCCTTAACATGATAAAATTTCTTTCTGTATTTTAACAGTCCAGTAATAGATATCAAGTGAATGATTCTCATTAACAAGCTAACTAATAATCATTGTTGAACGCATGTAATTGCAGTATGCAGCAGTGTTAAATGTTTATGGTTTGCTTTCTTTTTGTAGAACACAAAGTAATTATAGTGGGACTGGATAATGCAGGGAAAACCACCATTCTTTATCAATTGTAAGTATGAGTGTTTATTAACCAGTTTTCATTAGTTATTGGAATTAACCTTTTATAATTAATAAGATGAGATACATTATAATATCATGGAAAAACTTACATGGTTTTTATTTTATCAAATGCAATATTTATGGAAAAGCAAGTCAAACAGCTGTATGTTTGCCAAAGCCTTCACAAACATTCATTGTTTTCTGGCCTTGAAAGAAAGAATTAATATTAAACTAATACAAATAAGCACATGTTATAGTGCTGGGGTAAGGTGATAAAGTGGATTTCACTTAGTTCTTCCCACACTGAGGTTCATGTAAATAAATTGATATCTCTGGGAAGCTATTGCCACTCTCCTGACTGATAGCTTTGGAATTGTTTAACATAGTCAGACTTGTCAAATCCAAAGAAATGAGATCACCCCTGAAAACATTGCCATAGTAGCTTGTAATAGGGAGAGGCTTGAAACTCAGAGAAATATATTAATACTTTAAGGAAATTTTAACAGCCCATGAATCCACTTGTCAGGTACCTCCCGTTATCCTTTCAGTGCCAATGAAATGATCCTTGTTAAGCAATGGAAATGGATCTATAACCCAAGCATTTTAACAAGTAGTTATAAAATACTTTGCACCGTTATGTGGCTCTTACCTCTTTCCACCTCATCTTGCATTAGAAGTACCTTAGTCTGCAGTTCACCAGAAGTGCTTCACTTAACCAAGGCTTAACATGTTTTTCAGCTGCTTTGTTGTGGTTTGTTTCAGCATTGAATAACTACTTGTTTTTCTTTAAAACATTTTCATTCATTGGCTATTATGTATTTAATTATGACTTAGTCTTCAAACATCAATATAAACATTTCAGAAAGCTGTCATCTTTGTCGAAATAATCTTAGCTTCAAAATGTATATAAAACCCAAGGAGAGTTACAAGCCTCTTCCAACACAGTACTGGCATTTTATCAGCAAATACTTACTTGTTCAATGAATTAATTAATGTAGCTCATCCAATGATTATGATAGTACAAGTGGTATGAACATCAGTATTTTAAATATATTTACAGTTAATTTTAATTAAAATTTTTGTTTGCCCATGGCCTTATCTTTTTAGGACTAATTTAGATTAGTAAACCTGAAGTAATTTTTATGGCTAAGTCTCAATTTTACATAAAGAGTCTTGAAAATTATGGATAGCCTATTACCCAGTGGTTGCTACTTTTCAAGTAATGATATCACAGTCACCTAGAAACTTGCTCTTTCAGGATGGGGCATTGGTGGTATTGGAATATTTAGCCACAGAAAAGCAAACTCACACCACTGTGTTCCCTTCTATTCAGGTCAAGCTTTCAGTTCATTCCATTAAAACAATCTTTCTTCCAGAGTTGTTCTTTTTCTAGGTATTTATTTGCACAAATGTTTCTATTTTTCATGCTAATCATTATCATCACCAGTGCTAATAAGGAAGATTGATCTTAAAAACATAGAGATAAAATTGGCTTCGGGTTTTTGAGATTTACAAGAGTTTTAATGGTGTCTTTCAACAGTTTAATGAATGAAGTGGTTCATACTTCTCCAACCATAGGAAGCAATGTTGAAGAGATAGTTGTAAAGAATACTCATTTTCTTATGTGGGATATTGGTGGTCAAGAGTCCCTGCGGTCATCCTGGAACACATATTACTCAAACACAGAGGTATGCTAAGATTACATTTGAATTTTAATAAAAAGAACCAAGGAGTAAGCACAGAAAATAGATAGGCTGTAACTAAGGCATATTGACAGTTGCCTTTTAATAAGATAAATTTTTGTGAGGAATTTGGGTTTTCAAGTAAAAGGCAAGTAGAAAGCATATTGGGAGCTATTATTAGTTGAGTGCTTACTGTTGGCCAGGCTCTCTGAGTTCATCCTCACAATAATACTGTAATCTCTAGTGTTGGAGAAATCTGACACTAAAAGAAATTATATAACTTTTCCCAAGTTCTCACAACTTTATAAGAGATCCTGATTGGGTGAGCAGTAAAATATTTTAAGCATAATTTAATAAAATATTTCAAATAACATAAACTGAACATTCAAAATTTTGGTTAGATTGTATTTTAATTTTTAAATTTTTTTTATTTTTTTATTTTAAGTGAATAATCAATGGTTTTAATTTTTATTTATTTATTTATTTCGAGAAAGAGTCTCACTGTGTTGCCTGGGCAAGTGCCATGCTGTCAGCCTAGCTCACAGCAACCTCAAACTCCTGTGCTCAGGCGAGCCTCCTGCCTCAGCCTCCCGAGTAGCTGGGACTATAGGCATGCGCCACCACACCGGACTAATTTTTTCTATTTTTAGTAGACGTGGGGTCTTGCTGTTGCTCAGGCTGGTCTCGAACTCCTGAGCTCAAGTGATCCTCTGGCCTCAGCCTCCCAGAGTGCTAGGATTACAGGCGTGAGCCACTGCGCCCAGAGCCTGTATTTTAATTTTAAAAAATTGATTTGCTGGTCATCCTCCAGAGTGCTCTGTCATTTATTTAATTATTTTCTTAGTTCAGAGCTAACCTAGGGAACAAATACGGCATATCCTCTATTTCTGCTTTTACTTCTTCCTCGAGGCAGATTTTTTTAAGACAATGCTGCTTTGTTGTGGTTTCTCTCAAATTACTGTTGAGAGAAGTTTATCTTTGAGAATACTAGTGTACTATTGCATCCATTTAATTTGTCTTTGCAAAGAGGTACACTTAGCCAATTATTTTCTTCTAAAATGAAACTTTTAAAAATTGGAGTTGGGGGGAGGGCAGAGGAGTAGAGAGATATAAGGAATTTTTGGTGAACAAAGTTGCCTTTTTGAATAAAAAGCATGTGTTCTAGATTTATATAGTAATAGCATGTATATATGTGTGTGTCAGTAGTAAACTAGGATGGCATATCATAGATATTCCGTGCTTGTAGTAGCACTTAATTATTTTATTGGGGGGACAGAAGATGTTGGTAAGCACATAGTATGGTTATAGATTACATTTGTACAGTAAAATAACATTCTGAAACTAGAATGTGTTAGAGTAAGGGAAGTACAACATTTTAGTGTATGATTTATTTATACAGCATAGCTGTTGGTACTCTTTTAAAGCTCACAATTAACTCCAGCTGTGAAAAGAGCAGTTATCTTTGATGTACAGGTCAGAGTTGATTCTAGAAGACTTCGCATGGGTCCAGAAAAAGATAATAAACTCTTTCTACAAGAATATCAAAATTACTATGTAGAACGAAGGCCTTTATTACAGCTCTCCAGCATAGCACATAGCATTCGCTATCTTAGATTTTAGGTAAGGATCTTATGTGTATGGTATTTCACTAATCACTTTGTTCACCCTTGTCATCTTGCTTTTTGAAAATTCTTTACATTGAGGAATCATCCAAAAGCTGCAATGTCTTCATTATAATACAAGAGGTTACAGGTGTTGACTGATTCCTGACACCGTCCTCTCATTAACTCACAGTTATGTCACCATATTGTGTCCATTTTTCCTTTGTCATCTTTCTCTCTTTCTTTTATCCCTTTCTAAGCCTGACTCACTTTATATTCAGATTGTCTGTCTTCCCCTAATTTTAAAGTCATCTCTATATTTTGATTGCACCCTTCCTGTCTCAATTTATTTTGCATCTGTCCCCTCCTATATAACGCTTAGCACCATTTGACATCATTTCTTAACTTTTCTTTTGCATAATGTGTTTAAGGGCCCTTTCTCACTGTATCTTCTTATTTTTATTTACCGAAGTTGCTTTTATTTTTAATGTGCATGACCTACCTTTTTGCATGTACATCTTTGCCAACAAATTTCTCCAGTTCTCCTGGCTCTCTTGCCTTTATTTAATTTCACCTGTATCTTCCTTTAGTATATTGGCACCCAAGTATTAATAGGTATGTTTCAATTTAGCACAGTTTTTCTTGAGCATTTATTGTTGCTATTGTTTTGTAAAAATATCTTATTAGTTTTTTTTAATGTTTATGTTTTTCTTTCAAAATAGCTTTTATTTTGAATAGGCATGAGATTGTCCTACACATAAATAAGTAAATAATTATTGATCATTTATTTTTATTTTATTTTTCTGGACTTTCGTGCAGGTTTCCTTAAAATTATTGATCGTTTGAATGGTAATAGAGTACTTTGAAATTTTAGTGAAAGAGTATTACTTAAATTAACATAAGTTTATGTTTTTTAATTTTTATTACCAGCATTTGAAAACAAATCTTAATATTATGTAGTGTTATAAGGTATTCAGGCATCACTGTTTTCAAAAAATAAACTTGGGCACGGTTTTTATTTGTTGAAATTGTAAGTTATTTTCTTACTGATATTTAGATTTTATTGTTTGATGTGATTCAGTCTTATAGAAGCTCTTTATGCTGAAAAAACAGTAGACATCTTACGGTAATGGCAATGCCATGTGAAGAAAGTACTTACATCATTTGCGTAGTTTTATAGAAAACTTTTCAAAACCCCATTCAATTTTCTTTCTTTCTTTTTAATTGTCTTCTAGTTCATCATTCTTGTTGTTGATAGCATTGACAGGGAACGACTAGCTATTACAAAAGAAGAATTATACAGAATGTTGGCTCATGAGGTAAATTCCTGAAAGTAAATCTTTACAAAACAATGGAGTAAAGTATCTTTGGCTTTTTTTTTTTTTTTTTAACAAAGATTAATGTGGTATGATATTGGTTATCCCGTCAACACAACTTTATACATTAAATTGATGAAAGTCTTGAAGTCAAAAATTCACATTACTTTTTCAAACTCAAAAAAACTAACACGTTCATTTGTACACTGTTGTTATTGCAAAGATTTTTCAAAGTTAAAATTATGCATGCCTTAAAAAGTCTGATAAAATGAAATAAGAAAAAGGAAAACTTATATCTTTTCCCCAATAGCTTATAATAACTAAAAGATCTTTAATGAATAATTGGAGACAACTTAAGTATTTCAGATATATTTAAAAAACTAGACAGTAAAACACATTCATATACCTGCTATTCAGCATGAGATACACAATGTCTTATGAAACCTCCCCAATCTTCTTCCCTTCTGTCTCAAAGGTATCCGCTATCCTAAAAGTAGTGATTATGATTCCTATGCATATTTTATAGTTTTACTACATTTTTATGTGTCTAAATTATGCAGAATATATTCCATGTTCTTAAAACTTTGTATAATAATGTCATAATATGTACATCTTAACTTTTTTTTTTTACACAACATTGTGGTTTATACATGTTAATACATACTGCTTTAGTTCATTCCTTTAACAAGTGTGTAGTTTTCCAGAGTATGAATATACCACAGTTGATCTATCTAATGTTTTTATAGTATAAACAATGCTGAAATGAACATTATTAACCAATGAGCTTATGTTACACAAAGACTAATAAGTAATAGGTATTGCCCAGCTCCCACCTCTAATACTTTATTTTAAATTTTGGAGAAACTGTAGTATTTGGTAACATACTACCATATTTGCCCATTAGAATATTGCTTATGTAGTTTTGAGTCAGTATTTAAGATTCAGGTTTATTTTCCTTTCAGTTTGACCCCTTTGGCCCATAAATAGAAACATAACTTTTAATTATTTTATTTACGTTAATCTGTCTTTGTTAGAGTGAATCATTAAATCCTGGTTATTTGAGGTAGGTGTTTTTTGTTTTTTTTGTTTTTTTTTTTTGAGATAGTGTTTCTCTCTGTTGCCCCAGGCTGCAATGACCCTATCCTAGCTCACTGTAGCCTTGAACTCTTGGGCTCAAGCACTTGCCACCGCACCCTGCTAAGTGTTTTTGTTTGTTTGTTTTAGTTTTTTGTAGAGACTAGGTCTTGCTGTGTTGCCTAGGCTGGTGTCCGACTCAGGGCCTCAAGAGATCCTCCCACCTCAGCCTCCCAAGGTGCTAGGATTACAGCCAGGAGCCACCGTGCTCTGCAAGATGATTTTTATTACGATACAAATTTAACATTAAATATTAATGCTTGATCATTTTAAAGTGGAGACATTTCTTTATACCAGTTCAGCTGAGTATACTTTATCCTCCTGATTGATTAATTTGAATTGTGATATTTCACATATTAGAAATATTTTGTCTTGGTTGCAGGATTTGCGGAAGGCTGCAGTCCTTATCTTTGCAAATAAACAGGATATGAAAGGGTGTATGACAGCAGCTGAAATCTCTAAATACCTCACCCTTAGTTCAATTAAGGATCATCCATGGCACATTCAGTCCTGCTGTGCTTTAACAGGAGAAGGGTAAGTGTTAATCAGTCTGAGGGGAGGTATGCCTTCTTTCAAATTTCTTCCAGCTTTTTTAGGCCAACTGGTTTCTTCTTGGATCCTATCCCTTTCTTTTGTTGTTGTTCTTAATTAAAGGTGGTTTTTATATTTTGTCTCAGGGTTACGAGGTTGAAATAACTTTAGTAAAATACCTTTTCATAACTTTTAATGCAAATGTAACGTTTAACCAAAAAAAATCAGTAATAAGCTTTTGAATTAATTTTTTCAATCCAAATTTTTTTATATTCTTTGTTGCTTTTATCATTTACTGAGCGAAAACTGTAATGTCACCTGAATTAAAGAGAAAATTTAAAAGAAATTTTACATTTTCTTCAAGGACTTAAACCTAATCTCTCAGCTTTCCATAAAAGTACATCTCCTTTTTATTATCAGGAGTCCTTTTGGAAGACATCTTCTAGACAATAAATATTTGAGACAAATGCCATTATGGTTTAGTCTTCTATTCCTAGCAATTTGAATGTGGATATTAGGCCAAGGAGAATCCAATATATGGATATACGGGTTACCCAGTTTATGTTAGGAAACTAACTTATTTATCCTCAAATCAACCAGACCTTCTTAGTTTTTCTATTAGTATTTTTCAGAAATAGCTTGCAATGTAATAGCTATATGTAGACTTTGAAGGAGTGGGTGATAAGTATTCCATTCTTTAGAATTTAGGAGGGTTAGGTAAAGTTCCTGCTATCTTTCTATAGTAGTTTTCATTAATTTTAAAAGGGAGGTAGGGACAGGTACTTGCAATCTTGATAGATAGCAAAACTGCCAAAGCTGTATCTTCAAGATGAGATTGAAGCAGTTTCCCACATTACTCGACTGGTTAAGATCATTTTGTTAAAGTGAACCTTCCATTTAAAATTCCACTTACTATAGTGTTACTTTAATATTGACACTGAAGTATACAAATAATGATTGGAGTACCAGCCTTTGAGTTAGACTTAATAAGTATGCTTTCAATTTTTAAGTATAAAGTTTTTAATTTTGAAAATACTTCTATCTTTTGTTCAGGTTATGCCAAGGTCTAGAGTGGATGACCTCCCGGATTGGTGTGAGATAACTTTTTTGCTCGAAAGAGACTGCTCTATTTATTCTGTGACATGAACATTTTTTCTTAGTACCTTTAGCTGCTAAGGCAGCAGCATGTTTAATTTATAACAACACAAACCTCTATGAGCAACACTTGAATCAAGTGCAGCTGAACTGGAACATAAAAAATTTTTTCTTAACTTTTTTTTAATGCACTAATCTTCAGTTGGATGAACATAATGTATAACTGTGTTTTCAGCAACAGAATTCTTCTGTTTATTCTAATTATTCAGTGACTGCCTTGTGAGAAATGTTTGTCATATGTTTAATGTTTCTGAAGTATTGTTATAACCTTAATGACCAATTTCTTTCAATTCTTGACCACCACCAGGTAATTACTAGCTTGATAGAGTAGTAGTGGAAGTCATCAGGTACTGCTTGTAAACTTCTCCAGCGCTAAATATTTGCTCCCTCTATAAACTATTTATCTTTCGGACAGAACTTATCATAAAGAAAGAAATCTACCTAGAGTATATATACAAGGAAAATTAAACATCATGAGTTTAAACTTCCGCCACATATTGCAAGTCATGGAATAATTTTTAAGTTGCTATTAGCATGGAAGTTAAATAGGCTGTTTATTTATCTAAAGGAATTAAATTCATTTTTATGCCTACAGCATATGGTCAAAAACTAATCAAGGTTAAATATTTCTTTGAAAGCCCAGCTTTAATGTTAAATATTGTTTGTTGGATAAATCTGGTATTTTAAGAGTGTCACAATATTCAATGCATATGAAACTGTTGGAAGTTATTAAAGCATACCAGCACTTATTTAAAAATAAAATAAGACACTTAGAAATATATTTTACTATAAATTTACAAACAACTTTATTATCAGCAAAAATTTCAGCTGTTCTATTTATAAGAGAAGTCGCATCTGCTTTGGGCAGTAGCTAAAACCGAAGTATGATCAGTACATTTTTTTTTCTTAAAATTTTAAATTGTGTCTGTCCTAGCATTTTTACCACAAGAAGTATATTACTTAAAAAAACATGTGGCTTTCCTTGAATCTATTTGAGGGTGTTATCTAATAGATTTGAAACAATTGCCATCTTTGTAGTTTTGCCTTGAGCTCTAAAATCTTATAGGAAACTGCTGAATTTAATCCTAGCTTTTAGAAAATTACTGTGAGACTCAAAGTTATTAGTCTTAACAACTCATAAATTAAGAAGTAATTAAAGTGAAGAAAAAGTCATAATCAAAAGTTTGATAGCATTAAAAAGTTTTTGAGGCAGTTGTCTCAATATGGACAATAATCTAAACAATGCATACCTTAAATTAAGAGGGAGGACAAGTACTGTAATTTCAATCCTCTTTATTCAAATGTGTGATTTTGCTGTAATGAAAGGGATAAAATGCATACTTAGAGAATAATACTTCATTTTTGCAGTATTTTTTTACTTTGGATCAAAAATAAGATTCAGTATTCATAAGAATATCAAAATACCTGTCAAAAGTGGTACTTTGATTTTAATATTTTTATTTGTAAGTTGATTTAAATTTCACTTTGTGTGTGTGTGTGTACTTGATTTATTATATTGAGTTAATTTAGTCAGATGTGGTAACATTTTTCTGATTTCTCTTTAGTGGTAGCACACTCTTGAACTGAAAAATGGCCAGAGGAAAGCTTTCTAGACTTTAGAAAATAGTTGTTTAACTTTGTTTTGAACTTTTTTCTTAGTGATTCTGTACCAGGTAGAGGTTAAGTTTAGTTTAGTTTTTAATATAAACCATAATCAAGAACATGAGAGAAAAGCAGACATAAATCAGTGTGGATACTTGTGGTGTGTGTGTAA
Organism: Propithecus coquereli; assembly: GCF_000956105.1. Taxonomy (NCBI): domain Eukaryota; kingdom Metazoa; phylum Chordata; class Mammalia; order Primates; family Indriidae; genus Propithecus; species Propithecus coquereli. Next base: position 663,437 of record NW_012152951.1, on the reverse strand, counting down.
GGGGGTGGGGGCGGGGGACTGAGAAAATGCTATTTACCTGAAGCACACTTTGCCTGAATTTCTACTTGGTTATATTGTTTACCATAAATACTTAGGATAATTCTCATAAGTCTGTCCTGAGAAAAAGCATATTTAGTACTCCTGTATTTGTTCTTATGAAATGATTATCTGCCTTGTATTTAGCAAGATTGGCTGGCTCAATTTTCTTCTATCAAATTATATGGTTATTTTTTATATTACCACATCAGCATTATATTGAAAGTGTTTTTAATAGTTGATTGTATTTTATCAAACAACTACTAGTATAGACTCAAATTTACTATTTAATTTTTAAAATACAATTATTTTATTTTCTACATCCTTTTTTAAAAAATATTTTATTAGTTTTGGATTAGAATTGATTTATGTTAGCCACGTGTTGAAGATGAAATTGGCATCCAAGTAGATTTTGTGCCAATTAGGGAAAGTTCAATTAGGAAATTCATGTAAGGCTTTTTAAAAGTATTTTTTAGGTTTTCATTCACTTTTCCCTGTTACAGTAATATGAAAACTGATTATCCTTTACTCCAAGAGAATGTTTTGACCCAAGCAAGTACCTAATGCTAGAGCGTTGATTCTGACATTTATTGTAAGTCACCCAACTATAAGATACTGTCTGACGAAAATGTAAATTTGTAATTAGTGCCTTTATTCACATTTTGAGATAAGTTCTCAATTTTGTACTCTACTTATTCTTTGGACATCACATTAGCAGCTATAATTAGTTCAGCAATTTGAGTTTCACCTTGCTCTTCAACTCCATATATTGCCTAGCAAAGGTTCTAGTAAGTGGAGAGCAAGGCACTCACCCACATTACTTTCAGGAGACTATTCTACCTTTTATTTTTAATTTCAGGATAAAGAAATTACATTTTAGCTGAAATCTTTTTGATATAACTAAAATGTAAAACTACCCTTGCAAGTTCAAATACGGCATTTTTCTTAATTTTGAATGTGTCATATTCTTCATCTTTAAACCCCTCATTCTTATTGAAGCCCATCTGAGAACTCTTTTAGAATTAACAGGCTCTTTTATAAGGGAATATACTGTATATTTTTTATTATTAATGTAATTTAATTCCTTAAAACCTGGAATATTTATATATATAATCTATTGAAAACTGAAGATTAAATATGTAATTTTCACTTTTAGTTTCTTGTATTAATATGCTTAAAGGTGTAATTACTTTTATCTATATTCATTATAATAAATTCAAATTTCATTACTGAAAAATTTTAAATGGATACCACCCCTACAGCCATAGTCATTTTGGTTACACATAATTTAACTTTCACTATCTATAACAGAAGGAGAAAATAATTATTTTCCTATGGAAACAGTGAGTGATATATAGGCAGTGCTGTGAACAATATTCTCTGAAGAGCTATGGGAGTCACAAAGCAAAGAAAATGTTAAAGAAAACAATAAAAAAGCTTTTTTTAAAATAATCTTTTTAGTGTAGTATCTTAGGACGAATTATAAACAGCATTGTTTTTAAACGATTAATCCTATTTAATCCTTAATTATGTAAAATCATATCAGCGGAAAAATGTACCGATATGCTTCTGGATGGATGAATTTCATTGGAATTTATCTTTGATGACCAACTTTATGAGTCTAACTCTTCAGCTGTGGCTTTGGACTCACAAAACTTCACATGTAATTCAATTCTAAAGGATATTTTGCATTTTATTGGGATTAAGTCACTTCTAGATGTAGCATGTTATCTTGTATCTGATAGAATATTGTGCTGGTTATCCAAAGAAGTGGATTTGAATTTAAATTTGGCCATTTGTCAATTGTCTAATTGACCCTGGACAATTAACCATCCATGGCCTTTCTTTTGTTTTTCCCAACTCAGAAACTTAAGCAAACTAGAGCTCTAACAAGTCTTTTGGTTTTAAAATTCTGAATTCTTATATACTGTTATTAAAAGTTAAAAGCCCCTAAAATATTAGGGATATACACGTAATATGAAATTAAATTCATTTTTATCTATTATTCATTTAGCAAATGAATACAATCAAGAAGGGAAAAAAGTTGCCAGTTAGTACCTGCTATTCCACTTTAACTGAATGAATAGCTAATGACAGTGCAAAAGAGAAAACAAGCCATATTGCTAAGAATATATTAAGCTGCTTATAAAGCACTCGTATGTGTTGGAAATACTCTTCTAGAGATTTTACCTTGCTTATTTTTCTGGCTTTTCCTAATTGGATGGAAGTGGTTAGTTTATTCAGAGTTTATTGCCTTTTGGTGCCTCCGCAAACTACAGTTCTGTTGGACTTTCCTGTATTGAAAGGATAGTGTAGCCAGGACATCAATATTTTACAAATGTCTGCATAAATCTGAAAGTGGTTTATAGTCAATGTCAGTTTTTAAGTAGTGTCTCGTCCTTATTTATTTAGTATTACTATGAAGACTGAAATCCAAAAGCCAGGTTCCCAAAAAAGTATTTTTTTAATAATTCTAGGTGGCCAAAGCTAAATAGAGAAGGTCAATATAAAAATATGTTCAAGAACTCCATTTTAAATTTAAAGTAGAAAAAAAAGTGTTCAACAGAACTAAAGTCAGCTTTAAATGTGGCAAATGTTAATTTAGAGTTTTAGAGGCATATCTAGAAACAAAAGTCAAAACACTTGAAAGTAAAGGCAAACTTGGAGTAGAAGAATCTTCAAAAGGATATTAGGTAAGAAAACATGTGAATGAAAGCAATGAATTTCTCCTCCTCCCCCCATTTAAGGCACTTAAAAGTACTAGAAATTATAGTCTTTTACTATGGAACTAGATGGCCTATATTTTTAATGTGGCCAAAAGACTGAAGACTGATTAGGTTTTTAGGATTTGGAACTGTAGTCACATAGAGGCATCTTTTGCATTTTTAACCCAGTAATCTATATTTTCTCCTGGAAATGGAGAAGTAATAAAATGTGCTGTGCATAGCTTTTGGAATAAAAAACAAAGTTTTAAAAGAATGGAAATGTTTTCTTGCACAACTTGTAAAATTTTAATTAAAAAATTACCTCATTTTTCAATCCATAAGGTGCTTTGCTCAAGTTGTGGGATGGTACACCATCCCATAAATACCCCCTTCACCCAAACTGTATTTGATATGCAAAATTCATAGCTAAGAGATAGCATTCCTTGGAGATTTTGTTTTATTTTATTCTTGTTTACCACCAGCAGGGCTAACATGCTATATAGATCAGATTCAATATGGTTTTCATTAAACCACATGGGCAAGTGCTCAGTCAATATTTAGTTAGTTTAATTAAATAAGGAAAAGGAAAAATCCTTAAATTTGATTGATTCTATTATACTGTGAATATATTTCCATCAGTGTTGGTAAGATATCAAATGACTATCAGTTGATCTCTGCTATATATGATTTATATGCATGTTTTAGCCCTATTCATAAGAGACTATAATCATTTTCATCTTCTTACATTTTCCCTCAGGAAATTCGGGGACTCTGAAGCCCCTATTTTATTCTCTTGGAGTAAACTGTTCAGTGCAGTTATAAAAACTTTTATTTTTGATTTAAAAAAAAAGTTTAGCTGCTATTTCATTGAAAGTGTGAAATAAAATGATGGTCATGATTTCTTTTTCAGTTATGGAATAGTTATAAATTATACCCTGGTTCATCTATTCCACAGAGCATAGTTTTAAAAAAAGCAAAAGCAAAAGAAACAACAAAAACTAAAATCATTTACAGCCTTGCTCTTGCATTTATTCTAATCAGAGTGTAATGATTATAATCACACATTGCTATCTAAACATAAATCGGTGCTTTAGAGCATTAAAGAGGAAGCAACAGGCCCTGTATACAGTATATTTCTTGCCTCAGAATGTAAAGCTACTTTAAAGTGTCTGTATTCATATTTGTGTGCATTTCTTAAGATTTAAATGCAAACTGTTGTTATCCCTTAAGCTTCAGGCTTTCTGCAAAAGCTCTAGATATCTTAGTTAATCAGCCTGGTTGAATAGAAGATGGTATTAATAAGGTCAAAATTATGAATTGGATCTCTCTGTGGGTCCTCTGGTATTGTGCTGAGGGGAAAAAAATGTTTTTCACACCACAGATTGTGCTTCTGAACCCTAACCAAGCACCTGAAATGCTATTGGTCCAATATAAGTATTAACCAAAAAAATTAAAAGCAAACTAATGCATTCACATCATTATTTTTTGAAAATGGTTCAAAGCATGTTTTTCTAATGGTGGGGTTGCTTAAAAGACATGTTTTAAAAATTTTAATACTTTATTACCGTTATGAAATGCTTTTATATGTTAAGTTTAGGTTGCTGGTACTCATGATTTTTTATTTCTGCGATTATGTTATAATGAGTTGCTTGCATGCCTACTTACCCAAGTAAAAGGATGCTGTTTGCTCTGGAATGTTCATCCTTTAGACAGGTTTTAGCTCATTTGCAATCACGGTGCAATATAGTGTAACATTCATTTGTTTCCAGTCAACAGTTTTATTTTTGTCATAATAAATAATTACTTTTCCAATATGAAGTGAACCCAGTGTTTTCTTTTAAAGATAAAATCTGCTTTAACAATCTTTTGGTTGCATGTGATAGAAACCCACCTATGCCAACAAAGAGGGGATTTTATTATAAGGATAAGGTGGTGGGAGCTCCTAGAACCAAAGGTCAGTAATACAACTGGATTTCTAGAACAAACTGGGACCAGAGACTGAAACACTGAGGAGAAACCAGGAAGTTACCTTCCTCCTACTCACCTCTTTCTCAATCTTTCACTGGACAGGATTTCTCTGCTTCCTGATCCACATGGCAGATAATGTCCAGGTCTGGTAGCTCTATGTTATCTTCGTACAAGGGAGAAATCAGATTATTGTTAGATTCTTCCATATTCCCCAGGGAAATTGTTTATGAGCCTGCATTGGGTTATTTACTCTCTCTGATCCAAACAGCTGTCCAGGTGGAAGGTGCATTTACCAGAGAAGGAGAATCTCTCGAGTGGGAAGGTAGTCCAAATTGGTGTGTGCTCCATTGTGGGATATAACTGGGATCATGTACATACTGTGTCTACTTGTGTTCTTATAAAAAAGTTGAGATGTTATTTAATGAGTAGGATAAGAAATTTTCATTTATGTTCCTTATTTAAATTCCTCTAAAGTTGTGGGTTTTGACTTCACCTTTTTTTCACAGACCTCTTTGAGGATGTGATGAAAGATGTCTACATAGAAAAATTACACAAATGTGCGGTTACAAATGTTGTATAAAGGTTAGGAATTTCAAGTACTTTTAGAGTTCTGCTACACTACAGAACATTGAGCTTTGTTCTGAGAGAAATCAGAAATCAATAAGGTTTCATCCTGCTTATTTTTTTTAATCAGCTGAATTTAAGAGTCATGCCTATTTTTTTAAACAGCTTTATGTAGTTATAATTAATACATATCAAACTGTAGATGTTTAAAGTGTACAAGCTTTGACAAGTATGCACCCATGAAAACATCACCGCACGCTATTCCATAGTATAGAAGTATCACAGTTTATTTATCCACTCACCTTTTGGTGGACATTTCTCACTATTAGCTTGCTGGTCAGTAAAATGGCCTGCTGAGTCCAGAAATGAGGTTCTAAACTACCTGGCTGAGTTGCCAGGGTAGTCATATCCCCTCGACCCCAGGGGAGAGCAAGACAGGATAGGCCCTTGGTGCTTGGTAGTCCAGGTACCTGGGGTAGGTGGGAGGAGGGGGTTCATCCTTATCTGCTCTAGTTTAATGTCCTCTTCTCCCTCCACTCCCAAGTCACCTAGAAAACAGACTAAAAACAAGAACTAAATACTGATATTTTATTTGGGAGGTACAAGCCCAAGGCATTGGGAGTGAGAAAATGGAAGCAGGCAGGAGAGAAAAGGAGGTAATGCAAGGTGATGTATTAGTAAGCTGGGTACTGCTTCATGACAAGCCTTAGAGAAGCACAGCAGGTGTGTCCACTGGCTACTTGGTGGGGGTGGGGGGGGGTCTCCCCACAGGCTGTAGTGTTTTGGAGAAATGGTGTCTTGGAGCAGTTCATGGGAGGGAAGAAGAGGGAATTCATCTGCCTGGCTTTCTCCTGTCTCCCATGTCCTATTTGTCTAATTTTACCCTATGAGTATTAACTCCTCCACAATTTTGGGTTGCTAGTGGCAACTGGGGATGCCAAATCCCACACCCCATAGTAGGGCATGCCATCCCGATCGGGAAGTGGTGGGAAAAGATAAATTCTGAGCACATGGCTGGTGAGTGCCAGAGAGAATCTGACTTGGTATGTATGCCGTGGCCACTACAGTCCAACAATGGTTTTCTCATTTTCCAGAAGAGAAAACAAGGCATAGGGATCAAAGATCTTTCCCAGGGTCACATGACTAGTTAAGTGGTAAATTCAAGATTTTGACAAAGTCTGGCTCTGCAAACTGTGGAATACCAAGATAAAGAACTTGGATTTTTATGTCGCAGGCAAAGGAGTCACTCAAGGGTTTCAAGCTGGGGAGTAACATGAAATACACAGCTTTTTAATAAAGCTCACATTCTCTACTGTGCTCCATCTTCCCATCTGGCTAAACTCTAGCAGAAGTAGGTGGCCCAGAGAGAGGTTAGGACACCTAAGAGTTTTTGAGGGTTTTGAGGAGTTTCTGACTAGAACCAGAGCTTCATTTGAGCTTCAACGCTGCCTCATAATCTTCCTTTGTCTTCATCTAAACCTACACCTACCAGAGAGACACGTCGGTAAGATGCAGGCAGGATCTGGGTAAAGAAGGCAAAATGAGGGGAAGAGGAGATTGACCTAAAGGCCAAGGGCAAGAGGCCATCTCTCCATCATTGGCTCTGTGGGTCTGAGAATCCTGGCATCTATGATGAATCTTTTGGTGTTGCCTGGGTCAGTCAGATCTCATGAATTGTAGACAACACTGATCACATCTACTGTGGGTGATATCTGATGTGTATCCACATATGCTGTCCAAGCTCATCAGAATGGAAGAAAGACTATGTACGGCCTTCCCACATGCATGTAGGGGCCTCCACCTGGACAGGTTGATGTGCCGCCTGCCACTGGCTCAGCTCCTCAGCCTCCTGCTCCATGTCAGCCTGGGGTCGGTTGCACATCAGCTGTGTGGGGGCCGGACCAACCTCAGATCATACAGGAGACCAGCCACTGTGGCCTTGCAGGCGGGTGTCCCAGCACCATCGTGCCTGAGATTTTTGTGAGGGTTTGGAGACTAGATGCTGTGGTTATCCTTGAGGATTCTTCTGCAACGGAAACAAATAAGAGAGCTGTCTGGAAAGTATCCAGCCATGTAATATGAAAAATAGAGACATTTACTGAAGAAGGTACAAGATATAAGAAACATTGCACATAGGACAATGACGCTTCAGTCCCCTTCAAAGGAGGCACCTTGGGACCTCACACAGTTCTCCCGGTGTCAACGTAACCCGTACACGTTCAACATTCTCAGGTGTTGTGCTTGTGTCTTGTTATATTAATATTAACAGTGGCTGGATACTTTCCAGACAGACCTTGTATAGTTTGAGTTCTATAATGACAGAGAATCCACGTCCTCCAAAATGGGATTGGTTATTTTATCACTTCTTTCAAATTAATCACCTTGTTTTGGTAGATGACATTGTACAACTCAAAATCAGGATACTTCATACTTCATAGGAATCATGTAATCTATTGCTTGATTCTATTCTGAATTATTTTCATCGTCTATTTAAAAAACAGGCAATCGAATTTTGGGATTCTTTCTGACACCGGATCTAGTTCCCACAGGAAATGGGAAGCCGAGTATAGACAGTTACTGTGGAATTGGTGGAGAGATGAGATGCAATCACAGTGTTTAAGAGGGTCAAATAACTGATTGTCATAGTCAATACTAACATCTCCATGTTGAGCATTCCACGTGCCAGGCCACGTGCTAACTACTCTGTTATATAAACTCATTTTTCTACAACAACCTTATTAAGGTAAATATTTATTACTATCTTAGAGTGAGGCAACAGAGAGGTTAAGTGACCTGTCGAAAGTTACAAGGTTAGTAGGTGGCAGAGCCAGGATTCAAACCATACATGTGATTCTAAAACTATTAACTACCATGGAGAAGGTTCAAGAAACTAGCTCTGGTTTCATTTTCTCCTATTAGAATGAAAGGGAAATGAAAGAATTTCCTCAAGATATGTTTTGCCCAAAGGGGAGATTCAAAGCATGCATAGGCACAATGGAAGTCACTTGGCTAGCAAAGACAGTTTGGATTTAGAACAGGGACCCTGCCGCTCAGAAGAGGTGGAGACAGAAGGCTTAGACAAGGTTTTTACATTCTGAGGGAATTCTTAGCTGTATGCCTGACTG
>NW_012152951.1:650059-652894 GCF_000956105.1 Propithecus coquereli | reverse complement strand
AGAAAATAAGAACATTAGCCACTGCAATCTAAGCTTGCTGGAATCACAATAGGAAAGAAAGCCAGCCTGGCAAACTCCAATCTGAGAGCCTGGAAAATGACAATATTTTAGCGTTAAAGCGACTCTGTATCTCCAGGCTAGCAGTGAGAGTAAATGAGACACAGATCCTATCCAGCAAGGGTAGTGACTGGGAACATCTTGGGAGTGGGTAAAAGACTTTTATATCCTTAGCAAGCGGGTATGATGGAATGCAGAATCTAACGGTTCCCAGGGATAGCCCTTTCTCTTTTTGTTTTTTTCGGACAGACCTTATTTTTAGAGCATTTTAGATTTGCAGCAAAACTGACCAGAAAGTATAGAGATCCCATATGCCACCTGCCACTCCCCCTCAACACACAGCCTCCCCCACTATGGACATTCTCTACCACAGTGGTACCTTTGTTATGATCAACGAACCTACATGGACGTGTCATCGCCTGGAGTCCTAGAGTTCACCCTCGGTATTGTACGTTCTATGAGTTTTGACAAATTTGTAATAACATACCCACCATTATAGTATCATACAGAATAGTTTCACTACCTAAAAATCCTCTGTGCTCTGCCCATTCACCCCTCCCTTCCATCTAACCTTTAGAACCGTTGATCTTTTTATTGTCTCCGTAGTTTTGCCTTTTCCAGAATGTCATATAGTTAGAATCCTACAGTATGTAGCCTTTTCAATTGGATTCTTTGACATAGTAAAATGCATTTAAAATGACTTCATGTCTTCTAATTGCTCAATAGCTCATTTCTTTTCTTTTTTTGTCCTCCTTTCCCCAAAGCAACTTTTCATTTTATTTCTAATTTTTTTAAGTTGAAGGGTAATATAGTTATAGGAAAGCACACATTCTAGAAGAGCACAGTTTAGGAATTTTAATGAATTGAAACTATGCACGTCACCAGCGTGCTGATCAAGAAAGAGAACAACTACCAGTGTCTCAGAACATATCCCTCATCCCATCAAAGCATCTTAATTTATTTTTAATTTATATCAACTAATTTTAATAGACTTTTTTTCATTCATAATTGTTACTATAAAAATCTCACTACGCATCTCCCTGGCAGAGAAAACACATTAGTAGTTTTGATGACTAAAACTCTGGAGAGATTACCGGATAGTTCAGCCTGTATTATTTGGTTGATTTGCTTTTATGACTTAGCTGGTGGGTTAACAGGTCATAGTATCTTATTCAATTGTGGGATTTTTGTGTCCTTATGTCCTTGATTTTAGTGATTTTCAAGGCTATTTCTGCTGTTGCTGTGGATTTCAGGGGAATTGAAAATATATTGTACGTACCATGGCTTATTGTGCCAATTGTTTGAGAACTGTTTATTTTGCCCTTTAATTCTGTCAATTTTTGTTTCATATATTTTCATGCTCTGTTATTAGGTCTGTAAATGTTTATAATATTAGATCTTCTTGCCGTAAATCAAAATTAAAATCCTAAGCCCCCTGCCAACTCAATGGACCCGCTCTTGGCCAAAGGGACCCCAGAAAAACCTTAAAACTGAGTTATCCTCAGCCAAGAAGGGAGGGGAGGTTGGACATGCCTCATTATACCCCCTCCCTTTTGGAATTTAGAGTAATTGCAAACAGGACCCAAGGCCATGCAAGGCAAGGTGTAAGTCTCACCAGCAGGCCACCAAGTTGCTTAAGATCACTTTGTGGCTTGCACTGTGATTAGCAGACTTCCTAATCTTAATTTAAAACATTTTTTTCTACTGATTCCAAGCCTTTAGACAAAGCTTTATTTCTTTAACCAATTACAAATCAAAGAACCTCTAAACCCACCTATAACCTGTAAGCCCTTGCTTCAAGATGTCCTGCCTTTTGGGGCCAAACTAATGTATACCTTCCATGTCTTGATTTATGATTTTACCTGCAATTCTTGTCTCCCTACCATGTACAAAATCAAAGTGTAACCTGGCCACCTTGGGTGCACTTTCTCAGGACCTGTTGAGATTGTGTAGCTCTGGGCCATGGTCACTCATATTTGGCTCAGAATAAATGTCTTAAAATTATTTTACAGTTTGGTTTTTTCCTGTTAACATTGCTGTATTGAATCTTATATAAATACATAGTGTCTTTCATTATCTCTTGTAAAATTTTTATCTAATTACAGTTTTATCTGATATTACTATAGCCATCCCTGCTCTCTGTGGTTACTATTTGCATGGAATATTTTTCTATCCTTTCACTTTCAACCTATTCATGTCTGTGGATATAAAGTCAGCCTCTTGTAGACAGCATAGAGTTAGATCATTCTTTAAAAAAATTCATTTGTCTAATCTCTGTCTTTTGATTGGAGTGTTTAATCCATTTGCATTTAAAGTAATTACTGTGGATAAGAAGGCATTTACTTCTGTCATATTGCTATTTGTTTTCTACATGTCTCATAGCTTTCTCTTTTTATTCTTTTTAAAACCCAGTTCATGATGGGCAAGTCTTACAGCTTTTTAATCACTCATTTCCTGTATTACTGTCTTCTTTTGTGTTTAATTGACTTTTTTTTTTTGTAGTGAAACATTGAAATTCCTTTCTCATTTCCTTCTGTGCATATTTCTTAGCTATTTTATTTGCAGTTACCAAGGGGATTTTATTTAACATCCTAAAGTTTTACCACTCTAATTTGAATTCGTACCAGATAACTTCAATAGCACATAAAAACTCTCCTCCCTTAGCAGCTCTGCCTTCATCCCTTTCAGTTGCTGGTGTCATAAAATTACATCTTTATATATTATGTGTCCAAAAACATAATATTTTTAATGCATTAGTCTCTTAAATTATGTAGAAAA
>NW_012152951.1:648697-650009 GCF_000956105.1 Propithecus coquereli | reverse complement strand
GCTAAATGGGGAGTCTAAATCCCTCTGCCTAAAAACAAAACTAAAAGCAAAAGCAAATGCAAACAAGAACAGTGGTTTCTTTTAAAATCTGAGTTTTTAAAAAAAATTTCTTCCTCGTCAATATTATAATTGCCTTTTTTTGTGATTTTTATAACTTACATGAAGTGCATTAAACTGTGTGCAATTTAACAAATAAAGTGAACATAGGTACCCACCCACCACTTATTATTGCCCTTAATATTTCTCCCTGGAAGTGGCTGGCTTCATATGGTTACTGTTACCACCCTCATTCAAGAGTACTTGGGACCGTGTGACACCTCCAAGGGTTTCCTGGGGTGGGATAGGGTTATGACTGATCCTCCCCCGAAACCCAGAGAATGCCACAATAATGGATATGCATGTTACTATGATAAGGAGAAATCTGATAGGGAAAAAGGCTTTGATCTCCTTTATTTCCTGAACCCTACGGCATAGAGATTGTCCAGATCTGAGCTAATAAGGACAAAGAGTCAAAATAATTCAGCCCTGATAAATTTTACAGAACGGTGAAATCCTCAGCAGCAATGGATGTTAATGCCAATTAGTTATAACTTCTAATGACTCAGATGAATCCTCCTCTGTAGATAGGACCCTGCCTTCTAGATGAGACTCCTTTGGTGATAGCTTCCACTAAGAGACAAATTTTGGTGCACTTTCTCATGGGAGAAACTGACCCCTGCTTTTGAGGGAGAGGGAGCAATTTGGGTATCTGGGGTATCTGCCCAGGAAGGTGAGATTAAAAAGTTTTTATGCTCTAGATTCAAGAAAGGAAAAGAATGTTTTTTGGCTATAATCCCAGAGGTAAGCACAAAACTAGTTTAAAACCAATTTCAGTCAATCAACAACAGCCTCACATAAATGTATATGTCTCTGACAGTCAATCAGTGATGGCTCAATGCTTCAGAAAGTCAGCCAATCGAATAACAGTGAGTGACCATGCTTCCACTTTTTATAAAGAGCCTGAAACTCTTCCAAGCCATTGAAATTCCATTCAAAACTGTATATAAGGTCACCTCTTGTTTTTTGTTCATAAAGACTAACACTTAGCATGATTCTCAAATTGATATCAGCATCAACTAGGAATTTGTTAGAAATGCGAATTCTCAGGCCACATGTCATACTTCTTGTATTAGAAACTCCAACTCTTCCTTGCTTTGGAAGAAATCTGTTGTCATATATTGACATGGGGACTGGGTGCAATGGCTCATCCTGTAATCCCAGAATTTTGGGAGGCTGAGGCAGGAAGATCATCTGAGGCCAGGAGTTCAAGACC
>NW_012152951.1:637766-644072 GCF_000956105.1 Propithecus coquereli | reverse complement strand
AAGAAAGAAAAAGTCAGTAAATTGGACAGCACTAAAATTAAAAACTTCTGCTCTGCTGAAGACACTGTTAAGAGAATGAAAAGACAAGCCACACACTAGGAGTAAACATTTGCAAAACTCATATATGATAAAGGATTGGTATCCAAAACATACAAACATGCAACAATAAGAAAACAAACAACCAATTAAGAAGTGGACAAAAGATTTGGATACCTCAAAAAGAAGGTATACAGTTGACAAATAAGCAAATGAAAAGATTCTAAACATCATATATCATTAAGGAATTGTCAATTAAAACAACAATGAGATACCATTACACATGTCTTAAAATGGCCCAAATCCAAAACACTGATAACACCAAATGCTGACAAGGATATGGAGCAACAGTAACTCTCATTCATTGCTGGTAGAAATGAAAAATGCTACAGCCACTTTGGACAATAGTTTGGCAGTTTCTTACAAAACTAAACACATTCTTACCATATGATCCAGCAATCTTACTCCTTGGTATTTACCACAATAAGTTGAAAACTTCTGTCCACATGAAAAAACTCTCCAAAGCTTGAAACCAACCAAGATATCTTTCTACTGAATGAACAGACAGTGGTCCATCCATACCATGGAATATTATTCAATGATAAAAAGAAATGATCTATCAAGTTGTAGAAAGACATGGAGGAACTTTAAATGCATATTACTAAGTGAAGGAAGCCAATATGAAAAGGCTCCATACTTATGATTCTAACTATATGATATTGTAGAACAGCCAAAACTATAGAGACAGTAAAAGGTCAGTGGTTTCCAGGAATTCTGGGGCTGGGATGGTAAAACTGAGGCAGGATGAGCAGGTGAAACAGGGAATCTGTAGGGTAGTAAGACTATGTTGTATGATATTGTAACAGTGGGTGGATATGTGACATTTTGCAATTGCCAAAACCTATAGAACTGTACAACACTAACAGTGAACCCTAATGTAAACCATGACATTAACAGTAACATATCAATATAGGTTCCTTCGTTGTGACAAAGGTACCACACTAATGAAAGATGTTAGTAATAGGGGAAACTGTAGGGGGTGGCGAGAGGGAGTAGATGGGAACTCTGCATTTTCTGCTCAATTCTTCTGTAAACCTAAAACTTCTCTGAAAAATAAAGTCTATTGATTAAAACAATGTTCTTGGGGAAGGTTAGGGTAGCCCTCCAATTGACAATAAATAAATTAATAAGAAAGCAAAAATTATTTTCCATGAGACTAGGAAGAAAAGAAGATAGATCTTTCTACAAAGACATTTTTGAAAAATGCATGAAGAGGAGACTATGGTCAGATATCCCAGAGGAAATTTCAGTTACTGTGATGAAACAATTTACAATCTTCCCCTAGAAAATTGTGCCTCATGCAGGATTTTCACCTTGGTGAGTGGTCTATCTAGCTGCACTAGCTAGAACACTAAAGGTCATTCGACACCAACCCAGAAGCCCCCTTTAAAATGCAATCCATCACAAGGCCCCATCAGCTTTTCCTTCTCTAGACTTGCAGAATTTTCCTTCCTTTAGAACTGCTAAATATAGCAGTGCAGGCAGTGTGCTGACCAGCTTCAGGGGACACTGTTAATACAGACCACAGTCCAGTGTACTTCTCTCTCACCATGGCACTGCTGGGATACAAGCTGTTGTCATATATGGCCTCTTTTTTTGTTTGTTTTTAAGACAGAGTCTTGCTGTGTCACCCTGGATAGAGGGCAGTGGTGTGATCATATAGCTCACTGCAATCTCAAACTGCTGGGCTCAAGGGATCCTCCTGCCTCAGCCTCCCAAGTAGCTGAGACTACAGGCACACACCATGAGCCGGGCTAATTTTTCTATTTCTCTAAAGACGGGGTCTTGCTCTTGCTCAGGCTGGTCTTGAACTCCTGAGCTCAAGCAATCCTGCTGCCTCGTCCTCCCAGAGTGCTAGGATTACAGGCGTGAGTGAGCCACTGTGCCCATCCGATATATGGCCTCTTAATTGGTCTTCTGCACAGTCCACACTTGTCTCCTTGCTGTCATACTCATTGGATCCAGAGAAATCTTTCAAAAGCATAAATCTGTTTATCTCACTCCTTCTTAAAACACTTCAAAAGGTTCCATATTGCCTGCCACATGGTCTTGCAGTCCCTGGATGACTGGGCTCCAGGCTGCCTATGGAGGCTCATCTTGTATCAGTTTCCCCTCATGTTCTGCAATCTGGTCTTACTGGCATCTTAGTTCCACCAGAGCACCACGCTTCCTTTCATCCCAAGGCCTTTGTAAGTGCTGTTCCTTTTCCTGGAATACACCTTCTTTCCGTTTTGCTCAGGTAACACCTACTTATCCTTTGGATATCTGTATAAAAATAATAACGTCTTTAGAGAAGTCAGACCTGATCCCGCATACCAGATCATGTCCTGTTTGTGTTCAACTCTTTCTTAGTCTCCTGTACTTTTACAATTTTGTATGACTCTGATTAATGTTTCAGCCCCAGGAGGCTGTGAACTCTTCGAGAGCAGGGACTGAGTCTTTTTCATACAGTGTTTCCCTTTCAGTGCCTATCGCAATGTTTAGCCCATAGTAGGTGTGCACTAAATATTTGTGCAATGAATGAACAAATAAAAGGAAAGAAGTTGGACTTAAGAGTCAGACAGTGTGGATTCTAGTGAAACGTCTCCCAATAACTGACGTGTGATCTTGAACAGAGTATACAATATCTCATGACCTCAGTTTCTTCCACTGAAAGATGACAAAACTGAACTAAATTATTTAATGTCCTTTTCAGTTATGAAGTTATTTGATGGCACTCTGTTTCCTGATTTAAAAAATAGTCATACAGGCCGCTGTAACACACCCTGCAAAGCAAATACTTCGTAAATGTACACAGTTACATAGCAGTGTATAGTACTATTTAACAGGAGGTACACATTAGTATTGAAAATTTACAATGTAAACAATCATGAAAAGATAGTTTACACTAAAGCATTAGCAACAAACAATGTAGTCAGTATATGAGAGGGTCTAGGGTTTCTTTCCTTTTTTTCCTTCTCATGCTTTCTCCTCTTCCTCCTCTTCTTCAGTCTTCTTTTCTTCCCCATTCTTCTCTTTCTTGTTCTTCTTTCTCCTCTTGCTTCTCATTTCTCATCTTTCTCTTTCTCTCTCTAGCTTTCCCCTCTTTCTCGCTGTGTGCTGGGGAAGGCTGAGAGTCAGTAAACCCATGTACAGAATAAGTTGAGGGGTGCATTTCTTATTCTTCTTGCCCTTCTTTTCTTTTCTTTCTCCTCCTTTTTTTTTAATCATTTGACATTTAACAAAGAACTCCAGAGGAGTATAAATGTGGGTATAACATCGGAAGAAGAACACAGTTGAAGGCTGTTTTTTAAATCTTAAGCTCTCCTGATTGAGCTGGCCAGGACGACTAAATGCTGTTTTTTAAAAAGTGCTTTTTGAAATGTTATTTTCTTCTCTGTGATGAAATCCGATACAGTGGCATAGAGGAAAAAAATACAACTTCTCACAAACTCCCTCCTTCCCTTTACAAACAGACTCTCTCCTTTTATTTATTTAAGGTTTGGGGGCCATTAAGAGGCAAATTATTTTCTAGCTGGTTCGTGTGCGTCCTCTAGATGGCAGAATAGGATTTCGTTTTGTACTGTTGAAGCCTCTCGGCTCTTTAATTGAAGGTTTCCTATTGCAGAAAGTTTTTAGTTATTAATATTTGGTAACATGTTTAAACATTGCTTTTGTACAAATAACATCTTACCAATCCAAAGTCACAGGAAGGATAGGCTAAGGTACATTAGTGAAAAATCTGAATAATAAATCTATTAAAAATTCAAAATGTTTGGTGGTCTTAAGTTACTATACTATCTTGAATAAATTGCTAATTTATTCTTGCCAAAATGTAGACCCCTCTGGACTGGCTTTAATGGGTAGATAAGACTTGTTAATTGACATTTATTATTGCTACTCAATGAATGTTGCTGGAGTCCTTGAAAATTATCCTCTCATGTAGGTGAAATATGCTATTATATTTGCCTCTGTGTTGCAAATTTGTTTATTGACACTTTTTTTCCCACAGAAATTTTTAGAATAGACTTGGTTTAGTTATTAAGAAGTTTGGATTAGTCATATCTGAAATATGGTATTTATATCAGGTACCTTAACTAATCATCATTTATTTATAAGAGTTTATGATATTATGATATCATCTATGAATACAGTTGTCATTTGGGATCTATTAGTTTTCTTCCATCTGTCAATAACCTATTTCTACCAGGGAATAAATTTTCCATATAACAGACACCAGAAATATTTATGAATTTGAATTGATTTGAATATAGGTCACATGACCTTGATCTGAAACATAAAATGTGCTCAAGAGTTGAGACTTAATCTTTCTTTTCAAAAGGGATCATCCCCTATAAAAAGCTTAGAGCTCATGTTTCCCAAAATGAAAATCATTCTTTTATCCACTAATATGGGGATGAAGTAACAAAGACTAATTCCTGAATTTTAGATTTACCCATATTGAGATCTGTTTTAGGCAACAGAGAAAAGCCAGGATTTGTGCTTTCTCAGCCTCTGATAATTTTGCCTAAGACTGACTGATACAGTCCCGTGCTGTGTAACAATGTTTCAGTCAACAATGGACCATAAGTACAAGGATGGTCTCATAAGATTATAATGAAGCTAAAAAATTCCTTTTGCCTAGTGACGTTGTAGCCATTGTAATGTCATAGTGCAAAGCATTACCACGGGTTTGTGATGATGCTACTGTAAACAAACCTCTGCTGCCAGTCCTGTAAAGGTATAGCCCATAAAATTCTATACAGTACATAATACTTGATAATGATAATATACAACTACGTTACTAGTTTATGTATTTACTATATTATACTTTTTTTTGGTTCTGAAGGCTGGGAAGTTCAAGAGCGTGGTGCTGGTGTCTTGTGAAGTCCTTCATGCTGTGTCATGACATGGTCATAGGCATCAGGTGAAGAGACAGAACAAGTGCAAGAGAGCTGGAGAGAGTTTGCTTTTATAACAAAGCCACTTCCCTGATAACAAACCCACTTCCATGATAGCAACATTAATCTGTCCATCAGTCCATTCATGAGGTCAGAGGGATTGTTTCCAACACATGAGCTTTTGAGGGACACATTCCAGTACTGATTGCCATGGCTTCTAAGAGAAGCTTGCCGAGGAATCTGGGGCCAACACTAGGTTGAGGAGGAAAGCATACTGTGATTGATGAGCTATTTTCTGTCATGGCAGAAGAATAGGGAGTACAACAGGTGCACCAGATACTTGCCTTCTCCTCTAGGCTGTGGCTGTCATATCAGAGGGATTTTAAGTTCATTTCTTCAAAGGAATTTAGCATTGTAGCTTTTGGACTGCAGGATTAGACTACCTCCACTAAGAGGTCTTGTCAGGTCCATTCTGCTAATTAGGTTAGGCCAGAGATGAGCAATTTCAAATTTATAATCTCTTTATGCCTTTCCAAAGGCTTTGACAGGCTTCTCTGCAATTGCATGAATTTTTTTTTTTTTTTTTTTTTTTTTTTTTACCAGCTGGCATGCAGTTAGATGGTATTAGCTGAGAAAAATATTTTATTACACATTTTAAGAAACAGCAACACTGATTCTTTTCAATTGGGGCATTTGCTCATTAATTTCAACAACAGATATTTAAAAACTGTCGTGCAGCATGGCACTTTGTTAGGTACAGGGGTTTAAAGTGCTGGGGGAAAATAATTCTTGCCCTTCTGGATTTGAGTTCCTCTAAAATGACTTTGTTGAATGGATCTTCTAAGTGCTCTTGACTCTTACGATGGCCATCTGTTATTCTAGGCAGCAGGGACTAAAACAAAGTTCCCACTTTTAGGAAGATTTCATTTTAGCAGGAAGAATAAATGAATAAATATATAGTGTAATACCTGTGATACACACTATAGAGAAAAGCAGGACAAAGTAACAAGAAGTGAAAGGCTGTTCAGGGAAGATGCCTCCGGGGACTTTTAAAATTTGAAGCAAAGATATGAATGAAATGAAGGAGAGATATACATGATGACTCAAGAAGGGTGCAGAGAGCAACAGTGGGGCAAAAGTCATGAGTCTCATGCAAGGACAAGCATCATGAGGCTTGTGTTTGGTGAGTGCAATGACCATTGAAGAGGCTGCATGATTCAAGTCCACTGGAGGGTGGTAAGATCAAAAGTTGGAGATGTAGCCAGATACCAGGCCATGGTAAGTAAGGGCTTTGGGCTTTATGCAAAGTGTTTTGGGAGATATTGGAAGG
>NW_012152951.1:631725-636591 GCF_000956105.1 Propithecus coquereli | reverse complement strand
ACTATTTCCATCATCTATGGCCATATTCAAACATCATAAATGCCAAGCCCAGGGTTCTAAAACTTATCTGATTTTCAGCACTAAAGTGATCTTTACTGGCCTCACCTTGAAAAAAAAAACACAAAAAAAACCCTTCAACAAAATAAAAGAGTGGAAATAAGATAGCCCAAAATAAGGTGGAAGGACATCTGTGGTTAGCAGCCTCCAGTGATTCCTGCCTCCCAGTCTTCATGCCCTTGTGTCATCCCCTCTCCTAGAATGTGGACTGGACCCAGTGATTCACTTCTAATGAATAGATATGACCAATGACAAACATGGCTTTCACTTCTGAGATCAGGATACAAACGACAGTGGCTTCCATCTTTGTCTCTTCTGTCTTGTTATCCTGCTCACTAGCTCTGAGGGATCCCAGCTGCGTTATGGAAAGGTATTTGGACAAGGAACTGACAAAGGCCTCTGACACGCAGCCAATGAGGAATTGAGGCCCCCGCAGTCCACAACCTGGGAGGGACTGAATCCTGCCAACAGCCACGTGAATGGGCTTGGAAGCGAGTCGTTCCCCAGCTGAGCCTTCAGAGTCATCCTCGCCCCCGACGATAGCAGAACTTGCAACCTCATCAAAGACCTTGAGGCAGAGGTGCACAGCGAAGCCGCGGCCAAATTCCTGACTCACAGAACATGTGAGATAATAAACGTTTGCTGTTTCAAGCTGCTAAGTTTTGAGGTAATTTATGTAGAAATAAATAAATAATACAGTATCTTAAGTATACCCTGGAGCACAATGCCAAAGAATACAAATGCAAAGCTCTGAGTTTCTGAGAGTATATTTTTAAAGTGTCTGGGCTAAATCCAGCTAGCAAAAAGGAAATAGTCCTTTCAGCTAAACATCAAGACCATGTGTCAAAAAGCAGAATTGCCTGATAACACCAAAATATACTATGGTAGAGACTGCTCCTACCCACCCATATCCATGCACTCCTCTACATTTCTCACCCTCTTTACAACTAGAGTCTCCATGTGACTAGTTCTGTCCAGTGAAATGTAAGTGGAAATAAACTATCTTACTCCTGGGTTGATTTCTTCCCTCTATATTCTGGCTAAACTTTAAGCCGGAAGATGATGGGACCCCCAGACGGAAGAGGCATGTGACAAGAGGAAGAAATTAACTTGTGTTCTACTAAGCACTAAGATGTCAGGTTTTGTTTGTTACCATAACATAGCACATAATATCCTGGCTACTGTATCCAGTGACAGTCACAATGCAAAGGGCATTGGAATAGCAGCAGTTTTTAAGTATTCTGACTGTTCTCTTATCAATGGAGACAACATTACTAGTCCAATTTGTATGGGCGAGTTGTTTGTGTATTTTCGTTTTTCTCCTAGTGAGAAGACTTTTCTCCTCCTCCACAATGGTCTGGTTACAGAAGCCAGAAGGGTCTTCTTGCAATCTGTGCCCATGGAAATCAGTGCCACTTGCATATTCTTCTTATCTGCCATCTAGCCTTGATGGCCAATTTATTTATTTGGAGACTTCTGTATTTTTAGTAGTATTTTTTTTTCCTATAACCTCTTTAGAAATGACAAATGGCAAGAGTATATACTTTAATAAAGAACTGGCTGGGCAAGGTGGCTCATTCCTGTAATCCCAGCACTTTGGGAGGCTGAGGCAAGAGGATTGATTGAGGCCAAGAGCTCAAGACCAGCCTGGGCAACATATCAAGACTCCATCTCTAAAGAAATTAAAAAATTAAAAAAATGAACCAGGAGTGGTGGTGCTCGCCTGTAGTTCCAACTACTTGAGAGGCTGAGGCAGGAGGATTGCTTGAGCTTGGGAGGTCGAGGTTGCAGTGAGCTATGATGACACCTCTGTATTCCAACCTGGGCAACAGAGTGAGACCCTGTCTTTAAAAAAGAAAGAAAGAAAGAAAGAAAGAAAGAAAGAAAGAAAGAAAGAAAGAAAGAAAGAACAACTTACTTCTTAGTCTTGATGATTGGTGTGGAAATAGCACAGTTCAGACCTTTTGGTTTCACTTTTGCCTTTTAAGCCACACCTGCACCCAGGTTTCTAGACATGGAATACTCTCTGGAAGAGGCTGGGAAGTCCCCATGATGTGATGTTTCTAAGGCAACAGTGTCCTGGTGCCAAGTCACATCCATCCTGTAAAAGTACATCAAAATGCCCGGTTCCATTCAGTCACATATTAATTGACTAATTCAACAAACTTTACTGAGTGCTTAAAAATGTGCCAGGCCTCACATTAAGTGTTAGGGACACAAAGATGAAGAAGACCTGGTGGCAGCTGTCATGGACTATCTCGGCTGGGAGAAGGCAAGCACTGAAAAATCACTATACGTGGGAAGAGCATTACAAAGGAGATGTGGGGGCAATAGTGACGGTTTAAGGGTGTGAGGGAAGGAAACCTGAGTAAGGGACACTGTGAGATGATCAGAGGTGATCGCCATGAGGGAGTGACGGCGTTCAAGTTGAAACTGAAGGATAAGCAGGACGTAGCTTGGTGGGGGTGGAACAGAGAATGTTCAAGACCAAGAAAACTGCAAATATGAAGGCTCTTTGGTGAGGAAAACCTGAATGAGTTGGAGGAACTGAAATAAGACCAGTATGGCTGGAGGCAGGTAGATCTTCCAGGGCCTAACTTTGGTGACAGCATCTCTTTTTTTTTTTTTTTGGGGCAGAGTCTTGCTCTTGTCACCTGGGCTACAGTGCAATGGCGTCATCATAGCTCACTGCAGCCTCAAAATCCTGAGCTCAAGCTATCTTCCTGCCTCAGCATCCTCAGTAGCTGAGACTACAGGTGTGCACCACCACACCTGGCTAATTTTTCAATTTTTTGTAGAGACAGGGTCTCGCTCTTGCTCAGGCTGGTCTCAAACTCCTGGCCTCAAGTGATCCTCCGCTTTGGCCTCCCAGAGTCACCGTGCCCAGCCTGATGACAGCATCTTATTATGGTCAGAGAAGCTTTGTAAAAAAGACACTCCCTGACTAGAGATTTCCAAATTCAACAGGGAAAAGAAAATAATTTTTTCCTTCCTGATTTTGATTGGTCTCTTCAATATTAACCATGTTCTAGGCAATGACGTTGAGAGAATGCATTATTTTCATTTTTAAAAAACTTTCACTGATGGCTGAGCCGATAGTATTTGGCTCAAACTCCTTATTCCTGGCCATTCAATCTGTTTAGGATCATCTGTAACATATTAACATGTTAGGGAAGTTGAGAGGTTAAATCCTCAAGTTTTAAACAGTTGTGGAATAAATTCTGTGGTAAGGGTAATGTTTAATTTCCAGTGTGAACGTTAATCAAAGGATTCACTCAAAATCCTTGCAAAATTATCACCATCAAGCCACATGTGTGTGTCTACCCTTTGACCTTGGAAACTCTCATTCTCAGACTTTAGTCAAAATACAGTCTTTTACTTAATTTCATCCCAGAAAATGTGAGAACCACAAACATGTTTTATCTGCACCGTGGGACTCTCTTTGCCAGTGGCTTGGCATTGAATCAATTGGGCTATTTTGAAACAATCTTTTTGCAAAAGCACACGATAGAACAATACTAGAACCTATTCTTTGATGACAATTGGTGGCTGGCAAAACAATGTGGCCTGAAACAAGGAGGCTACCACCACGTCCTTGGTACCAAGAGAGATCTGTGCAATGACATTTTTTTCTCTGTGCTTAGCTATGTGTCATGGCGGGACACTCTGTGCCGGTAGCTCATTTATCAGGAAGAGGCACCATGCACATCAATAACATTTGCAATTAGAGCCTATTAGGCCTGATTGAAAGTGAAGCATCAGAGGTGTTATGCAATTCAAGAAAGGAGAGGCAACATTTGGAGCCTTGTCATCTTGGTGGGAAACAGCAATGAAAACCCGGGGCAGAGTAAATGTGAGCTTTTGTAAACAAGAAATAAGTTGCGAGGCAATTCTTTAGAGATCGAATTTCATACGATCTTAGGGATATTTAACAATATTAGTTATATTTATAGAGTGTCAAAGGGCATATGTCAAAGGGCATATGTCAAATGTTTACATGTGTCAACTCACCGAAAACTCATCACAGCCGTATGAGATAGTAGTATCATCATTCTCGTTTTACAGTTGGAGCTGAAGAAACGAATAAATTCCCAAAGCAGTGTCCAAGAATGGGGAATCTGAGGGTGGAGGTAGTGACAAGAAGTGACCCTGAACTTAAGCCCCAGCCCCTCTGATTCTCCACCCACCTCTCTTTACGCCAGTCCCCATTTCCAGTTCACCAACAGAAACACCAGGAGTGAGGCCCCTGACATTTCATGAAAAATAAGGAGCAGGGCTGGTTTAACATAAGAGAGCTAGGTGCTCATCTTCATGATTTATTATGAAGGATGAGATGCTTGGATGTCCCAGATATTATTGTTATCTGCTAACTGATGCTGAATTTCAGGGCCTTAAGATTAGGCTTTAAACGTGTCAGAGTATTTTTTTCCTCCTGTTAAAATGCAGGAAGGGTATATCTTTAAGCCTTAAATACCTTCTGGTATTTGTAAAGTGAACGAAAGGCCAGACATCTGGTTCTCCCAGGAAACAGGGGCACTGTCAAGCTGCTTGATGGAAGAGGCTAAAAGCAAGAAAGAGAATGAACCCAGAGTGGGGATATTACTTATACTACAGTGTGAATGGTTTTCCCAGGAACTGCCTAACACAGTGGCGGTTAGGGAGTTGGGGCAAAGTGTGTGTGTGTGTGCCTGTGTGTGTCTGTGTGTGTGTGTGTGTGTTTATTTGAAGAGGAACTGAGGACATACTTTTCTTCCTCATCAAATACTTCTTATACTAGTTTCCAAGGCATTGTCATGCTCAAGTGTAAGA
>NW_012152951.1:629253-630906 GCF_000956105.1 Propithecus coquereli | reverse complement strand
TCTGTGTCTTGGTTTGCTTCCCTGTTAAAATGAGAATGATAGCAATACCTACCTTATTGAATTGTTGTAAAAAATTAAATGAGATAATCTATGTAACGGGCTTGGAATTGTGTGGAACGTGAGTTCTTAATAAATATTTTTTATTGTAATTGCTCTTTCTAATTTTCTTTCCCAAGTCTTTCCCCTAAATCTTTCTCCATCATTCTTGCATCAAACATTTCTCGACCTTAGAACATTTACTATTAATATCAGCTCTTTAAGTTTCCTTCTAACTCTGAGCACTTGATTTTAGGATTCTTTTATATGTCAAGCATTGCAATAGATATGTTGGGGGTGAGGGGTAGGAAAATGAGTAAGATGTGGTCTCTGCTCTCAGATTACAGCCCTGCAAAGGAGGCAGGACAGTCTAGTTAATTGTGGCATCAGGCAGAATGCAACAAGCGCTCTTACATATGTATGAAAGGAACTGGTAATACACGGAGAGAGAGGAAAACCAAATTTCAATTAGAGAATGAAATACCATCTGGGAAAGCTTTTCAGCCAGAGTGGCCTTTGCATTAGATCTTGCATAAGGACATTTTAAGATGAGGGACAATGTGAGCAAAAGCACTGAGGCCAGAAAGCAAAGAATGAACCGGAGAATTTGAGGAATTCTGTGAAGGTGGAATCTAGGCAGTTGTGTCTGGAAATGCAGCCTAGGAATCAGGCACAGAAAAACTGGGATCCTAAGGATTTGGCACATATTTTACTGGTAATAAGAAGTCACCAAAAGTGAAGAACAAGGATGGACAAAAATCTCTTCCTTCCTTCCTTCCTTCTTTCCCTCCTTCTTCCCTCCTTCCTTCCCGTCTCTCTCTCTCTCTCTCCTTATTGTATTTCCTCTCTCCTGTTCCTTCTTTATCTTCACCACTGATGAAAATGTTGCTTTTCATTAAAAGCAGTTGATCAACCCTACCTACAGTACCCTTTGCCTTAGCACTAGACTTACAATAACTCTCTCCAGGAAGGGAGTACTGAGTGTCCTCCGTGAAGGTTATTTACTATTCACTGTGATCTTAACTTATATTTACATATCCTAACTGACAGAAGCAAAGAGAACATTCTTTATAATTTGTATTCTAATGACTTGAGCTTTTTCAGTGATTAGTTTTGAATAAATACCATGTAGATCAAGTCTGCTTTGAGTCAAATGTTGATAATATAATCTAATTAGTGGATGTTTTCTTATATTATCATAAAATAGGCATTCTTGTGAAATAGAGCTTTCTTTTTTGAGTACTTGCATTATAAATCTATAATAAGCACAAATTTAAAGTAAGAATATATATGGAAAAAATATATTCTGAATCCATGAAAAATGTTGTGATTTTCAGTGAAGACTATAAAATTTCAAGGTGCTTATTATGTGTAGGACTCTACATAGTGCCCCCAAATTCAGCTGCATTCTTAAGCTGAAAAAGTTAATTTTCTAAGGAGAGCTCTGTCTTTCGTTTTCCCAGAAAGCAAGAACCGCATTTACCCACGTGCTTCTGCCTTCTCAGCAAGTTACTTTACCTCCTCGAGTCTGTTTTCTCATCTGTAAAGCAGCAATTATAAAAGTTAGCTACCCCATGGAAATGTTGTAATCATTAAGTGTAATTATGTATACAAAGC
>NW_012152951.1:625101-627408 GCF_000956105.1 Propithecus coquereli | reverse complement strand
TATTTGAGACAGACTCTTGCTCTGTTGTCCAGGCTAGAGTGCAGTGGTGTCATGATAGCTCACTGCAGCCTCAAACTCCTGGGCTCAAGCGATCCTTCTCCCTCAGCCTCCCAAGTAGTTGGGACTACAGGCGTGAGCCACCATGCCCGGCTCATTTTTTTCTATTTTTTGTAGAGATGGGTTCTCGCTCTTGCTCAGGCTAGTCTCGAACTCCTGGCCTCAAGCAATCCTCCCGCCTCAGCTCCCAGAGTGCTAGGATAACAGATTTGAGGTGCCATGTGCCCCCCCCTTCTTCAACCTTTTATGGTTTCTCTGTTTTTCATGAATTTGACACATTTAAAGAATACCAGTCGGAAGGTATTTGTAGACTATCTCCCAGTTCGTGTTTGTCTGATGATACTTCACAATGTGGACTTTGGGAAGAATATCAGAGAGGTAATGTGCACTTCTCATCTTGACATATTAGTGGGTACTTGATGTCAACATGACTCAGACTGGTAATGTTAACCTTGATTATCTGGTTAAGGTGGTATTTACCACATTTCTCTCCTGTAAAGTTATTATTTTCCCCATTCCATGCTCTATGCATTAGAAACTAGTCACTAAATTCAGACCACACTCAAAGAAGGATAATTAAGCTCCACCTCCTGGAACCACAACAATTAACAGGCACCATAGAAATTAATAAATATTATGGGGACAATTATCTGAGCCTACACAAATATCCTGTTTCTCCTTAAAGTTTTGCCCACTAATTTTAGCATTCATCAATGGAATTTGCCTGCAGCAATAATTACTGTGGAATTCTAATGATGGTTTTCGATTTCTCTCGTTCCTTCCACATTTATTATTTAGAATTCTTCTGTAAAGAAGATTTGCTGCTTCTCCATTTGTTTATGTATTGAATCATTTACTTACATCATAGATACTTATTTTATTCTTTAGATTATAATCCACTCCTGTTGTTTATTTTATTCCCCAAATGGTTCTAGCTTTGGGCATGGCAGCTCTTTTAGGTTGTCTCCCCAATCCTTTTCACATGTTCCCATTTTTTTTTTCTTTAACTTGCGCACTTCCTTACTTACTGGCACCAAAAGATGACCATCTTGTATTTTTCCTGCCTCACAATTTGAGACAGCTAAAAAAATAAATCCATATGTATGTGTCTATGTGTGCATACATACATATGCACACACATACAAATATAGCAACATTTATTTTTATTATATATCGATCTTTCAACAGGAGTCCCCGTTTACCTACAGGGCATGTGTTTCAAGACTCCCCCTCCACCCCGTGTGGATGCCTGAAACCGCAGGTAGTACTGAACTCTATATAAATACAGTACTATGTTTTGTTTTTCTGTACGTACATACCTAGGATAAAATTTAATTTGTAATTTAAGCGCAGTAAGAGATGACCAAGCATAACTAAAAATAGAGCAATTCTAACAACAGAGTAATAAATGACATGAACGTGAGCCTCGGGTTGGCTCTGGGCGGGAAACGGACTGTGGCCTCTGCGGCTGCGCGGAACCTCCCCCCAACCCGTTCGCTCACCTCCCTGTTCCCGCCACTGCTCCCCTGCCTCAGGCCGCTGCTTACCGGGGGTCTCTGGACGTGGTGGAAGGCCCCTCGACCTGGTGAGTGGTCCGCAGAGGCCGACGCTCGCCCCAGGCGCCTTTACCCCCGGAGTCCGTCGTGTCCTGGTCCTGAGCGCGCAGGCCGACCCGACCCTTGAGGCCGGAGGCGGGTGTGGCGGGGGTCGCAAGGGCCCCGGGGCGCGGGAAGGCCCTGGCCTCAGACTTCGCCCTCCTCGAGGATCCAGGGGAAGGGGACGTCACCAGCGGGGACGCCACCTCTTGTCTTAGCGCTTCGAAGCCCGCCCCCTGCAGCCTGGAGGGGCCGAGGCGGGCCGGGGCAGCGGCGCGGCCTCGGGGTTTCACGTCCTGCACCGAGGGCCCCAGTCGAAGGCACCCTCTCCGGGGAGGCGGAGTAATATGCCCTGTTACCGCCGTTTTTCTCTTCAGCCGTGTCTCTTCGCACAAGCAGGGGCACACGCCCAGAGTCTCGCTTCTCCCCAATACATCAGAGACGCCTGGGAGAAAGGCAGAGCCGTGCAGGTTTTTCGCTCATTTTCGTCACTCTGGGCTTCATAAAAGTACAACAGGTGTCTGCGAGTAGCCCATTTCCTTCTTATGTCTTTAGGCATTTCGGGTGTTGCAATTAAAAAAAAACAACTTTCCCTCTCAAAAATTACGTTAATGTGGGATCATTCTCTTTCACTCTTTCTCTCAAAATATCTTGC
>NW_012152951.1:616147-624286 GCF_000956105.1 Propithecus coquereli | reverse complement strand
AAAAAAAAAAAAAAATCAACTTGTTATTTTTAAGAGGTATGTTTTGACAGATGGGAATCAAGACAGGGCCACACAACCATCTTGGAATTCAGTCTTGGGAGCTTAAAACCACCCACTGAATGTGCCTCTCCATGAAGGCTTCTGAGGCAAATATGTTTGTTACATTTTAAATCTGGAGTGTCAGGTTTTCTCCTGTTAGCCTGCCCCTAAGACACGTTTACCATTCATATATCAAGGCAGGTGCTGCTTCAGATGTGCTGGAAAGGGTTTACTTCAAACCAAAATATAATTGCTATGTGAGCAGGGGTTCCTGAGATCACTTCAATGTGGGCAGAAGAAAGAAAGCCTTTCATCTAAAGCAGATCCCATGTTGACCCCTTTTGGTCTCAACAGCTAGCCCAGTCTTGCACTTGGACGTGTGATTAGGACCAACTCTGCCATCTTTCTGTTCTGTCCTTTCAGCTACTCCTGAGTAGATCTCCCAGTAGAAGATCTGTTTGGCTTGACATGAGAACAGCCCCCGCAGAGATATCCTGTCTGGATGCTTCTTCCTACCGTCAATCCCACCTCAACCCCGGTTCCAAAGGCCTGTGACAGTCTGCAGTCACAGATGTGGCTTAAAAGTCAAAAGTGAGTAAAGATGACACAGCTGCTGAAGCCTGTTCTCAAAACCAGATCCTGGTGGTGTCGGCAAATTAGCAGGTTTGTCTGAGTCACTTGAACTAATTAAGTTTTCCTTTGTTCACCACCCTTTGCTGGGCTTTCTCAAGCTTTTTATGACTCATTGAAATACAAGCTTGTGGTTCTCTTCATACATTACTTAATAGATCAGCATGTCAGCAAATAACTTGTTGGCAGGGAGCTGGTGAAATGCAGGGGTGACTGACAATTACTCCAAGTCTGAAAGAACCTTCCCCCCTTCCGGCGGTTTTGGGAATTGGTTTTGGTTCTTTGAAGGTTTTATTTTGCGTTTTTGGTTTTTTTTGCGGGTTGATTTGTTTCTTGGAAAAAAAAACAAATCAGGCTATTCCTTTTGTGTGGTATTCATTAAACATTGACAAAGCCAACATTTTACCATATTTGGTGTTTCTCATATGTCATCAGAGACAGTAATTGAATTTATTTTTTTTTAATCTGGGCCTGTCAAATCCGAAAGCTGAAAGTAGCTAGTAAATTAGCTAAAACATTTACATTACCAAATTTGTACCTTTTGCTGTTTGGCATAGTAAGAATTGAGATTTTAGAAAGAGGATTTGTGGAAAAGAAGTAGGTGAGAGGAAGGAGTCATTAATAATGTTACAAAGATAACACCTTTTGAACTTTAGGAAGAAAAATCTGGTGATATGTGTTACATGGTTGATTCTCCTCCAGGTGGTTCACATTAAAAAGTATTGAGCATCTTTCACGTGCAGGTATAATAGTGATGGTGACGGCGATTGGTAGAGGTGACTTTCCACGTGGGAGATGAGTGTGACTTCCATGGTAGGATCTCCGCAGTGCATGGGGCCTGCCTGCATCATTTATAACTTTGCATCATAATTTGGGTTTCCAAATGCCCCAGTTATCAGGACAGAGAAATATCTCAAACATTAATAACCATGAAAATTCTAGATTGACAGCTTCCCTGTCAGCAGTGAGAAAAATCCGCTAAAATAGGATAGGGGTGATCTGGGTAGTTAACGATTACAAAGGTGGGCATAGTTCTGCTAAAAGTGGAAGGAGGGGCAAAAAATATATATATAAAGAACATTCTAGAGCAAGAGCTCAAGCCGTGGATCTGGAAGATTCAGATATTCAGGTCCACCGAATGGAAAATAGGTCTTGGTATAATATCAATGTATTCTTGTGTTTTTTTTCCTTTTTCCTTTTTTCCTTTTACTTACTGTTTTTTTTATTGTTAGCCATGCTTGCTGTTTCTTTTATTTAAAATGCAATTAATATGACTGAGACAAAATAGTATCAGTGGAAACTACCTTACCCAGACACTGATCTCCATTCTGCATAAATACCAGGTGACTCCTAAAAAGTTTCTCTCTCATTATATAATATTATAAGCAATCTACTGTTATTTAAAGCTTCCATGCTGTAGGCAAAACACAACTAAAATATTACATTATGTATATTTTATTTCCAATGAATCAAACAATAAAACCTTAGAAGCAACCATTAGCTTTAGGTAATTGCATCAGAAAGTTAAATGCTCCATAAGAACTACAAAGAACACTTAGTTGGCAAGGTCATGCAGAAAAATGGGAGAGGGGAGGAATTTCTAGGCTTGTTTATTCAGATGTTCCTCTATCCCTTCATCTTTATTAAGGCAAGGTCATGCACTGCTTTCATTAGACAGTGGTATCAACTTGAGTTTTTAAGTTTATGATGCTATGACTTGGTAGTGCTTTTTTGTTTTCAGGATTTGTATTGTAGACGCCAACAAAAATCACTTTTCAAAAGCTGGATGAGGAATAACAGTCTTTGCCTTAGATAGAGTACTGTACTTAAATTTAGTTTTCTCTCATTTTTTGTTTCTGCTCTTACCCCATTACAACTATTTGCATATGACAACTATGTATGTAAATTTTTCAGGATGCAAATAGGATGAAACTCTGCTTTAAACTCTCCATTAGTTTTCCTTGAGTTTAAAATCCAAACTCCCTTACTTTTGCTATGAAGTTGAAAAAAATGAACTTTTTCTCTCCAACTTCATTTTACCACACTTTCCCATTACTCAGCCTGTTCTAATCATGCAGACGATCTTTCTGCTCCTGGATAAATTGCCTGCCTCATCCCTACACCAGGACTCGGCCTTTGCTGTTCATTCTGCTTCCTGATTTTGGCTCCGCACTGTCAATCAGGTTCTGCTCCGGTCTCCTCTCCTAATAAGATCTTTTTGCTCTCCAAACCTAATGTTACCTTGCTCTCAGTTGATATCACATCATCTGGCTTTTTGTTTTGTTTTTAATATCATTTTTTATTATCTGAAATTACTTTGTTCAATCCTCTGTTTATTTCTTGCCATTCTTCACAAGAATGTAATCTCCATGGAGGAGGAGGAGGAGGAACATTATCTGTCTCCTCTGCCCCACTCCTGTGCTTCCAGACTGATAAGAGTATGGCATAAGTAGGAGCTATGTAAGTATTTCTTAAACAAGTAAATGAATAAAGTGTTCCTTCTTGGTTCGTTGATTGACAACCCGCAAATACTGTATAGTAGTAAACTGGATGTGTTTCAACTACTTTATATATACAGTTTGGCAAATTATTGTTGTAGGTGTCAACTGAAGAATGATGAGGTTCATCAATTCGGAAAGGAGAGCTTTATTTCTCATAAAGGGTTGCAGCCTGCAGGCTGGCCTTCTTGCAGGATGGCAGCATAGCCTCGGGCAGAAACTGAGAACAAGCACTGGGAGGAGGGGCAAAGGGAACAGGGGTTTATGCTGAGTGGCTTGGTCAAATATACATATTTAATAAGTTATGGTAGGAGTCATGGGTATTTATGAAAGAGGAAACATGTGCATGAGCAATTGAGCTTCACGCCCCCTCATGAGTCACATGTACAAAAAATGGCAGCATTAGTGTAATCTGAGGGTGGCATTTTCAGCCTTCTGATATCAAAAGGTGAAGCAGAGGATGTGAAAACTCTCAATGCCCATCCTCCAAGACTGGCCAGAACCACTCCATGGTTGGTAGTCTCTTATCAGGAAGGAATGCTGGTCAGTTGTTGTGTCAAAACCACAAAAGGGAGGAGCAGCATTAGGAGTTGTTTGAAACCGGTGGGTGGTGGAGCAAGTCTTTCCAAAGGGCTGGTTCTGTTTCACCCTTAGGGAAGCAAGCCCAGTGGCAGTTAGCCAGGGAGAAGGTATGGTGAGGTGTGTCTGACCTCCCATCCTGTCATGACCAGGATTTCAATTTTTAAGTTTTCTCTGGAGTCCACTTGGCCAAGAGGAGTCTGTTCGGTCAGTTGGGGGGCTTAGGATTTTATTACTCTTTCTTATAGGGGAGGAAAAGATTTTCCTTGATTCAGAGGGACCCTGGCTGGGACTGAAAGGAAAGCTGACAGATTAACAAGAGAAAAGCCTACAAATTTATTTAGTATAAGTTTTATGTGACAGGAGAGCTGTCATAAGGCAATGAAGACAGGAAGAAATGGTTAACCTGTATATTTTAAAGCTACGTTGGATGAAGAGTAGACAGTCATGGAGAATTAGGATAGGACAAAAGGGTATGATCTACTAGTAGTAAACTGGGGGGAACTTGGCAAGGCCTGTTTATGCAGATGCTTCTCTCTGTCCCTTCATCTTTTACAGATAAGGATGCTCTTTTCCTCTGGGTATGGGAAGGGCACCTCTCACATGAAGGTCTTATGACCTCCTTCAGGGAAGAATCAGAAAATCTTTCCTGGTTTTTATGGCCTGCTTTAGGAGAAGGTCATAGTAAGTCAGAGTAACCTTCCTACTTCTGCTTTTTGTGGGGAACGTGTCTTAAAACCCATCACCATAATCAACTACTGGAAGATCAGTCTTATTTGGCCTTTGTAAGAGTAGACCTTCGTATCTAGAAAAAAAATGGTGCTGGTTTATTAAGAGGATATTCTCTTCAGAACGATCAATCAGACAATACAAATTATAAAAGGGGGCTAAGGAGGGAACCCAACTGAGGTTGGTATTTGAGGTGTATAAAGATTAGCCAAGAGAATTCTTATTCTCATCACCAAGGTGTAGAGGTAGACCTGATACTCGAAAGGATGTCGGCCAAGGGCTTTTCACTGACCCTTTGATGTTCCCTGGATGTACCAGGAAAACTATGCAATGTGAGGCACGTAGTGAGAAAGCCAGTCTGTGTATTTAACCAGCAGTGAATACCGAGTAAGGGAAAGTTTTCTGCAAAAGAAAAAGTGGAGAATGTAGCAGCAATCCACAGAGTGTTAGAGAATGAGTCTCTGTGTGTGTGCACTTCCTGGTAAGGGAAAATAAGTCTCTAAAAAGGAAGTTAAGGTTGTGTGTGGAAGGAGGGAGGGGCTTATCTCAAGCTCTGTCCTTAATGATAATTAAGGGGGAGAGATGGAGTATAGCGTTGGAGACTGACTGTAGGGAGATGAAATTCCAGCCATTTTAACTCACAGTCAATAGAGTCCAATGTTTTCTGTCCACTGGTCACCATCTTGAGCCACTGTGCAGACGTGGACAGCAGAAAACTGGAAAAACAATTACCTCCCTGGGCAGCTGAACCCATTTGAAAAGCCATTGGAGAAAGAGTTTTAACCTGGGTTCCATGAGTGAACTTCAGGAATATGTGAACTCCTGAAACCCCACACAAAGGTTCGTGATTATTCCTTAAGTGTATTTATTTTTGGGGAAATTAGTCCTTACTTTTTCTTGGATTTTGAAAGGGTGTTTGTAATTTTTAAAATGGCAAGATACTCTGCTGGATAGCTTTGTCTAATGGTACACTTTTTAGAAGAAAACTCTCCCACCTTTTCTCTTAGATAAGAACAATCAAGAGGAACCCTAGATCCACCAAGGGGACAAAATTGGTACTAAAAAGCCTTTTTATAGCTTGGTAAATTTGTGAATGACAGTCTAGGGAAGAATGATCTCGTTAGGCTATAGGTAGCTATGGCTCTGGGCAATTCTGAAAAGAGCATTGCTGTTGCAGCATGAATAAGGCTATATAGACTTTGGCTGATGGGCAAATGACTCACTGTCCTCAAAAATACTATGGAAAAGACTATGCTTTGCATCTGTCTAGGGTGTAAATTTGCTTTGGATTGACATTGTGATAGCAGACAATTCAAAGGAAAGGAACAAAGAGAAAATGTCATCTTTGTGGAAAGACGCTACTATTAGAAGCTGAAAGTATGTTGGAAAATACTTTTGAAAATGTATTTTTTTCTCCGTGTTCTTTTGTGACACTGTAAGCACAGGGAAAACATTTTATTCTTACCCCTTTTTAAAAAAGTTAGCGAATTCAACATTCACTGTAAGCACAAAAGGATAGTTAATCTGCATTTTATGGTGGGTACACACTAGCTTGCTAATAAATGGTTCCAGGGGGCCTGCAACTTCAATTATTATTGCAATTTGGAATGACTGAACAACTATTTTTGTGAAATACTATTTTGTGAAAACTCACAAGAGTTTATTGGAAATTCTTTATAGAACATCAAGTGCTTTAATTATCTTAGCACTTTGGGCTCAAAATTTTTGATTTATTGGGTAGAACGAATTATTCTAGCCTAACATCAAAAGTACCAAGATGCTTTTGTGGCTTCTTAAAATTCGGTTATTGTTTTTGGTATTTTCAGATGGTACGTTAACTTTTAAACTCATTAGAAAGTCTTTTAAATAAGCACTACCATGTAGGCCTGAAAAAGTCCTATCTCTTCTTCCAAGGAGTTGCCTAGACACTAGGCAAATCAGATTTTATAAATATAGCTTGATGTTATCCTTTACCTATCCTGGCAAGATAAGACAGGAAAACAGCATGCCCAATTCCATAACAGAGTCAAAAAAAAAAAAAAGTGACCCTATGTTACTTTAGGGTCAATTTGGATGTTTAGAGAAATTTTCTTTTTGAATTTTGTGGGCATTTTAAAGATATATATAAAGCAATGAGTTTCTGTCAAACAAAATGACCTACTTAAAATAGAAAAAAAGAGAGCCAGTTCCATTAATCTGAGTCAGCAGATGCTGAAAATCTTTTGTACTTTCCTTTTATCTTCTTTTAATTTCCTTAGCTCAGGTTCTCAGACGACACTTCTCACTGCAGAGGGGCTAAAATGTACCAAGTGGAGCGTCCCTTCAAATGTACACTGCAGAGTCTCTCCATGGAAACCTCTTGGGTGCTTGCTCCATGTTATTATCTGATAAGACAGGACTTAAACCTAGAGGCCAACTGTCACTCAAACTGCTCCATTCCAACCAGCCTCCAGGGCACCCTACCAGCAGCAGATCTGCCCCAGTGCCCTCATAGCGCTGTCTAAAATAGCACTGCCTCCGCTCCCTGGATCGATGAATCCACAGCGAGGCTTTACTGTGCTCTGCGACTCAATTGCTACTTGGCTTTTGCTGATCTTCAGGTATCAGGATTTAGTCACCTTCTTAGTCTCAAGTGTCTGCATCACCGTGTCGTTCTCTGCTTCAGTTTAGCTACTTATTCCTCGTGGAACCCAGGGAGCATTCCAGAATG
The DNA here is from genome assembly GCF_000956105.1 of Propithecus coquereli. Taxonomy (NCBI): domain Eukaryota; kingdom Metazoa; phylum Chordata; class Mammalia; order Primates; family Indriidae; genus Propithecus; species Propithecus coquereli. The sequence goes on along the minus strand of NW_012152951.1, from coordinate 617,101 downwards.
TCAGAAGTTTAGAAATATCTTCACAAAGCTGAACAATCTGACTTCCAAGGACTTAAGCTTCCTACTTTCCTGTATTCATTTCCTTGAGAACTTCTGCTGTTGTCTCTGTTCTGACACAGAACATGTATGGGCAGTGTGAGAAAAATCCCCAGGACACTTGCTTTCTACCAAATTGCGAATTTGAGCAGACATCAAACCTGTTTGTTGCTTTTTAGCTCTGCTTCTTCCCTTTTGGGGAGAGAGAGACAGAGACAGAGAGGAGAGAGAGAGAGAATATGACTTGTGTGTGTGTGTGTGTGTGTGTGTGTGTGTGTGTATGTGTGTGCGCACGCGCATACATGTGCCATCCAGGAGAAACTGATATCCGGAATTCTGGAGTTTAAAGGGCCATTTTACATATGCCATATAATTATTGTATCAGAAAACTCTAGTTTGTTTATGCAATTTTTAAATGAAAATTTCAGTTTAAAACATGGCATTCTTTGAACATTTTATTCTGTGAAAGCCTGTGCTAATTTATTTACACATGACAAATTTGATAATCCTATAAAATCATGTCATCAGTTATAATGTTTTGGGTAACTTTAGGAAAACTTTGTCAGATCAGAGATCATTTTTCCTAACACCATTCTTAGTGGCGATTAGATTTATGCACAGTTTTGTGTGAGAACTGCCTACCTCCACAAACAGGTGGGACAAAATGGGATAGAAACCTCGTACCTGCTAACTCTGGTCTCTATTAAAATACAACTAAATTTAAAGTAGCAAATTTAAGAATAGGAATATGAAGGGTGATTCAGAATCCATTCAGAAATATTAAAATTCTACATAAAAATAAAAGCCTATACTTAAAATATCTCACATGAAATTCTACAAATTATTGTTTTCTCGGTGTTTATCCTGGGAATAATTTATTCATAGTTGGAAGCTGAGTAAATTATTTCATATTTTAGT
>NW_012152951.1:611374-615597 GCF_000956105.1 Propithecus coquereli | reverse complement strand
TAAAATGATTTCTTATTGAATCAATGTGATTTTGTGCTTCATAAACACATAAACATGCACCCTGAAATCCTTTTCAATTAGAAAATTGATGTCATTTATTATACCTCAAATGCTATTGTTCCTTTCTGCAAAGCCTAGAAGTAAGCTGATCAAAGAAAAGAGCACGGCATTGTAAAATGACACATTTTATGTCTGTTTGATACGAAAGAAGCTATGCTGTAAGCGGTGGGAAAAAAATGAATGACTTTGTTTTTGAAGCAAAAATTCCAGAAATGATTCGCTTACCCTTAGCAAATTGAATAATAACTTTCCCCTTCCTAATCTCAGAGGATTTTTGTGAGGATCAAAGGTAAAAATTGTAAAGCTGTTTATTCATTCATTCTTCCAAAAATTTTTTACTGAATACTCATTTAGTGAAAGCTTTCTAATAGCTAATCTACTGTATAAAATAATTTTTAAAGGCACTTAACATATCAATATGTTGTGTCTATTTTCTCCCACCCAACGTGATGCATTTTTAAATGGTACACACAACCATAGAAAGAAGAAGAAGAAAAAAGCCAAGGAACTGGTCTTTCTGCTTGTTTGTTAACTGTGAGCCTGTTGTGTTCTCCCTTTGCTACTTCTCCAGTGTAGTCTGGAACTGCTTAAGGATGCAAATCATCCCCCAATAACAAGTGGGTAGTTTCCATAAATTTAGAAGTGTCCTTTGGAATGGTTATTTTATGTTAACAAAATCTTATGGAAATCCCTGCTGGGCTTTGGCGTTAGACAGAACTGAGCTGAAATTCTGCCTTAGCATTTATTTTGTCTGTGTAAGCCTTTACTTAAAATTGAGGAAGTTAATGTGTGGTCCATAGGGTTGATGAAAATATTTGTTAAATGATGTAAGTTAAATAAAGCGCCTGGCCCAGTGTCTGATTAAGAGGACCTGAAAAAGAGTGTTGAGTGTATTTTCATGATGCATCCTTACTGGGGCTGTCTTTTGCCAGATAGAGGTGGTAGGTGGTAGGGTGGTTTTTTAAACTGTGAGTCCCCTAGATTTGCACTGGCTCTACTTGGATGGTAAAATATTAGGTTATTAAGTATGAAATATCCGATTTCCTTAAGTACTAAGTTTGACAGTTGATATCTCTGACATTTCACCTTGACACTTCTCATTTTATTTTTATTGTGAAGGTACATCCTCAGTCTTTCAAATGCATGTTTTGGCTTGTGATTATCTTTCAAATTTTTTTTAGAGCAATTTTTGTGAAGCCATGGATAAGTGAAAAATTCATGTTATTTTTGAATGTGAGTTCCATTGTGGAACCAATGCAGCTCAGACAGCTTGAAATATCAATGGAGTGTTTGGGAAGGATGTGGCTAATGAATGCACAGTACATTGATGGTTTGCGAAGTTCCATTCTGGTTATTTTAATCTTGAAAATGAGCCACATGGGCGACCTGAGGACTAAGGTGGATGATAATGAGCTGATAGCTATAGTGCGAGCCAATCTATTTCAATATATGTGTGAATTAGCAGCAAGGTTTGATGTTACTATTCCAACAATATGGGACCATTGTCAAAGTAACAAACAAATCGGCAAGGTAAAGAAGCTGGATAGATGGGGTCTGCATGAATTAAATGAGCTTTAGAAAAGAAATTGTCTCGAAGAGGGGTGGGGGGAAAAATAAAAAAAGAAAACAAATTGTCTCGAAGCTTGTTTTTCTTTGTTGTCATAACATAAAGGTGAACCATTTCTATACCTTATTGTTACATGTAATGAAAAATGGATTCTTTTGACAATCACAAGCATTCGGCACAATGGTTGAATAAAGACGAAGTGCCAAAACACAGTCCAAAACCAAATATTCATCAAAAAAAGCTAATGGTGTCTGTCTGGTGGTCCAGCGCTGGTATTATCCACTACACCTTCATGAAACCTGTTCAGTAGATTACAGCAGATGTCTCCTGCAACCCACTGGACAAAATGATGAGGATGCCTGCAATTAAGCAGCCAAGATTGGTCAATAGAGACAGGCCAATCCTCTTGCAAGACAACGCTGGAACACATGTTGCACAAACAACTTTACTCAAACTAAAGAGGCTGGACTTGGAAACTCTCTGTCATCCACTGTATTCACCAGACCTTGCACCAACTGATTACCACTTCTTCTAGGCTTTGGACCACGTCTTGCATGGAAAACTATTCAGTTCTCAACAAGCTGCAGAAAATGCCTTTGGTGACTTAATGGCCACTTGCTCTGCCGGACTTCTTCGCTGCTGGCATAAACAAGCTACTGTTAAGATGGCAAAACTGTGTCAACAGTTGAGGTACATACTTTGATTTATTATACTGCTTCTTGTTTGAGATATAATAAACTACACTTTTGATTGAAAATTAGACATTTCATAAATTTAATGACCTAAATATTCTGTAAATCAGTAAAAATGATGGAGATAAGAATCTGAGAGTATTTAACAAAGGAAACCTTCTCAGTGAACTCAAGGCCTCATCAATGCCCTCCAGCTAGAGCCCGCCAGGAACACACCTGTAGTTGCAACCAGGGCTGTTCTTTGGGGAACAGCGAGGTGTTTCAGTAAAAGGGAGTAAGAAAGCACTTACAGTGTTGGGGCTTGTGCTAGGTGATTTGGGGGATGGTTGCAAGAAAACAGAGCTTTGCTGTGGATTGGATGGTGTAGAAAGGTGTGGGTGGTTAGTGGTAGACAATTCTATATTTGGGTTTTGTATTAGGTTGCTGCCATAGCTAATTACCACAGACTGGGTGGCTTAAACAATAGAAATACTGTCTCACAATTCTGGAAGTTGGAAGTCTGAGATCGAGCTGTCCCCAGGTTCGGTTTCTCCTGAGGCCTCTGTCCTTGGCTTACAGATGGCCACCTGCTCTCAGTGTCCTCATGTGGCCTTTTCTTTGTGCACACACAATCCTATTGGATTAGGGTCCCATCCTTATGACCTCATTTAACTTTAGTGACCTCTTTAAAGACTTTTTCTCTGAATACAGTCACATTGGGGGTTGGGGCTTCAACATATAAATTTTGGGGAGACACAAATCAGTAACAATCCTTTTCCCCAATCCCCAGGTTATGGGTGGGAGCAGGGGGACGCTGATAGCTGCCAAGGGTGGAAACGAATGGTGGGTAGAAGAATGGGATTCACTCAGAGTTTTCCTACTGGAAGGTGAGGGCCCCAAGCCACTTCCAGTCCTGGCTTTACAAGGTCAGCCATCAGGCACAGGGCAGGTTAGTTGCTCCTTCTCTGGAACTGCTGTAAAACATCTGTAGGGTGCCTTGTATCGTAAGAGTAGAAAAAAGGATGTGCCAAATAACTCCTGGGAAGATCCTCTTGAAATCAGTGTGTGTTGGTCAGTAATAGGGGACAAAATATTGTGAAAGTTCTAAATATTGTCAAATCTTTTGTTATGTTTCACCTTGCTTCCTAAGAAATAGACGGTTTATTGCAGTCCTTGCAAACCTTTGCAGTATCCACAGCAATTACCAGAGAGAATGTTTGTGAGCTGCTGAGAGCTTCTTGAAGGCATGAGGGTATCTAATTAAGCTTTCCATTTCCTGGCCCAAGGACAGGTGCTGTCCCATAATTGGTGCTAAGAACAAGAATTCTGATGGTTGCAAGTGGCTTTGTATTTTTTTGCAGGTATTATTATAATAACTACTTGGGAAATAATTTGTAGTATTTCAAGAGGAATTTGGAAATTTCAGAGATAACCAAACTCCTTTTAACCTGACTTTTGTATATAAAAACACATTTGTATTATCTAGTCATCCCATGGTTTCCACAGAAGATTGGTTCCTGGATCTCCTGCAGAACCAAAATCTGTAGCCGCTCAAGTTCCTGATATAAGATGGTGTCGTATTTGCATATAACCTACGCGCATCCTCCTGTATACATTAAACCACATCTAGATTACTTGTAATACCTAATATAATGCAAATACTATGGAAATGTTGTTATACTGTATTGTTTAGGGAATGATGGCAAGAAAATAAAAGTCTGTATAGCTTCAGTACAGATGTAAATTTTTTTTGGAATATTTTTGATCTGCAGTTGGTTAAATCCATGAATGCAGAACCCATGGAACCCACAGATATGGAAGGCTGATTGTGTTTTTGCACATGCACATGTGTGCATGTTTGTGTTATATCTTGGCAAAAATCCCTTTGCAGATAAGAAAACTAAAACTTTTATTTTTATTTATTT
>NW_012152951.1:605457-607704 GCF_000956105.1 Propithecus coquereli | reverse complement strand
AATGTTATAAAATATTATTATGTTTCAAGAGCTCTTTATATGTTCTTTATGCAATCCCTTTATCAGATGTTATTTGCAAATATTTTCTCCTAGTCTGTGGCTTGTCTATTAAATCTCTTAAGAGTGTCTTTCATAGAACAGAAGTATTTAAATTTTAGGTCAAATTCATCAATATTTTTTCTTTATGAATTGGACTTTTGGTGTCACATATAATAAAGTATAACTGAACAGCAAAAGGGAACAAACTACCAATACAGAAAACCATGGTCGAATCTCACATACTCTCGATTAAGTGAAAGAAGCCAGTCTCAAAAGGCTACATATTGTATGATTCCATTTATGTGGTATTTTGGGAAAGACAAACCTAGCCAAAAAGTGGAAACAATTTAAGTATCTGTTAATGAATAAACAAAATGTGGCATATCTACACAATTGAATGCTACTCGAAAATAAAGAATGAACTACTCATCTATAATATAACATGAATCAACCTTAAAATAATCATGCTAAATAAAAGAAAGCAGGGTATACTGCAAAAGGGCTTGAGGTAGTTTTTGGGGTGATAGAAATGTTTTATATTTTGGTTGTGGCAGTGGTTTCACAGTTGTAATAATCTATCAAAAATCCACCGAATTTCACACATGAAATTAATGTAGTTTATTTCACATATATTATACCTCAATAAATTTGGTTAATTGTTTTTCATTGTGTTTAGAATTCTAACAGTTAGTTTGTCTCAGTATACATATAACTCCACTTTCTTCTGGTTTCCATTGTTGCAAATGACAAGTTGGCTGTCAATGTAAATATTATTTCTTTGAATGTACTCTGTCTTTTTCTCTGCCAAAAAACAATGAAATAAGTTCTCTTTTTTTATTGTTTTTTTTTTTGGCAGTTCATTATGATTTCTCCTTTTTTAGCCTGCTTGATATTTGTATGTCTTTCTGGATTTGTGGGGAGGGGTCTTCCAGAAGTTATAGAAACTTGAAGTCATTATTTATTAAAATATTTCCTTTATCTCATTTTCTTTCCCCTCTCCTTCTATTAATATTAAACTTGGGTGTGGCTTGGGCATTGTTAACTGTCCTCGCAGCTTTAAAGCCATGAAAAATTCTAAAGCTCAAAATTTGTAAATTTAGAAATTGACTTTTTTTAAGGAACAATCTGTTTTAGAGTCTCTGTTTATCTTGCTAGGTTTCTTCGCTCACTTAATTTTTGGCATCTGAATATTCTTTGCTTTCTTGATAGTTGTAGACATTTGAAAATATTTATTTTACTTAGCATTTTAACTTGTTTTTATTTGGAGGATTGATTATGGAACCTGGTCTGTACTGTCAGAAAATGGAATTAGTTGGTACATATGGTTCCATTTAAAAAATTGCATTACGATATATCCATTGCTATTTAAATTCTTTATTTAACAATTAACCCTTAATCACTATATAGCTTAAAGTTTTAGCAGTTTTTATAGGTTGAAAAAGAGTTCATAAACACAAAACCCATCAGAAAATCTTGGAAAGATTTTGTTTTGATGGTATTGAATAATCCGAGGCCTACTTGCAATGAGATTACAATGAGACCTAAACGTTTTAAATTGAGTAGGAGATTATATCGTGAAGAGTACACTATTTCTTAACAATTCACATTAGAAGATATATCTGTATTTCAAAATAATCTCAGAATTATACAAAGGAAAATTTGGTAGCTGTGAAAAGAATCTTTTGAGACAGTTGTGATACTAGAAGAAAAAGGATCAATTTATTCCTTTTCTTGAGGTTGGTGAAATAATATGTCAGAAATGACAGACCTTACAGATCAAAAGCTTTAACTTTATTGTTATTCAACTCATGTCAATTTTAAGCCTGTATTCAATAGACCAGTTATTCTCAATGTTTTAGAATTTGGTACCTACTTTGACTTTATAATCCTTTTTACTTTAACAGCTTTGAATTTCAGATATTGTGACGGTATTAACCAAGTTTGAGCACTAACATTCCTAATGTGCACTGGCCAATATCCTGTGTTATGATTGCTTATGCCAGGTTTAGCTGTTTCCCAAATCTCTACGGTAAATAACTATTCTCTTAGCTTATAAAATTGATTACATGTACACACAAAACATACATATCAATGAAACGTGCATCGTTTACTTTTAGCTCCAAAAGATTTATATGTGCATTTGTAATGAACTAATTTATATCTCTATATTATTTTTATTACTGTTATCAATGTCCTAAAATGTTTTTT
>NW_012152951.1:602420-605353 GCF_000956105.1 Propithecus coquereli | reverse complement strand
TTAGCTGTGAAGTGGCATTAATATTGTCTTCTCACTGGTGGGAAAGTAAAGCTTAAAGAAGTAAATTGTTAAAGAAGACACCACTAATTTGAGGTGTTACTAAGGTATAGAATTTCAACTCAAATCTACTGATCTCAAAGACTGTCATGAACTGCTGTGGTCTATTACCTCCTCAAAATGGAATGGAGTTGCTTTTCTGATGGTTTTAGCTAATAAAAAAAAGAGTCAGTCTGTTGATTCATATTTCTAAATACTATTTTTTAGAACAGGAATGCAATTTACAATTAATTTCAAATTCTTTGGCAATATAAGGCAATCCATTTTTATTTCTAAAATATTGGTCCATCCATGGAATTATACTTATTTACTTACATGATTTTACCCAACAAATTCTAAGAGAAAGTTAACCATGCTAGAAAAACTTCTGCTCTTCTGTCTATAGAGAAATTCTAAGTCGGTATAGCTGATTTTTAAAAGGGATGAGAATAGTGTGTTAACTGATTCTGTTCATCTTGTGCTCTCAACAAATATCTTTTCAACATGGCAAAATATAGTTGGTTACCTGTGACTCATTTCTTTTTACTACTTACGTGTCATTAGTTTCCAATTACATAGTAGAAGTTAACATAAAAGTTATAAGAGGGGACAAGGAAACCTTCATACTAGATGTTCTCTTTTTTAAAATCTGAACTTCTTTTAGTGGTGACTAAAAGCCCAAGGTTGCTTTGGGAGAGATTTTCTGAGAGCTCTTTACCATGTATATAGTCCAAGTAAATACTTGAATGAACTGTCTTCTTTTTGCTGAATACTAAGGAGCAATAAATATTGTTATTCTAACAGCTATTACTCCTGGCCATATGAAATTTTGAGACTCTAAGAAACAGATATAAATGAACCTGGAACTCTATAGCTCAGTCCTTGAGGAGTTGCTGGAACCTATTCTCTGTAAAGTTCCTCCTCTGTCTGGGGTGGGATTGGTGGTCTTTGCAATTTTACACAAACAGCCATTTATCTTCTGTGTTCTAATTGATGTTAGGATTGTCAGACTTGAAACACTCAATGAAGGGATCCCCTAAGAATCTGAAATGCGGAGCTAATGCTGCTCCTATTGACACCCTAAGCCTTTTCCTGAAGCCTAGTTGCTGATGTTACCTGGGCAAGATGCTTCTGTGCGGGTGATGGCTCGATTTTAGTCTCCTGCAACAAGTAATGGCTTTTAATCTGTTTCACACAATCTCATTCTGCAATGAAAATGCCTTCTGGGATGTAAAACTGATCTCCCAGCATCAGTATGTGTCCTTGAACCATTTCGATGGTCTTCGAATATAGTTGAAATCCTTTCCTCTTATGTCAGTGCCACTTCTCTGGAACTCCATCCTTTGTTTCCTTTATATTTTTTTGGCCAACCACCTTCCTAAGATTCTTTCAACAGATTAGATGTAGGTCTTCTCAAAGCTTTTACAACCTGTAGGGGACTAGCTTTTCCCTTCCTAATATATAATGCAGAGTTGTTCAAGCATGCTGCAGTGAATTTAAATTGACAATGTTCTACAATAATTAGAGAAAAGAATTAAATATAAAAACATAAACATTAAACAATTCAAAATTAGAAGACTGACCCCAAAACTTTGTCATCCATTAAAACTTAAGGATGACAAAGATAACATTTCACAAGCATTTCTTTAAACCAAATACTTTTAGGTTTATTCCTAGGCATGTTGAAAGTCTGAATGGTTCACACGTAACGTCTTTAAAATGGTTGTTGGCCTATTTCACTAAGAATGTATTGGATGCAACTTTTGCCTAAAGATTGGGAAATGGATATGCATCATGAGCGCTGTGTGAGAACCCAGTAGTTAATAAGACTTTCTGTAGGTTTTTGAAGAAGTACTGTGCTCAGTATTGACTTTGCTTGTGGAATCTGGGGCACAGCTGAAATTGCTTAGTGCCAACGACTGACTGCCTCATCTGGAGTAATCTTTCTCACAATCTTTTTTGGCCTAAAGGATATTTCAATCTCACATATTTGCCAAATAGATATCAGCTCTGTTCTCTTTCCACTGTTTCCTTGAAGAGAATTGATAGTTTACTGAAATGAGAAAATAAAAACAAAATAGCACACTTTACTTTCTAAAACAATACTGTTGAACTAAGATTACAGTTTAATATGAGATAAAATAGACATGTTTGTCTGCCAAACTTTGGAGCTCTTGGTATGTATCCATACATTGCCTAATGTAGCATTGAAAAACACTAACTTTTGTGTATCCATACCCTAGTAGATGGTTATTTGGGTTGTTTCCAGTTTTTGTTGATTATGAATAAAACTGCCATAAACATTTTTATACTGGTTTTTATGTGAACTGAAGTTTTCATGTCACTTGTGTATAATAGATACCCAGGAGCAGAATTGCTGTATAGTATGGTAAATGTATGCTTAATTAAAAAAAAACAACTGCCAAATTATTTTCTAAATTGGATGGGTCAGACCAGGTGTGGTGGCTAATGCCTATAATCCCAGCACTGTGGGAGCCCCAGGCAGGAGGATCACTTGAGGCCAGGAATTTGAGGCTGCAGTGAGCTGTGATTGGGCCATTGCACTCTAGCCTGGGCAACAGAGCAAGACCCTATCTCAAAATAAATAAATAGATAAATAGATAGATAAGATGGGTGTACATTTTGTAGTCTCATTAGGAATTGAGGAGAGTTCCAGTTGCTTGGCACACTTTTGAGCACTTAGTATTGTTGTCATGGCTATTATAGTAGGTGTGCAGTGGTATCTCATTATGGTTTTAATTTTCATTTCCTTGATGACAAATGGTATTGAATATCTTTTCTTGTGCTTATTGCCATCCATATAGCTTCTTTGGAGAGTGTTTATTCAAACCTTTTGCCCACTAAATAATTTTTAAAAATGTTAATATTATAAATAT
>NW_012152951.1:593127-599521 GCF_000956105.1 Propithecus coquereli | reverse complement strand
GGGGTACATGTGATTTTTTGATACAGGTATACAATGTATAATGATCAAATCAGGGTAATTGGAGTATCCATTACTTTAAGCATTTATTATTTGTGTTAGGAACATTCTAATTTTATGCTTTCGGTTATTTTAAAATATACAATAAATTATTGTTAACTATAGTCACCCTATTATGCTGTTGAATACTAGATCTTATTCATTCTATCTAACTTTATTTTTTGTATCCATTATCCCCAGTTTCTCTCCCCCTCCCACCACCCTTCTCAGCCTCTGGTAACCGTCATTCTACTCTCTATCTCCATGAGTTCAACTTTTTTTTTTTTTTAGCTCCCACATATGAGTGAGAACATGAAATATTTGTCTTTCTGTGCCTGGCTTATTTCCCTTAACATAATGTCCTCCATTTCCATCCATGTTGTTGCAAATGACTAGATTTCATTCTTTTCTTATAGCTGAATAGTATTCCATTGCGTATATATACCACATTTTCTTTATCTGTTGATGGGCACTTAGGTTGATTCGATATCTTGGCTATTGTGAACAGTGTTGCAATAAGCATGGGCGTGCAGATATCTTTTTGATATACTGATCTCCTTTCTTTTGTATATATACCCTGCAGTGGAATTGCCGGGTCATATGCTATTTCTGTTTTTAGGTTTTTGAGGAACCTCCATGCTGTTCTTCATAGTGGCTGTACTAATTTACATTCTCACCAACAATGTAACAGGGTTCCCCTTTCTCCACATCCTTGCCAGCATTCATTATTGCCTGTCTTTTGGATAAAAGCCATTTTAACTTTAAAGTTCTAAATAGAACATAAACTAAAAACTTGAGAACAATGTTGGTTTGTGGAAGGAGCATGGACTTATATCAGGCTCTAGTTTTGAAAAAGTATCTATTGTTTTAATAAGTATTGCTTTAAGTTTCTGAACAGAAAATAATATGGGAAGTAGAGGATAATATTGGATATTATAGAGTGATCATAGATTTTGAAGTTTGAGTCTGGCTCTACTATTCACTAAATATGTTGCAACAGAAAAAGTACTTTCGAATATTAAGTAGCGTAAGTCTAGAATGAGTTAAACATTATCTACCAAACAGGGTTGTAATGTGTATCAATTAAGTAAAAATATGTGCAATGACTATTACATAGGTACTCAAAAAATGAACTTTTCTATTTTTGCGTCAACTCTGCACATTAGTTGGAATTTATTTAATTTATGGGGCAAGGACTAAAAGACTGTATGACTTATGCTTAATGTGGTAAAAAAGACTTTATGTTTAAAGCATTTAGTGACAGTTTTCTAAAGGTCTGCAAGGAGAAATGCTAATTTTAGGATATCTCTCTTCATTCCGTATCTCCCATTGGGTGACAATCAAGGAACATCATGAGATGCAGACAGTTGGGAACGAGGAAAGGAACCACCTTAGCTAAGTGGAGGCACTCTATCACCCTTTCGTCAGAGAACCTTTATAGATTAATGAATGCTTTTATATTTTGAACACCTCTGTTTCTGCAAGATGCCATGCTAGGCACTGCACACAATTAAAATAACGAAGTTCCCGTCTCCAGGGAATTTGCAATCTCAGACGTCACAGTGAAGACAGATGTTAAACTGAAGGCAGCCCCAGAAAAGTGAATTCTCAAGACCTTGATATTTTTAGTATTTTTATAAGCCTTACTGAAACACATGATGTCTATGTTTGAAGCAGTCCTTTCTTTTCTGTGAGTTAAGTCAGAGCATCCAAGAGCTGTACAGTAGTCCATATTCATTTGGTTTTCTCACAAAATTCCTTCAAAATTTCTTTTGCCTATACCCTCCAATTAATTCCTTTGTAGGATGCACATATATTTTTTTTAATGTAACCCACTCTTGCATTTATTTTAGGGAAGCAGCCGAAGTTGTCATCTTCCACTCAGTGGCCCTTTTATGAAGACTCACGGCACATATGGGAAACCACAGATTTAGGTATTATTGCTTTGGAGGGATTCTCAGCCATCAGGAATCAGGAGGCCTAATTTGGACCCAATGTTATAACTTTAGTACCTATAATATCCATAACTATAAATAATACCAATGTTTGGTTTTATAGTTCAGATATATTAATACTTTTTCTGACCTTGTTTTATTTTAATGGGTTTATGGTTTATGTCATTGAATTAAGTTAATTTTGTCACTTGTCAGTTCTTCATATTCTTTGTGTCTCTGTGTATATGTAAATAGATGATTGTGTATACGTAAATAGACATTTCTTTTATCATCAACATTCTGCCAATACTAATTTACTTTTTGTAACAATTCCCTATGAATTTTTCAGTCTAAAATTCAGTGTCATAGTTTCAACATATTAAAGGGAATTAAAGAGAAAGGGAAATTGGAAGTATGTAAATATTGAAAAGCTTAATGATGGTAGCTATTTGGGAAGGCAGTGATGGGCAGGAAATAATTACCTACTTACATGAAACCCAAACTGTTCCTTATACTTTCAAACAGTTTCAAAATAAAAATAGTGCATATCACACAAAAAGGAAATTTCTGAAGTTATAAATCACAATGCTTAAAATTTAATACTTTGTGACTCCCCAAACTTCTCTCCCCACAAATAGGCAATTCATCCTCCGTTTAGATAATTAAAATTCTTCTTGCTGTTGGGGATTGGTGAAACTATTATTTATAATAATTAAAGAATATCTTTTTAAGCAGATTTCATTTGATCATTTCCCTTAAGCATAATTCATGACTAGTGTGTCCCTTGTAAAGCTATTTTAGCTGTCCCACTGCTTGAAGTGAGTTTATAGTTATTGTTTAAAGTCATCCAAAATTCATTCATATTTATTCATTTTTATTGTATATTGGGTACTATGATAAACAGTAAAAGGATGATAACAATATTTTTAGGTGATTTACCATAGGTCTCTGATGCAGTTAATCACTCCATAATCTTTGAAATCCTTTATTTGTTTTCCATTCTGTCTTGGTTTCCTTCTACCTCACTGGCTTTTCTTTCTAATTTATCTATTTGGGGTGTGTGTGTGTGTGTGTATTATTTTTTCTTAATTTTCCATCCTTTGAAAACTGGAATGCCCCCTGGACTCAGTCCTTAGCCGTTTTCTCCATCTATACTGGTTCCCTTGGAGATCTCATAGATTCTTGTGGTTTAAATATTATGCTGACGACTCCAAAATCTGTATCTCCAGACCTTGCCCCTAAACCACAGTCTTGTATATCTGACTGCCTATGTGACATTTTCAGTTGAGTCTCAAATCTTTCATTTTTTTAAACTTAGCTACTGATTATACCCAAAGCTTGGTCCCCTCCCTCATAATTGTCCCCAACTCCGATAAATATAGCTGCTCAGGCCAAAAATCTTAGAGTCATCTTCGACTCCTCTCTTAATTTCACATCCCAAATATAATCTATCAGTAAATCCTATTGGTTCATTTTCAGGATATGTCAGGATACTGACTGCTGCCACCACTGTGTTAGACTCACATAATTGCAGTAGCCTCTTGTGTTAGTCATGACACTAACCACTATAGCAAACAACTCCGAAAGTTCACTGGTTTTGCACAATGAATGTATTATAAATATTTGCTGACATGGCAGTGAGTGAGTGAAGGATCCACATGGCCATTCAGGGACCCAGGATTCTTCCATATAGTTGAATTAATTCTCTGTTGGATTCTCTGCATCTGGCACAGAGTGTGCATGAGTTTTCTCAGGGGCCAGGACTAGAAGTGGAGTAACATCACTTCTGACTACTTCCCTTTGGCCAGAAGTCAGTTGCATACTTCTGTCTAGCAAGGTAAACTGGGAAATAGCGTGTAGTTATGTATTAAAGGAGGAAATAAAATTATTTGGTGAACACGTAGCAGCCGTGGTGATCCTGTTGAAATGTAAGCATGAAATTATTATATTGCTTAGAACTTTCTAAGCTTTCCTTCTGACTCAAACAACAACAACAAAAAAAACCCTTGATCTGTACAATGGGCTATGGGGCCCTACATAATCTGGCTACCATTACTTCTTTGACTTTTATTTCCTACTACTCCTCCCCTGGTTCACTCATCTCCAGTCACACTGTCTTCTTTGATGGTCCTTGAACATGGCAGGCATGCTCCTCACACCTCAGGGCCTTTGCACTTGCTATTTCTTCTGCCTACATAACCTCTGAATAGTTTCCTCTAGATAACTGCATGGCTTTCTGCCTCACTGTGTCCATATCTTGCTCAAATATCATTTTATCAGTGAGCACATTCCTGTTTACTCAAATTAAAATTGCAACCATCAGTCCCAGTAATCCTTATCTTGGATTTTGTTTGGGTGTTTACTGCTCAGCCCTAGAAATAGTGCCTGGCATTTAGTAGGTACTAAATTATAATTATAGTAAATATGATTAAAAACTTATATAAGCCTAATAATAATAATAATATTTTGTCAAATGAATGAATTATTCATACCTAAGAATTTTAAAATCAAGCTAGAAAGACAGACAGACAACTGAAATATCTCACTACAATAGAAAGATGTTAAGAGCTATAGAAACAAAGAAAAGACTGATTTGTTCTGCCTGGATGCCCTGAGACATCACAATGGGGACAGTGTTTATTTGGGCATTGAAGAATGAGTAGGAGTTTTCTAGGTCTTGAAGGGAAAGTCATTCTAGGTAGAAAAATAACACAAACGAAGGCTTGAAAGCAGGAGTATGGTGACATTTGGGAAACAACTGAGGAATTTGAGGGGTCTGGAGATGTGTATGTGTACATATATTTAAGGAATGTGGAAATTAGGCTAAAACATTAGGTTAGTCCAAAAGTGTCTAGCATTTTAGCAAATTTGGATTTTACTCTGTTGTCAGTGGAGAAACTTTGCAGTCCTTAGTAGGATTATGATGAGTCCAGGTGCGTGCGTATGAAAGATAAACTTGGAGAAGTGTGTAGGAAGACTGAAGTGCCAATGTCAGGGAACTTAGGTGGGAGGCTATTCTGACAGTCCACGACAGAGAAGATGAATTCCTGGTCTAAGGTATTTGACAAGGGCTCACAGGGAAAAATATAACCAGGCATGAAGATATCCAAATTGCTTGCATGTCTTTAAATGGTAGGGGAGAGAACTCTGTCCAAATGTGGAACTTTTGGAACTTAGGGATCATTGGCTTTGGCTTAAGCTAAGCACTACACTTCTCCATCCATGTGACAACTGTTTCTAATGCTTTCCATGGCCATTAGAGCAAAGTCTTCGAAGTCTGAATCTCCAGAATCTTCTTGGGAAGATACTATTTTGTGAGCAAAAGAAGACATGATCATTTACATGACTAAACATCGACAAATTGTTTGGTTTTGAATTTGATCCTTGACTCGTTATGGCCATTTAGCCTTTCTCAAATGAACTCCATGATTCATAAATGCTTTATGTCATTATTGACTTTATTCTATGCAATTTAAAAAATATTTATTGAATACTCATGGCAGTCGCAGTGTAAAGTATCCCAAGGCGTACAAATATGCCTAATACACAGAGAAAAGCATCCAAGCCACAGTGTCTAACTGTCACGGCCTTGGCCCATTACAAGCATCCCCCTAATAATATGACAGTAGAAACTTATGAGCCTTGACAATAATACTTATAATAGGATTGCTTCTCTGGCAGTAAGCCATTTGTGCTTCTGTTAACTTTCTAAATCTGAACTGTATCATTTCCAAAAGATAATCTTTTTGTTCTTCTTCCTAAATATCCTGCATTTTTAAATGTACCAGTTATGTGATGTTGGGTATGCTAAGTCGTGCGTGTGTGTATGTGTGCTTCTATCCTGGCTAAAGTACAGGGCCGATGAGTAACTAGGCTTCGACCAAGTAAGTGTTAAGGAACCAACACTATCCATCAATTTCTAACTGACATAATATGCGAATCCCTCTAGACAGTACAAAATCTACAAAAATCCTTGCTGTTATTTTTTTAATGATAGAAGCTATTTCCTACTAATAGTTTTCTCCATAAACAGTGTATATATTAATAATGAAGAAGTGTAAAAACCCACGTTTACCAGGAACTGGACATTTTAAAAATGCTCTGATGCAAAATCATGAATACTGTGTCTTTTCTTAGCCCTGGGGAAATTGGTGATCTAATGTATCTGAGCCTGGAATGTAATCCCACTGCGAGTTCATTTCGCGCTGAGTAGGACTTGATAAAATATACTTGACTAGATTCTGGGCGCTGATGGTGTTTCATTTTTGTGGGTATTCTTAGCTTCACTGGACTTAGAAATAGTTTTGTTCTAGGAGTATAAATAACAGTCTTCTCATAGTCTTCTCGTCTGTTCTCAGAGTCTTTCTTCCTCTAGCTTTCCCAGAACAAGCTGGGTGCTCTGAAATAAGAAACTTCCTCTGGAC
>NW_012152951.1:582991-591095 GCF_000956105.1 Propithecus coquereli | reverse complement strand
ATAGTCATATGTCTGTATTAATAAATTATATAAATGTACACTTTCAAATGTTATGATTCTTATAAAACATACACAAAATAGAAGTTTTAAAGAGATGAACTAATAATAAATGTGAATAGAATTGTTCTGTAATTCTGATAGATTATCTTGCTGATTTCTCAGTCTCAGCATTAAATCGATCCAAATCCACCATGTGAGGACAACTTTATCCCTGGCTACAGGTGCTTTTGGAGTTTCCTTTCCTTCTAAAGAAGAATTTCAGGCAGTTTTCTACAATTATACAGCAACATTCCCACTTTTTCACTGGCAAATCAAGTGCTTAAAGCAAATGAGATTTCTTCACTCTATATCTTAGGTACTTATCAGAGAGTTGGGTCTAGATTTTGCTATTTTTTTCTCTCAAAAGACAGATTAAGACAATTCATGTTTGAGAATCATCATTTAGGGTTCTTTCCAACCACTGTTGGAACAAATGAGTCGAGGATATGCAGAAACACTGAGTCCTTGGTATCCTCCCATTGGAGGGGCAGGTACAGGTCTGAAAAAGTCCGTGAAGCACCATCCAAGGAGTAAGTTAATCATTCATTTTCTGAATTTTCTAAGATCTGAACTATTACTATTACCATGTCAGCTCACAAGAAAGTTAGAATATTTTAGATGATGCTCATTTGCTGTAGAAATTCATTCCAAGAATTACAACATATGTCCTAAGCTTTATGTTTTTAGAAGATTGTTATTTTTTAAAAAAACTATATAGACTAGATTATTATTGAAAATACATACATTTAACACATTTATTATGTTGTTAAATATTATCAGTGAAGTAACTGGCAGAGTACTTTCTCTCCTGTAAATGAGAAGCACAATGAGGTAATAGTCATTTTCTTTCTTTACTTCCCATTTCATGAATAATTTTATTGTTTTTTGTGGGAAGCCAAATATTAAATTTCATGTTTAGTTGATCTTATACCAAGAAATAAAATATATATATATTTCTTCAAAAGACTGGCATTTTTATAAAGAAAGTATACCCTTAAAGATTCCTTAAAAATGTGTTTTAAAGATTGCCATGGAAATTGTAAGATTGAGAAAAATCCCTATTTGGTTTGCTTTTTTTTCTTTGACTTTTTAATAACTTTATAATGAAGCTGCATATTGACTTTATAATGAAGCTATGAAACTCTGATATTTGCCAAAGGATAATATAAGGATGAATCTTTTTACATATTTGAAAATATAAAACCCATTTGAAATGTTTCCTATCCCCCAAACCTTCTCTTGACTCCCTTATCTCCCACCAGCTATTGTCTAATTTCTCTGCCTCCCTTACTAGCAAATTTATTTGAAATAGTGGTCGACACTTTTTGTCTTTTTCTCATTCTCTACAGAGCCCACTGCGATAGGGCCTTCTTTCCATAATTCTGCAAGTGCTTCTTGTCCACGTCCTCTGTGTGGCTAAATCCAGTGGTCAATCCCCATCCTCATCTGACTTGACTGAGCAGCATTTCACGTCATTGGTTGCTGCTGCTTCTTTGAAGCTGTGTCTGCACTTAATCACCAAAATATCATCCCTCTCCCCACTTTATTTGCCTTAGAGATGGGGTCTCGTTTTGTCGCCCCGGCTGGAGTGCAGTGGTGCTATCTTAGTGCTATCCTGTAACGTGGTGCTATCCTGTAACCTCGAACTCCTAAGCTCAAGGGATCCTCCTGTCTCAGCCTCCTAAGTAGCTGGGACTATAGGGTGATTTTTGTTTTGTTTGTTTTGTTTTTGTTTTTGTTTTGTTTTTGTAGAGACAAGGTCTTGCTGTCTTGCCTGGGCTGATCTCAGACTCCTGGCCTCAAGTTCTCCTCCTGCCTCAGCCTCCCAAAAAGCTGGGATCCTCTTTTGTTTTCTATCTACTTCATTGAACGTGGCTTCTCTGTTTTCTTGGCTGGATCCTATTCAGCTTTCTGACCTCAAATATTAGAGTCTTCCGTGGTATATCCTTTGGATCTTTTCTCTGTTTACATTCACTCACTTGGTTATCTCATCTTCATCCAGAGATTTGAGTATCAAGAATTATCTACCTTTCCGTTAAGCCCTGTACTTCAAAATATCAGAAAATCCTGTCATCTCTACCTTCAAAATATATCCTAATTTTGAGCTATCAATGAAGTATTTTTAGTCTCACTTGGTCTATTTCAGTCGGTTTTTATTGTGTCTCTTCGTTCTCCCTCTCGCTATCCTACCCTAGCCCCAACATTGGCTTACACTTTCACTCGGAATGCAACCGAAGTGCTTATGATGGCACGTAACGCCCTCTATGAAATGACCTCGACCTGTTTCTCTACCTGCATCTCTTAGCAATCTTGACCTCACTCCCGGTGACTCAGCCTGCTTGCTTCCTTGTGATAGCCTCAGTCATGCCGAGTCCTCTGGGGCTGTGGCACTTGGTCCCTTTTCTGCCTGGAGGACTTTCACTAGACGGTCTCTTAATTCACTCTCTCACTTCATCCAGGTGTCGTCTAATCAGAGAGTCCCTCCCTGCCCCTCAATCAAAACCATGGGACCTGCCAGCCCTTTTCACTACTCTTCAACCTCTTACCCACCTTTGTTTTCTTTAGAGTACATATCAATATTAATTATCTATTGATTCAGTTGATTAATGGCTACCTTTCTCCAGTAGAATGTAGGCTCCCTAATAGCAGGGGTGTTGTCTTTGTGTTTGGAAGTTATATCCTCAGTGTTGGAAGAGTGCCTGACCTCTATATAACAGGTACTCAACAAATATTTTTTTCAGTGAATAACTGGAAGAAATAATGAATGGGTTTTAGTGTGTCGGTATGGGTGTGTTTGCTTTTCTTACGTATAATCTATAAAATGCTGGTTGTGGCTATATGAGTAATCAGCTCTATATGCTTCACCCTGGGCATTCCGTGTTCTTCTGCTGAGCTCATGCAGAGGTAATGGAAGGCTCATTCTAAACGCTTTTTGCTAGAAGGGTCTCTTCCTGCTTGGAGTTCTGGAAAACTGCTCCACCACTGCGGAGAAGCAGGATTGTTCTGTAGTTTCCTCAACAACATTAATGATCTCCCCTATTCTGACAGTAATGGATCAGGGAATGAAAGCGAGCCGTGCTCTTTGGTCACTTCTTCACGAGAGCAGGATTTATTTTCAACTCTAATTATTTTCTGGAATCCAGCTTTGTTGAATTGTTGTTTTGTTATTTTATGAGAGGGATGCTGGGGAAAGGTATTTAAACTGCTGTAAAGTAAGGCTATATTGGAAGTGTTTCTATGTGGAGAAATTTCCCAAATATGACTTTGGAGTCAATATTTTTATTGGCCATTTAGTGCTTATCAAAATCGCTCACACCCCAAATAAAATGTCAATCAGAGGGATATATTTCCTGGTAGAAATTCAAGATTGCATAGGATTTTTGTGATGTATATCTCTTCAGGTTACAGTTTGACAGAAGTTAAATTGAATCTGCCATTTTCAGATGACTCCTGAGGATAGAGAAATTATAAATAATTTTTAATATTTGATAAAGATATGTTCTTCTCTAGCAGTGAATGCCACAGTCCAAATAAATAAATAATTTAAAAGCTTATTTTGAGAAAAGATTTGCTTTCAGTAAAAGATATCATTAAAGCTAATGGCAGAAAAGTCATAATGGAATAAATATTACAACAGGAAGGTGATTGCAATTCTCCAAATGAACTTCATAGATTATAAAATTAATAACAAATTAATGCTATTTGCTATTTCATTCATTGGAAATATTCCATGTTTAGTAGACAGAGTATTTGTTAGACTTTTTGTGATTTGTTATAAAATGTGTTAGGTTAGAATGGACAAAATATTATCATATGAGACTTTTTTTAAAGAATAAAAAGAGTAGCTACAAAAGTAAACCTAGAAGACTGAACATATTACTGTAACACTGTTAAAGATAATGTATAAAATTATTTTCAATTTAAAATAGTTATGAAATTAATAAAAAAATTTAAAAGAAAGAAATTTGAACACTCTGACACATTAATTGCATTGATTTACCGTGTTTTTTTCCTGGTACTTATCTAAATCCATATATATTTTTAACAGACATAATCATAAGGTACACACAATTTTGTATTTGATTGTCACCTAAAATCATATATATTTTCATATCTTGCTACATAATCTTTATGAATGTCATTTTTAATGGTCACTATTCCATTCAGTGGATTAGTGTAATTTGCTTAATTACTTTTTAAATGTTGGACTCAGTCACATTCTGTTTGCTTTCTGACTAGGCACTTATAATACTTAGTTATAATAAATAACTCCCTATGTGGTATGATTGGAATAATGATGAAAAAGATTTCTCATTTCAAAATTTCCATGTTGAGTTATTATTCATCATTATACCTTGGCCGGGCTAGTTAGCATGTTAATTTTAGCCAAAATATAAAAAAGTACATTTTGAACAGAGACGGCATGAAGATAGGGCTTGAACCTAGGCCCCACCTGGAAGGCCAGATCTGGTGGGTTGACACTGAGAGAGGCTCTTGAGTGAAAATAGACACCCCAAAATGTCAGAGGGGCACCTCATTTGCAGTATAAAATTTATTATTGGCTGAGGTATAAAAATTGTACAATTTATATGGAGTCTGGTTTTGCAGAGATGTGGAAAGAATTTATAAATAAAAAGAAAGAGCTACAAGTAATTTTTTTTCTGTTTTTGAATTGAAAGAAGTTTGAAGAGATGTTACTGATTCAGAATGTATATCAATGTGGGTAGAAAAATAATAAATTTACTTGATCAGAAGTTTACCCCAACACATAAGCATGATCGTGGTAACAATGGTTCAAATCAGTCATGTCAGAGCCGCGCTTGTCAGTTCTGTTGTTTATCATTAAATCATGAAAAAAAATACCGATGTCTAGCAAGGTTTTGAACACTGATCTGTTTCTTTCAGATTCTTTCACAGTCCAAGTGACCAAGACATCATTGGAACAAGGGCTCATCTAAATTGTAAGGCAGTATACAAGCAGCCTTGCAAAAAAGAGATTAAATTATCTCTTTTTCCATTAGTGGCTTTATTGTAATTTAAAAGCTAATTTTTATTCACCTAAGTCCAGCTGTGGCCATTTATGACCAAAATGAAAATACTCAATTTTAAGGATTTAATTGGAGCAATGAAGTAAATTGTAAATTACATCAATTGTGCATAAATTTTGTGCATAAATATGGCAGTAATTATGTTCATTTAGTCATTCATGTAACATTATTTTTTGAACTATTTGTGTGTGTCAGGCAGTATTTTAGGGGATATAGTGGTGAATTAACAAAGTTCTCACCCTCATGGAGCTTATATTCTAGTGGAGTGAGGTAGACACTAAACAAGGAAATAAATACATATACAAAATTTCCAATTCTTATTGCACAAGAAACAAAACCAAACAAAATTATAAACACTGTAAGAGGACCTGTTTTGTAAAGGGTCATCATAGAAGGTCTTCCCAAGTCTGAGATATTTGAATCAAGACCTAAAGGAGGGAGGGAACAAGACTGCAGTTATGCAGGTGAGAAAGTTCCAAGTGAAAGAGTAGCATGTGCCAAGGTGTTGGGGTATTCTGGACATCATGTGGGGGAGGCCACAAAGAAGGTGTGGCTGGTGCAGAGTGGCTGAGGTCAGGAATGGCCTGAGAGGAGACAGGGTGATCGTGGGGATGGTGGTGCAGACAGGGTAGGAGCTTTAGACCACTTTAATGACTTTAGGTTTTTACTCAGGGCGAGATAAGAATCCATCACAGGGTCTTGATCAGAGGGAGATGCCTACTTTGTTTTAAAAGAATGACTGCTGCCAGGTAGTGTGGTGTGCACCTGTGGTCCCAGCTACTTGGTATGCTGCGGTGGGAGGACTGCTAGAGCCCAGGAGATTGAGACCAGCCTGGGCAACATAGAGAGACCTTGTCTCAAGAAAAATTAAAATATAAAAAATAAGTAATAATCAAAAGGAGTGACTCTTCAGTGTGTGCAATATGGAGATGAGAAGCAAAAAAAGAAAGCAGTTAGCAATCTCTGTACAGAGGAGAGGCAACTGCAGCTTTGATGTGGCGGAGGTGGTCAGATTTAGGATGTATTTAGGACAAGCTGATAGGTCTTAGGTTGACCAAGCTGATGGGTCAAATGTATAGTGTAATGTTATGTAATAAGACGAGGACAACTGAGCCTTCTGGCTTGAGCAACTGGTAGGCTGAGATTGCCACTTTCTGAATACAGAGGAGCGTGGGAGAAGCAGCTTGGAGTGGACGCAGCTGGGACCAAGAGCTTGGTTTGGGAGGTGTGAATTCACGATGCCTGTTAACCATCCACATGGAGATGTTGCATAGACAGTTTAAGAGCTTTTTTCTGGAGGTAGAAATATTTCTAGTCTGTTCATAAAGCAAGAGCATCGGCAAAGCCTGGATCTGGGCCCAGGAATAAGAAGTGAACATCACAGAATATGCAGACAGCAGAGTGTGTCCAACATGGGACCCCGAATGAAGACCCAGCAGACGGTGACAGCCATCCCCTTAGACCCACTGACCCAATCTGTCTGGGTGTGCTTTTTACACCACCATAACTTACTGCATTTACTTATTTTATATTATAATTATTTTATTCATCTGATTCCTTTTAGTAGGATATGGGAAGGAAACTGTAAGATTATCTTTCCAGACTGGTCAATTTAGGAGCTCAATAAATTGTATTGGATTGAAAGTAAGTTCTATGAATCCATGGGATAAATACATGGTCATCCATTTGGGTAAAGCACTTCTCTATGATATTGATGGCTATTTATTCATTTACTCACAGATATTTACTTACTATGAACAATACTTTACTTTGATACTTACTATGTGTGCTTTTGTTCTCTGTGTTGGGGATACTTCAGTGAACAAAACAGAAAAAACTCCTACCCTTATGGAACTTGCGTTCTGTAGGGGAGAGATAGGCAATAAAAATATAAGTAAGTAAAATATATAACATATTCGATGGTGGCATTTAGGAAAACAGATCAGGAAAATGAGGTCAGGTTTACAATTTTAAATAAGAAAAGGCCTTATTAAGAAGGCGACATATGAGGTTTTATTTTTTTTCTCTGAAGTTTTATTCTATATGAAACCATCTTCTACAGTTTTCTTATAGGTAGCTGACTGTGTCCGAGGTCAAATTTACCACTAACCTGTATTTCACTGTGAGTAAGCACCATCTCCAGCTTTCTTATTAGTACCAGGGGGAGCAATGTTTTTTTCTGTAGTTACCTGTATCAGCTTCATCTCCAGTGGGTCTTGCAGGTTGCCCTCCTTCAGTTTTTCAGGTCATGAGATTTTCAGTGCTGGAACACAATGATGAGAGTGGCTGCTCTCATCATTTCCTGGGGTACTGCTAGATGCAAGCCATCTCTTTCCTGCTCTGGGATGCTGCAAGAGAAAGTGTTAGGGAGAAAAGAGACCACGTGATACTCTACATCAAACCAATGTCTTCCTCCCTTCTTTTATATAATAGATGCCTGTGCAAGACCTCCACTAGGAAGACATTCTAGAGCTATCATCATTAGTAAGTGTCAGAAGGATTAGTAGAAGCTGCACAGACAAGGCAAGTGTTTGAAGGATTGAATAGTTTTTGAATCTTCCTGTTACCTCTCTGGGTATGCTTTCCGATTGCTGCGTTAACTTGGAAAATGACTCCCTCACTTTCTTTTTCAACTGCAAGTTTCAAAATTTTGGAGTTAGGTTATGTGTCAAATCTCTTAATTGATGTAAATAAGATTCAGAGGATGAGTTTTTCAGCTTCAAGACATTAAGAAGAAAAATTTCATATTTACCTATATTTTATGGTAATTAAAACTAATGGTGGATAAAGTAGAAATAGATGCATATATACTTGTAATATTTATCCATATCTATCTACCTACTTATCTACCTATCTGTCACAACAAGAATTAATGTAAAGTATTGTTTTGTTCCTGTGATGCATTATGTGCAGGTGTTTGTTCACTTGTAACTTCTAATGTTACTGTTACTGTAGCCTCAGGTGCACAAAGTGGTGAATAAAAACTCAGCCTCTGGAATCCGTAGATGGGGCAGAGT
>NW_012152951.1:576154-579776 GCF_000956105.1 Propithecus coquereli | reverse complement strand
CAGGTGTCTTTCTTATAGAGTATCATTTGTTCTTTTGGGTAGATGCCCAGTAATGGGATTGCTGGATCAAATGGTAGATCTACTTGTATCCCTTTGAGGTATCTCCATATTGGTTTCCCCAGAGGTTGCACTAGTTTGCAGTCCCACCAGCAGTGTATGAGTGTTCCTATCTCTCTGCATCCAAGCCAACATTTATTGTTTTGGGACTTTTTGATAAAGGCCGGTCTCACTGGAGATAAGTGATACCTCATTGTGGTTTTGATTTGCATTTCCCTGATGATTAGAAATGTTGAGCATTTTTTCACACATTTCTTGGCCATTATTCTCTCTTCTTTTGAAAAGTTTCTGTTTATGTCCTTTACTTATTTGTTTATTAACATGTATATATTGAGCACAGTGTGTAAGGCATTTCTGGGGATATATGGATTAAAAAAAATCATTTCTGATTTCAAGGAACTTGGTCTGTTGAGTGGTGATAACCAAATATATAACTCTACTACCCTGTGAATATTACCAGAGCATGGAGGAAAGACACCTTACCCATGAGGTGTTGGGAGAAGCTTACACTTGAGATTAAAAGACAAATGCAGTTTTCCCAATTTAACAACTGGTGTTTTAAACTCCAGGCCTAGGGGACAGCTTAAATGAAAGCACAGGGCAAAGGCACACAGTAAGTTCGTGTTGTAGCCTGAGGCTGGACACAGACAGTTCACCCTGGATCTCTGCAATGGTCCCATTCTGTGAAGGAACAATGTTTCCTCTTCCCACCCCAGGGCACCAGCACCAGTGGGGAACTGATCCTGTTGTTTTAGCAGGGTATTAGGATTGGGTAGTTCCTGTCCAACTCCACTTCTAGAAAGTGGCTGTTTTCTTATTCTTTATCAATTTGTATGAATCTCCTGGAATGACAAGACTTATTATTACTAACTTGGTCTCTGTTTCCCTGGATGGCTCTGTGTCCTCTTAGACTTTTAATGTCTCACCAAGATGAAGTCTTCATACCCTTCACCAAAACTCACTGCTCTGCTGTTACCCCCTGCAGGCCTCTTCTGCCTCCTCTTAGGTTGAGTTTCCTCCTTATCCCTTCTTCCCACATCATGGCCAGCTCAGTCTAGTCCTTCAACTCATGTCTAGGTCCTGGATAGAAAGAGATTGTTTCAGAAATATTACAGGTCAAGACTTTAAAGGAAGTTGAGGCTGGCTGGTAGGAAAATAAAACAGAAAACAGTAGTAAAAAAAGAGAAAACAAATGCTAAGATTAGGAAAAGGTATAGTCTTGGTATATCTAATTGAAATGACTATACTTGAATGGTGGTTCCAAAGCCTTCCAGGAAAGGATGCAGGTTGTCTGATCAGATATGTAGCAACTGTGGCTAAAGGACATTTATTTTGCAATAATAATTTAAAAAATTCCATGTCTATTAATCCTTTATACAAAACCTCCATGATAAGATCTTTCAATGATAAAAACAACCGTGGCTATACCTGCCATTTTCCTTTTCGGTACAGTGCAAACACTCTAGCCAATTAGCGATTTCCTGGGAAGGAGCTGAGGAGGGCGCTGAGGCGGGAAGACGGTGGGGAGGGGCTTGCAGAGAGGAGGGAAGCATCGCCTCTCCATACCTCAGGCTGCAGATTAAAGAGAACACGTGGGAGTGATCGAGGCAGAACTTTTCCCTGCCATTCTATTGGGCCTGAGGTCAGGGCACTGACAGAACCTGAGGTGCCACCTTCATAACAACAAAACCACTCATCCTTTCAATCAAACACGATCCAATTATTGGAAAGAAAAAAAAAGACATTCTAGTCATTTGGCAGGAAAAAGTTAAAATAGTTACTGTGCTGCCACCAGCCTCCCCCCTTTGATAGGGATTAGTGCAACATGACCAGGTGAAATCTATTCCATCAGGAATTCCCTACAGGACACCGCGACAGCTGCCAAGCTTACAGTTCCCACGTTTGCTCTGCTATGTTTCCCTTGCTCCAAACACAAACCTGGGGTAATCAACAAGCTAATTGTGCACTTTTTTGTGAGCTCTCCCTGCAGAGAATTCCTCCTCTTTTTCAGCTACTAGACACTGCCTTATTTGAAAGATGCTAATAGGATGATGTCTGCCTAGACAGGGATCATAAATATTCAGATCAATTCCGTGTTGTACTTGTTATGTGCTCTGCCGTAGCTCTGACAAAAGATGAGTAAAACACAGTCCTGATCCCCAGAGAGCCAGGCTAATTGTTTGGGGGCGGAGAGCGGGGAGAATGCTAAAAATTAGGCATGATGAAGTCTTATGTTTAAATGGGAATTATACACCAAAATACTAAAATTCAAGGCAATACGTGGCCAAGGACCAAAATAAGCACCCAAGACAAGGAATTTCAGTATGTATATATATGTGTGTGTGTGTGTGTGTGTGTGTGTGTGCGCGTGTGTGTGTGCGTGCGAGGTAGTTCAGATCAGTGTAGGTTCGTGGTAATACAGAAAGTTTTTGTGAACAAATTGGGACATGCGAATGGATAAATACACTTATTAATTTCTTGGAAATAAGGAGTGATCTAGATGTTGAGAAGTGAGAAGGTAAGGAGACCAGTTGGGAGGCTGATGTAGCAGTTCTGGGGGAATGAAATATTCTCAGATACTCTCAAGTTGTGGCAATGAGTCCAGAAATGATCAGAAAAAATAACATAGCACTTATGATGTGGCAGGCACTTCTCTATGTCTTTTACTATAATTATATTACTCTTTTACTCCTTACAAAAATTCTGTATGAGGTATGCACTGTTATAATAATTCCCATTTTACAGATGAGAAAACTGAGGCAATGAGAAGTTGTGTAACTTCTCTGTGCCACACAGCTATTAAGTGGAAGAGCCTGGATCCAACCAGACAACCTTACTACACAATCTGTACTCTTAACTGCTAAATTGCATTACCTCTAGGATGGGTAAAGGGGGTTTTTATGAAGAAATATTGACAGTGTTTAGAAAAATCTATATTGTGTGTGAAGAAAGTCATTCACATCTCTATTCTCCGGATAGCTTTTAATTGTGTATTCACCATAGCGTATGATTTGAGTTAAGGGTAGGTAATACACTTTTTAAATAGAATGATGGGAGATAAATTTAAAAATTTATTTGATTTGCTTTTAAAAGAGTGAACTTAAATCTATTTATTCAAATGCCTCTAACATGATAGGCATTTGTTATTTTCCAGAAATAAATTTTGTCTTTTGAGGGGCTGGTTTATCAGAAGTACGATTTGGAATTGTACATGTAAATGATCGATTTATACTGTGCACAGAACCCAACTAGGTCTTTTGTGCATATCAGATTAGTTGATTGTAGGTTTTACAGCAAAACCCACACATTTGCCTTTACAAGGTGAGCAATGTGCCAGAAAGCTTTTGGGTAACTTACTAATGTGCCAGTGAGTAGCCTGTTTTTAGTGTCACTGTAATGAGTACTCAGGCATTATGTTTGAAGACGGAAAAAGACCTATAAAGAATGTATTTCTATCACTCCTTCAGCTCTTGCTCTTTACGGAAGTGGGGGAATCACACTTCTCAAGTGAGGACAATCTTGCCTTTGGCATCTGTTATTAAATATGTGGTTTTCATCTTTCCTT
>NW_012152951.1:574357-576104 GCF_000956105.1 Propithecus coquereli | reverse complement strand
TTTTTTGGATGCTGTTGTAAATTTAGTTGTTTTCTTAATTTTTTCCCAGAGTATTCATTGGTAATGTGTAGAAATGCAACTGATTTTTGTTGAGTTCTTTTTTCCCCTCAAATAATATCTCTTAACATCCTTTAAAACTAGTGTTCTGAAGAGCACAGTTTGTTGTTGTTATTGCTGTTGCAAAATCTTTCTTTCAACTTATCTGCTTTTTCACATAATTTGGAGAGTTTTGTTTATGTCATTTTTAATATTTTTGGTGAATCATGTTCTTATTTATTGTGAAGGAAAAATCCTTGGAATATTTGAATTTATTTCAAAGTTAAATAAAAATTGATTCATTCTTCTACCAGAACTCCCTATTTACTTGTTTCACAATTTGAAGATCAAAAGTTCAAATCTGAGTTTTATCGCATGTGAACTGTACGACTTTGCACATTCTCCATAATGGTTCTCCTCCTAAGCTTTCTAACCTGTAAGGCATAGTAACAACACTATATTTATTTTTGTTCTAATCAAAGGCGATATATAATTTTAGGAAGTGTTTTGGATTAAGGATGAAGAATGAGGATTGTATTTGGACTTTGCTGTTGGTTCTATGTGTTCCAAGTTAAAATATTCAATTTTTAAAAATTGTACTTCTTCATTCATGGAAAAATAAATATATGCAAATGGTAAGATCTAATACTACCATTAGTTTATTTCTATTATTTAGACTTGGCAGCATTACTAGATTTATTAATCTCTCTGACATGGTCTGATGATTGCTGTTTGAAAGCACAAAAGTGAGTTGTTCTTTCTGAGGTAAGGGCATCAGATGAGAAGTTCCTAAACATGATTTCTAAGAAACAATGTTTGAGCAAACTCGTGAGAAAGAATCAGGTCCTTACTTGGTAGCAATCTTCCCTTCTCCTCATTATACACAACCATTTTTTTTTAAGGAGCTGGGATTTTGTAGGGAGGAGGGAAGAAATGGCTACACAACCATTTTTATTTAGTCCTACATATTATGTAAGAATCAATTCATTGATAAAGATAAAACACCATTGCTGTATTTCAAATCTTGACTGCTGAAGCTAGCAAACCTTAGAGAGATGACTTGCAATCTTTTCTCTTTCCATTATTCAAGGTTGTGGAACAGATTTGCCCCCAAAGATTGTAATTATTCTTGTCTTTAATCTCAGTCCTCTCAGAAAAGTTTAAACTAACTTCTTATCAACTATCCTTAAAGGTGGCATTGCTGTTATCTCTGTGCTGATAACGTGCTTTCTGCTGTGCAGAACATAGTTGCAGTCCTTTCCCAAAGGGCTTACCATCTAAGCAGGAAAGTTCATTTTCATATAGAATATCCTAAATGAGAAATATCAGCAGTGCATGGTTACTTACTCCTTAACTCTGGCTGTAGGCAGGAAGAAAAAGAAAGAGATGTCTCATTCTTTGAGACATCCTATACTTGTTAGAGGGATGTCAGCACTTGTGTCTGTCCTAGTGGTGTCCCTATTTTTGTGAGTGTACACACTGGTGCCTGCAGGTGGCTCTGCTCTGTGCTCATGGTCAGTGGGAGGGAAGCATTTGGTGACATCAGTTCACCTCACTTGTCAATGCCCTCGGACCCAGAAAGGTTCAGAGCTGTGGTTGTCTCTTTGTCTAAGATGACAAATGATGAAGGATGCATTCATCCTTTCATTCTTTTATTCATTGATTTACAAATTTGTTTAGTTATATTTTTATTTCTGCATATTGTAGGGGT
>NW_012152951.1:571636-572348 GCF_000956105.1 Propithecus coquereli | reverse complement strand
TGCTCAGAGCTGCCCAGCCTCTGATAAGTGCAGGGGCTTGTTTGCTAAGCCTGTTTTCCTGAGATATGTGCTGATGTTTTCTCGTCCTCAGAGCTGCCAGTAGCAGGCTTTTAAGACCACTCTTCCCCAATCAAACTCTAGCAAGGCTGATGCTCACATATATATAGGTAAAAGGAAAAAGGAAGTATACAAATATATATAAACTCACTAAAAGTTTCAGAAAAATAATTACTGTTTATTTTGATTTTTCACTTTGAAAGCATCTTTTTAAAAACAGATTTATAAATCATCAGGAAGACTTATGAAAAATACAGTTGCAGATAAAAACTAGTGAAAAAGTATTATTTCTTTCTGAGTCCTTTCTTAAGATAGAGTCAGGGTGTATCATGTCAGGGTTAGATCTATATTTAGGTTATTTGGGATAAACCCATGTACAGGTAGGATTAATTCACATCTGGAAAGCTGGGCACTACTGTTAGAAAATGTCAGAAAAAAAACTTTTTTTTCTTTTTACCAAGGGGTAAGTTCCTAGTGGACACAGAGCCATCTGGGTTTATAACATTATACTACGAAATCAAGACAATACTTAGGACCAACAAGCAGGCCATTTGGGGCAATTCGTTCAAAGGCTTGGGTTTCATCCCCACTCAGAGTGGTAAACTTCTGAATGTGGAGTCTGGGTAAAGAGGTTGGCTAATATATTATCTCTCAA
>NW_012152951.1:569839-571586 GCF_000956105.1 Propithecus coquereli | reverse complement strand
TATGAAAACACAGAGAAATAGAAAGAAATGAAAGCTACTTAAAACACACAACCTAAAAATAACTGTTAACTCTGTTGTATTTCCTTCCACTGTTCTTTATTTTCACATATGAATGCAAATGATTGGAATCATATTTAATTATTGTTTTTTTCTGCATTCATTTTTTCACTTAACATTATATCAGAAACATATCACTAAGATTTTTTTTGAAAATTTAATTTTAATGATTGCAAAATGATCAAATATAATGTGTTATAATTTATGTACTTATACCATTATTTGGAAGTTTAATTTATTTCCACTCCATCCCTGTTACAAATAATATATAATGACCATCTTGATACATAAATCTGTGTCATCTCTATGTCATTATTTCCTTTGAGTTAATTCCTAAAATGGGAGCTACTGGGTTATTTATTCATTCAATCATTCCTGCAACAAACATCTTTTTGAATGCTAACGCATGCAATGAAACAGTTTTAAGGCTTTTGATACATGTTGTCAAATTGCTATCCAGAGTGGTTATACCAACTGATTGGTGGTTATGCCAAACATACCTACCTCTTGGTGTTCATGCCCTTGTACAGTCCTTTCCAGGATGAATAGGGTTGACCTACGTAAACCAATATGCAATTACGAAATGAAGGCTGGTCATAAAGGACATTTTATATTACAGAAATGCCACAACAGTATTTCCCATTCTCCACGCTCTTCCTACACCGTGAATTTGACACTCTCCCCATTGAGTGTAGAGTCTCTGACTCCAGTGCCTTAAACCTGGGCAGACTGGGGAGTGTGCAGTGCAGTGAGGCCATGTGACTGTTGACGTTGGATCATAGAAGATGGTATAGCTCCTGCCTGGTTCTCTTGATGCTTACTCTTGGAACCCAGCTACCCTGATGCAAGGAAGTCCACACTAGCCCACTTTGAGAGGCCATCGTTGGGTTTTTCAGCCGACGGTCTGGCCGAGGTCCTAGTCAACAACCAGCATCAATTGCCAAATATGCAAGTGAAGGTACTTCTGGGTGATTCTAGCTCCCAGGTATTGAGTCACCCCCAACCTTCTAGTCTTTCCAGCTGAGGCTGCAAATGTCTTGGAGCAGAAACAACCAAGTGCACTCTGCTCTGTTTGAATTTCTGACCTAAAGAATCTGGGAGTATAATAATATTGTTGTTTTATGCCTCTATGTTTTGGGTGGTTTGTTATGTAATGATGGTAACTGGAACAGCAACCATATAAGGAAAAGTAGATTGGTTAGATATTTTATTCTTCTTCTTATTATTTTGCATTTCAGTGGCTAGAAATGGTTAGATATTTTTAATCCACATTTTAGTGCTCCGGAAATATATGCAAAGAGAGAGAGGGGAGTGACATTTTCAGAGTATATGAGAGTTCTCCAGAGAGAAATAAGAAATACGTATTGAAACCATTGAAATATATATTATATATATGTAAATATATATAAAACTTGGCTCATGAAATTACAGAGGCTAAGATGCCCACCATCTGCCATCTGCAAGGTGGAGAACAAGGAAAGTCTTTGGTGTAATTCAGTCTGGCTCCAAGGTCCTGAAAACCAGAGGGTGGGAAGAGTTGGGGGTGGGGTGCTGGTATAAGTCCTGGGGTTTGAAGGCCTGAGATGTCTGAGGGCAGGAGAAGGTGAATGGCCCAGCTCAAGAAGAGGGAGAATTCACCCTTCCTCCACCTTTTTATTCTTCTCAGGCCCTGAACAAATTGGATGATGCC
>NW_012152951.1:565909-568743 GCF_000956105.1 Propithecus coquereli | reverse complement strand
CCAGCAGTTCGAGATTGCAGTGAACTATTATCACATTAGACAACAGAGCAAGAACTTGTCTCAAGAAAAAAATTTATATAATGCTTCGGGCCAGAAAATGTGCTTTCTATTTCACTTGAATACTTATGCTCATAGTTCTGCTTAGCCTTCTGCAAATGACTTACAGGAAATAATGGGCTTGAGAGTAATTTCATTTTGGCTTCCATTTCTGTAATTATTTTACAATGCTGCTTTTATATCGCTCACCTCCAGGGTTTTGGGGAGGTCTCTGTATCACTTGCACAAAGCTGTTCTGATGAGTGTGTTGCCAATGAGTTTGGACACTGATCTTCAGTGGAGGAGTCAGTTGATTGATAAGCCATGCATTTACCTGGCAAAATGATGGGTTATGTCTACTGACAACATTAGTGACTCCAGTGCTGTTCAGTACACGGTGACACTTAGTGGTTATTAATTGTCAAGATAAACTAGTAACAGTTTTTGAATATTTGCAGAACTGAATTTGTTTTTACTAGTAATGAAAGAGTAGAAAGAAAGTGAAAGAGAAGCAGGATTAAAAATTTTAAAATTCTCTAAAACTCATTTTACCACTTACAGCCTTATTGAGATTCTCAGTATTTGAGACTAAAATTTCTACAAAGGAGTTGCAACTATAAAGGAGACCTGCAGTAGACACAGACATAGAGTGTCTGGTGGAACACGGGATGGATGTGCAAGGTAGTGGGAGGGAATAAGAAGGGACATGAGGCAGGACACCATGGGCTCTCCAGTGTAGTCAGAGGTTTGTGCACCATCAGGGCTGTAAGGGCAGGTGTTCTGTGATGAACGTCACTCTAGAATTGCTCTCTGACATATGCTTTCTTCCTTTTGGGAGATCTATTAACTGTGGTACTGAGCCTCTTCTACACTTGCTGAACTTCTTGCCAGAGACTGATCTAAGGATTGGGCGGTGGTTGAAGTGGACAGGGTAAGTAGCACAAGATGGGATATGGTGATGCTGGTGATCAAGAGATGCTGTGACAGGGCTTATCTTTTGGCATTTTTACTGATAGGTACCAGGGACAAGTGGATGGCTCAGTTGCCTTTGTAGTTAAGTTTGGGTTAAATTAGAGCTGTTTCTATCATTTGAAGTTAACTCATTGCTCTTATCAGTTGTATGGCATAGAAGAATTATAGTCATATTAGGAACTTGTCAAAAGGATACCTTAGATATGAGATAAGATTACAGGCCCTTAGTTCATGGTGACATGGTTTGGGAAGTCATGTAGGCAAAAGTCTTATAAGAATAGGTTTTCTTTTTAGATGAACTTAATGAGAAGACTGGTTGTTCTATACTCATGGCAACAGTAAGCTGACAAAATTGGTCTTAATCCTGTTTAATCAGCCAGTGACCGTTCTATAGCCATGGTAAGAAGTGACCACGCAATGTAGTTTCAAACCTCTTTAGTGGATTAATGGCAAATCCCTTCTGTTTAAACACACATCTGGAAGCCAACCATGAATGATAGCCTCACACTTTGAAAATGAGCCGATTGATGGTAGACTGATTGGCCCGATTAGAAGTCAAAGTTTTCATCAGTCTGTATTCTGTGGGAATTATTTCTCTTAGACCTTGAAAAGCCCTTACGAATTGCATTTTTATATTTCTGTTCTGTTTTTAGCATTGGGTGTTTACAGTTCAGTGTTTAAAGCACTTAATACATATTTATGTATTTTTATTTTATTTTTAGGTGAGTGTTCAGTTGACATTCATCTGAGCTGCTTTACAGAGGGAGTCTCTAGGTGAAGCTAAGGAAGAGTGACGATTCAGGACCCATTCAAGCCAGACTGCAGTAGGATATTGGTAGAAGTCAGAATGTAAAATGATAAAAATGCGGAACAGAGATAGACTATAGGCATAAAAGGATAGAACCACCCACATTCAGTGAATGTATAGATATTAGCTTCAAGACAGTATAGCTATCATTTTTGTTCCTAAAATATCCTGACATTTATAGTTTTATAGTAAATTTACTACGAGTGTAAAAGTTAAGGGTTGCCTCAAACCTTTGCTCGCAGATGTAACTCCAGAAACAGTCATATTTGTTATTAAGCTCAAGAGATTATCACATATTACAACTAAATAAATATCTTGCATTATTTTTTATCATGTTTGTTGCTACAGCCACTCCATTAGTTTAGGTTCTCTGCAACTTCCAACACTTACGGAACAAAGTTTTAGAAACAAAGTCATTTCACAGAATACTGAACATATAAAACCCTTTATAGTCTGGCTTCTACTTGCTTTTCTGCCATAATCTCTTCCATTCCCTCCCCCAACATAGAGCCACACACATACATACACACACAGCCAAATATTGTCTTCTGAGCGTGCTAAGCCTGTTTGTGACTCTGTCTTTGCATATGTAGTCCTGCTTTCTCTTTGCTAGTAAGGCCTTCTCAGACTTGCACAAATCCTCATCCTATAACCCTCAGTTTGGAGATGGCTTTGAAGTAAATCTCTGTTTTTGACCCAGGAAAGGAGTTGACTGCTTCAAGAGCTTGCTTGCGTCTAAACATCTAGCACTTAACCACAAGAAATTGTAATCATTTTCTTACATGTCGACAGACTCTAGAAAGGAAGAGCTCAGATCTTATTTTTCTTTGTATTCCGAATCTCAGAATCTAAGAAGACTTATAGGAAATGTTTGTTGAATGAATATGAAGGATTCTTTCTAATTGGTAGCCTGGGAAGCAATGCATGGCAACTAATAAATAATCCGTTGACATGTATTGTGTGGATGAAATCGATGAAAATCGATGAAAAGCTTCTATTTTGGCTATAGATCCTGAAT
>NW_012152951.1:560138-562944 GCF_000956105.1 Propithecus coquereli | reverse complement strand
GAACATTCCAATTCTACTCTTTTAGTTATTTTAAAGTATACCCTAACTTATTATTGATTATAGTCATTTTGTTGTACTATCAAATATTGTTAATTCTATCTAACTATCTTGATTCATTTTAAAAGCTACATTTCTTTACAACAGTACCATATGCTCTGGTGAAATAGGGTCTTCTTTGTTCCTTACGTCTAAGGCACTGTTTTAATGCCTTTCGATCTACATTAAGTAACATTATGATCTTCTGCTTTTCTTTTTTTTATTAGAGTAAGCACTATTTGGTTATTCCTACATTCTCTTCATTTTTCCCCCTAGTTTAGTGTTTCTAGAACTTGCTTAATCATAGAATCACCTGCAAGTGCTAGTTAAAAATATATAATCTCAAGACATCCTTCCCTTGTCCCAAGATTCTGATTTAGTAAGTTGATGATATGATCAGATTGCATATTATTTTACTATCTAGTTGACTTATTGATGCTTGGCTTGCAGAACAACCAAACCGTACATTTCGTTCCAAGATACCTACCAAAGTTGGGA
The DNA here is from genome assembly GCF_000956105.1 of Propithecus coquereli. NCBI lineage: Eukaryota > Metazoa > Chordata > Mammalia > Primates > Indriidae > Propithecus > Propithecus coquereli. The sequence goes on along the minus strand of NW_012152951.1, from coordinate 562,410 downwards.
TTTTTCAAAGCTTTCGTTGAAGAATGGAGTACACCGTTAGACAAGATGTAGGCATGACATTATCCACTGCCATTTGGTATCTTGACTTTATGAAGAAAATATCTGCAAATCAGATTGATCTTTGTCTTCATCAAGTCTTCTTAGGAAGTAAGAGACCAATTCTTGTGAAAGAGCATCCAGTAGCAAGGAATAGATATTAAAATATTATTACAGATCAAAAGCAAGGTGAGATGTAAGACTAAAAGAAGGCAAAAGCCACAAGGCTTTATAGTCAGTCCTTTTTTGCTTATTCAACAACTATTCATTGAAATTTTTATCATGTATTACACTGGAGGTTTTCAACTTTGGATACTTCAAAATTATCTATGGTACTTTAAAAATGTAAATATACCTATAAATGTCTCAGGCCAAGCTCAGCCTACTGAATGAGTATCTCTTGGGTTGGGTATGGGTGTGTGTGTTTCGAAAAAGTTCATACTTAAGAAGCCCTGAAATGGGCACAGTCTTGCCCTCCAGGAGTTTATTTTCTAGTAATCTAGATCAGTAGTGCTGACTGTGGCATGCCTAGAAAACATCTGATGATACAAACTTTTGAACCTCATTGCAGTTTGACTGAATCAGAATCTTTGGAGGTGGGACAAGAAGTGTGTATTTAAAAGAAAAGTCTGAATTGAATCTGATCACCATCTAGGTTTGCAAACCACATCTAAATTTCAAGGGACTTGGAAGAAATAATTTAGGAAACAATTTAATAAAGTGGTCTTTTGAAGGGCTAGTAGACCTCTAGCTAATGTCTAGGAGCTGTAGAATTCTAGAGCAACGTTTTTCCTAATTATTGGTCTGAGGATGGCTGGGGCCACATCTTCTCTCTTACTTTTTTCTTCCTTGTGATTCTTCTCGTCTTCCCTTTTCCTGTTTTCCCTCCTCACTCCTTGACTCATCTTTCCTCATTCATGCCTGGAAAATATATTACAGAAATTAGAGTTTACTGAGTTATATAATTTATCTCATAAGACATTGTTTAGATACAATTTTGATTAGATTTAGTGCAGAGGTTCTCAAACCTAACCTCACATTACAATTCTCTGGGGATCTTAAAAAAATACGTAGATTCCACCTCAGACTAATTAAATATGGGGCTGGGCCCCTGATACTTGTAGTATTCTGAAAGCTTTCCAGTTAATTTGGATGGTGTTTGGGGTTGAGAACTAGTTAATTTTGTTTGTCATTAATACGTTCAAGTGTTTAAACTGAGATCTTTTGCATTCTGCCTTTTTTGTTGTCACTCCTCATATCTTTTTAATGAAAAATTTATGTTATATTGGACAGCCTCGGATGAGATGGCGAACTATTGCATAGAGGCCAAAAAGAAAACAATGTGACAAGACATTTCTTTGTACCTTGTAATCTGAGCACTTACCACCTGGCTATGACATCACCCATGGGAAATGTGGATATAGTCACCACAAAACCAACATTTTGGGTTTTCTGTTATCCATTTTTTTGGTATAATTTCAAATATTTTGTAGTGAACTATGTATCTTCCTTAGAGACTGAAATATTTAGGTTTTATAACTTCCAGGACATGCCATAGCACTTGTAGAATGAAATCCTTTTATTTTTGATTTATTTCCAAAACAAGGAAAAGCTTAGATTGTGAATATGCTAGGAATATATTTTTTAAACCCATAAATATCTCTTTGAATACCTATAAATTGAAGAAAGCCAAATAATGAGGTCTTTGTTTCCTTCAGAGAATTTATAATTAATTATTCATCCAAGCTTTAGGGTATCTCTACACTGGGTGTGCGCTGGGCATTGGGTATGTGAACAGTGTGCTTTCTGCCCCAAGGGAGCTCACAATCAAACGGATGAAAAAGACATACTAAGGAATAAGATGGAGATGTTCAGCCTGATTAGGGAAATAAAACCAATATGCATGGCACAAATATTAGGAAATGGTTATTAGATCATAATAACAACTGGAAAATTATTAGAGACTAATTAAGTGCTAAATAGAGTGCTACTGTTTATAGGGCAATAGGAATTCAGAAAGCAGAGTGTCTGTATGTGTTAAAGCAGTTGGAATGTGCTTTATGGAGAAGATGGTATTTTACCGTGTCCTGAGGAAAGGACAGGCCTGGACAGATGGATGTGGAAAGGGAGGCCATTCTGGGTGTGTGACCCAGCAGGCAGAGGTACCAGTGAGATATATGCATCACCTGTATGGAGTGCAAGGTATATGCAGGCACAGAGAAGAAATAAATTCTTA
>NW_012152951.1:558141-560088 GCF_000956105.1 Propithecus coquereli | reverse complement strand
TATTATCTCTCAAACCCAAACTCAACAATAAAAACAGCAAATAAAAACCCAAATCAAAGTCAGTATTAAGTCCCCTCCCTAAAAAAAAAAAAAAATCAACATTCAAGGAGGATAGGCCAATATCTTCTTAGTATATAAAAGATAGTGTATTAAAAGAATTAAGTTCTTGCTTCCATAACCCTTAGGTTAAGCCTTTCATTAAAAAAACCAGTAACAACCTTCATTTGAAATAGCAAGTCTCTAATAAAAGGAGCTGGCTGTGGCAGTATCAGGAACCTAGAGTTTTCTGCTATATGTGCCCAAATTAGCTATGTCACCTCAGGCATGACCTTGGCCTCAAGAATTTTTTATTGAGAAAATTTCATTAAATGAACTGAAAAGTCTCTTCTGGCTCTGGTGTTGTTTAAGAGGGATTGCAGAGGAAGGATGATTATATTTGGAAGCACAGGTCTGGGTGCCAACTGCTACTATATTAGGACACTTCCTGGAGCTGAAAGGTGCTGGAAACTTCAGATTAATTATTCATCACGGATGGCGCAACATTCAGTTGATTTCTGGTTTGAGGGCTGAAACAGCTCTGAAATTGCTCTCTAAGAAATCTTGGCTCTGCTTGTGAGAACTCCTCCAGCAGGCCTCCCTCCCCAATGGTCCTATTTCAAGTCAGGAACTTCACTTTTCCTAATAAAGGGTCTTTTTATCCTTTGTTCCTCACTGATACTCCCAATAGCTAGAACAAAGGTTTTCAAACTTTACTGTGCAATTGCATCAGTTAAAATGCAGATTCCTACATTTCACCCAAAGATAGAGCATCCCCAGCCCTGGACGGAGCCATAACAATTTGCATTTTTAGTGAGCTCCCAAGGGGAACAGACTACACTTGGACAAACTGACCCCAGAGACCATGCTTCCTGTGACCGTCAACCTGCCAGTCCCTCACCGGTTTCTACCATCTTAAAGCAGGACGACCCCAGCAACAGCAACAAGTGATTTTTGAAAGTGGCATTTCCAGGAGATGGTTCTCCTAATGTGCCTCCATGTCACCTGAGAATCCCTTGTTCTACATGTAGATTCCTGGCCCCAACTCAGAGTTTCTAGGGAACAGTGTAGGAATTTACTTTTTGTTTTTAAACAGCAAATGTGTGATTAATTTAGGGAATGGCTTAATGGACTGAATTTCTCAAGATTTTCTGAATTATAATGTGATACTAATCATTCTTCTGTTCAAGAAAGTTACCGGAAGTCCTCATACCTTTACAAAATCATTATGTCTTTTGCTTTTACTGAGGCTTTGATATGAAAAATGATTGTATGTTGAATGACATTCTTTATTCTTTATTGCTTTAGAGTTCATGGCCCATCACTTGCTCAATATTCCTTATATAAAGACCTTTCGGATAAATTTTTCCTAACACACACATTTTCCTAAACATTTAAGAAAATGTTTGTTTCTCCTCATAAACTGAATTGATGTGCTTTCTTCTACTAGACTCTGAGTTATGTGTCATAACAAAATTTCCCCTTTACTTAGGCTGCTAGGAAGCTCAGGACAAAGCTTTGAGTTCAGTTCTTGTAGCATTCATTAGTCAGAGCTTTATGGAAATTTATGTTATATTGGACAGCCTCGGATGAGATGGCGAACTATTGCATAGAGGCCAAAAAGAAAACAATGTAACAAGACATTTCTTTGTACCTTGTAATCTGAGCACTTACCACCCGGCTGTGACATTCCCCCATGGGAAATGTGGATATAGTCACCACAAAACCAACATTTTGGGTTTTCTGTCATCCATTTTTTTGGTATAATTTCAAATATTTTGTAGTGAATTATGTATCTTCCTTAGAGACTGAAATATTTAGGTTTTATAACTTCCAGGACATGCCATAGCACTTGTAAAGTGAAATCCTTTTATTTTTGATTTATTTCCAAAATAAGGAAAAGCTTAGGTT
>NW_012152951.1:548906-552296 GCF_000956105.1 Propithecus coquereli | reverse complement strand
GTCTTTGCAGATATGATTAAGTTAGGAATCTTTAGATGGGGAGATTATATTGGATTATCTGGGTGGATTTAATTGCAATCGCTAGTGTTTTTATAGGCAGATATGCAGAGAGAGAGTATGCACAGAAGAAGAGGAGAAGGCCATGGGACCAATGAGGCAGAGAGTGGAGTGGTGTGTCCACAAGACAAGGAATGCTAGCACTCAACAGAAGCTGGAGGAAGCAAGGAATGAATTCTCCCTTAGTGTCTTTGGAACAAGTGTGCCTCTGCTAACACCTTGATTTTGGCTGAGGGATACTAATTTTGGACTTCTGGCCTCCAGAACTGTGACTGAATAAATTTCTATTGTCTTTAGTATGTGTTAATTTGGGGTAGCAGCCATCGGAAACTAATACAGTGAGTGAAAGAATAACAGTTAAACTTTTTGGATTTTGCATCATCAATCTGAGCTTGAGATCAATTTTCTTGCTTTCACGAAGCCAGAAAATCGAGGTATCTTTAGCATTTCTTCAGATTCAGTGTGAGGACTCGTATCTATTTTACCTACGTTGTTTCAGGATTTCCCAGGAGGCTACAATCACAGGAAAAAACATACATGAGAGAGTCGGTCTTGGAGCCCATAATAGGAACAATTGCAGGTGTGTTCAAGGTGAACAGAAGACGGGGTAGTGATTATGAAGTTGATGTATTGTTAGCCGATTCCCTTGAGTAGTTCCCTCAAATTTGAGGCAACTCTGACCACATAGTCCAGGGAGAGCAAATTCAATGTGGAATGTTATTGTTAACACAGATTCATATTATTTATTTCATGAAATATGAGTTGACTATAAGATCAGAGTCAATTGGGATCAGATGGAAATTAAATGTGCTTTTATGTCTATATCTACAGATATAGATAAAAACATCTATCTGTAGCTATCAATGTGTATTTCAACACTTATTTGAATTAAGACATTGCCATTACTAAATTTATATCACTGGAGGAGAAATAAATTATCAAAAGTCCAATAAGGTCTCTAACTAGAGACTGAAAGGATAACAAGGAAAAGGAAAAAAAGGTATCTTTCTTTTAGCAGAAATTTGTAAGATATAAAACCAAATATGGATATATTCAAATTTGTGGCGAGTATATATGAGAATGCTAGAATGTTCTGGCTCAGGAAAAATATAGCTACAGTCACAACAATGCAATGATATTTACATTTTATCCATTTCTAAGCTCACGTTTACATGACAAAGCTCCTGCCTGTGATGCTACACCATTAAGTAAGAGCAGAATCTTCGTTTCAAAATTGGAAAGGCTTAGTGAGTTTCCACTGAATGGATGTGTGCATAAAATGGTATTTATTTTGGGAGGTGAGACTTCACTAACACTGAAGACTCTCCCCTGACTGAATTAGCAACAAGGAAGAATCGATCTAAGGACAAGGATGCCAAGGCTGGTCTCGTCTCCATATGTCCAGAACAAAGCCCCGTGGGTGTGCCAAGCGGATTTTGCCACATCGAAACTCCAGCAGACAGGTGTCAATCCCGGGCTCTGTTGCACATACAGAACTGGGCTCACTGGCTAGTGGTGGATTTAAATAGAAATGAGAAACCTTCTGTGCTCCATTGGCTCAAAACTGCCTGCTCTTGTAGTACTGGCACGCTGACTGCTCTTGATAATAATCCATCCCTTCACTGACCTTGTCCTATGTCCTCAGATTTATCTAAAAAAACCTAAATGTTGTGATTTAGGGACATTCTGTGTATTCTGGTTTTGACGCAGGCTGAGTTTCCTGGACTACTTCTTCACCTACCTTTATTTAGCTGGTTTTAATCTTTCCCCCTGGCTAGCTTATAATTCTCGATGAGACTCATCACTGTTATTATTTTTTTCATTTTATTTCATTTTATTGTGGCACTCAGCTTCAAATCCTGATAATTGGGGACTAGGAGGAATCGTAATTTTTCTGTCTTTCTCATCAAATATCAAGCTCAATTATCTTTCCTCCATCATCAGCAATTATATAGGTCTGCATAAATTTACTTTGCCATGGCAGCCATATTGCCCAGCTGAATTCTGGCAAGTATGAATGTCATTGTCAGAGGCAATTTACAGTGCAATTCAAACATACATCCTCCTTAGCCGAGTTCTCTTTCCTCTCGACTCTCTGGAAGCATAAATTAGAGAAATGTAGAAAGCTGTATGTAAGGCAAAATAATGGAAATGTAACTGCTATATTAAAGGAAGGGAGAATTAACAAAGTAAAATAACTGTTGCCAACTTCTCTTTCTTGGAGTCCTGTGTGTGTGTGTGTGTGTATGTGTGTGTGTGTGTGCATGCATGTATGTGCATGTGACAGAGGTGGAAATTGGAGAGAGAAGGGAAGTCCCAATTTTTGTATGTATTTGAGTCAGCTCAGTTAAAAAATTCTTTCAACAAACAACAGACATCAAGCATTTGTTAATGGTGCAACTCAAGACTATACAAGGCAAAAGTGATACACTAAAAAATAAGAGAAAATCTTGTCTGGAAGAAGCTAGCTGTGTGATCTTTCATTTATTTTGTTTTTGGTGAATTCTGTACCTATTTAATATATACAAGTTGATGAGTTTGGAGGTAAGCAAATACAAGGGAGAGTCCTTGTATTTAATGGGACAGATTATGAGTTTCTCAATAACTTGGATCAATGCTACTCTGGAACATTGAAAATTATTCTATAATTATTCTGTAATTAAAGAAAGACTGGCCTATTACTTTTTCCTTTTTTTATGCTTGGGGTTGTTTTAGAGAAAAATAGACAATGGTCATCCCCTATGATTTTTGTCTATCTATCCTAGGGGATTCTGTGCTTTTTGGTGTTCTGTTGAGTGTTTATTGTAAAGAATATATTTGATATGTGGAGAGATAAAGGAAAAGATGCTTTTCAATTAGTAAACTTTTAAAAGTTAGACAGCATTTTAATGGGATCATTATTGTGAGGAAAAAAATTTACCCTATGGGTATTATTTTCAAGTATAGTCGATTCACTCTTTGTGCTTGTTTAATGACTGCTCCTTAAAGTTGTTGCATTTCTTACACATTTAGAGGTATAAGTGGAGGGAATAATAGTCAGTGTAGAAATATTAATCTTTTCCTGCTTCATACCATTCTTTGCATCCTTTTGGGAATAATTGTGAATTTTGTTTGAAAGCAAAGGCTTCTTTCTTTGAAGAAATATTGGGTTTGAAAACTACCAGAGTAAAATTGCAGTTTTTCTCAAGGAAAATGACTTACTGTTTTCTGCTCTAATGTTGCTTGAAAAACACCATTGTGGTTTAAAGTAAATAGCAACTATGTGCATTCTAATAACTTCTGTGGGTAGGTGGCATTTACTTTCCACGCTGAACCCAAATAAAGTTTCATTTT
>NW_012152951.1:547026-548856 GCF_000956105.1 Propithecus coquereli | reverse complement strand
TCCCATTGGAAACTCAGTTTCACTATGCTGTTTTATCCACTTTAGTCTCTTATGTTGATCTTTCCAGATCTTTACAGTTGGATTGAAAATAATAATAGATAAAAGCCCTTCCAAAGCTTTATCCCCTCAGGTATTTTTGCTGCTGGGACACAAATGGTGCTATTTTTCTCTGTCCTATTCCTAAAATTGCAACAGAGCAGGCTGAATCTGTGCTACTACTAAGAAAAAAATTACTCTCTTTTCCCCTCAAATTAAACCCTGTGGTTTTGAATTAGCCCCTAGAGGTGGCTGAATAGGGATAGTACATCTGTTCAAAAATTAGATGCTTTACAGTTAACAAGACTGCATTTGATGCTATAGTATTCCCTTGTTGGAACATTATAAATCATTTTGTAATTTTGAAAGTACTGAAGGAAGTTATAATAAAACTTTGCTGTTCTCATTAGTAACCCTTTGTTACTAACAGCCTCCTCTAGTTTTGGTGACTTAATCTTTTTGACGACATATTAAATGTACTCTAGATTCCCAGAATTTGGCAAAGAAAACTAATATTTTTTTTTAAAAAATCACTAACTATCCTCTGTAAAATTGATAGGCCTCAAGTCCTGTACTGAGAATTTTTACCAAATGGATGAAACAAATTCAACAATATATAAATATTTTCTTAGATAATTCCAGAAGATACATAAAATAACCAGACAAATAATTCAAATTCCCTTATCATATACCAGATATTATGTCTTCTTCTTTTTTTTTCTTTTTATTAGCAATTGACTAGCGAGTAGTGGGGAATTAAACTCAATGAAAATTAAGATTAAAATTTGTGGATCGCCTTGGCACTATAGTGATTAATAAAGTAAATTTGGCTTATGTAATATTTTAATAGGTAGAAATTGGTAAAAAAAAATAGATTTACTCCCTAAAATTTTTTATATCCAGTAACAGCAAACCTGCTAATTAAATGTGTCACCAATAATGAAAAGGGAAAAGAGATGAACCAACTCGGAAATATTTCCCAGAAAGTCTCACTTTCACTGCAGATTTGATAAATTTCATTGGTTCTGTCCTGGCAGTTCAGCAGAGGAAGGTAAAATATGGAGAGGAGGGTTTTGCGGTGCCAGAGTAGCCATTTATTTCCAGGGGCGCCTTCAGCTCTCGTTTGTCATCATCTAATCAGTCCACACATGCCCTGGACCTGGACCCTCTCGATTATCAGGATGGGTTTCATGGGTGTGTGACCAGGGCAGCTGCACAGCACTTGGGTTTAAGGCTCTGCCATTGTCATCTTGAAATTCCTAATGATTTAATCTTTGAATCTGTTCACTGTAAGTGAAGTTTGCTGGGTCAGTGGAGTATGTGCCAGAGGCTTGGAGCCTTGGTTCATGTGGAGTCTTGCCTCCTGCCACCTCTGCCCCTCCCCAGGATGCATTCTGCTGCACCTGGTCCCCTGCCCCTGCCAGGCTGTCACCTTCCCTACCCTCCATGGTGGTGCGAGGGCCTGAGTGCCAGAGGTTGGGGTTGGGAGAGTGCATCATTAAACAGAAAGCAAAAAACCCCTCCGTGGCAGGTAAAGAGACAGACTTGGAAAGGAGAAAGCTTTTTGTCAAGCTGTGAACAAGGGGCCCCACGTTTTCATTTTGCACTGGGCCTTGCAAACTATACAGCTGGCCCTGTCTGTTACATGGTGATTCTCCCTGTCTTCTGCTTGCTATAACAAGGTTGTTTTCTTTTGAAATGTTGAAATGTGTGGATAGAATAGAAATAAAGTCACATACTTTCCTTGTGCCCAGCATCCTTTGCATCTGAGTGCTTCTACTGTGATTTTCACGC
>NW_012152951.1:543598-546809 GCF_000956105.1 Propithecus coquereli | reverse complement strand
CATCTTAGGATGAATTGTCTTTTCAGGTACAGAAGGCCACTGAACACTTTCCTTTTCACTTGCCCCACAAAGTAAAAACTGGCCATGCTACCCCACAGATCACTGAGGAAATACTTTCTTTCACATATTTATCTAGTCCTACCTATTGACATGCCATAGGGCATATTTTTGTAGTGTTTGTAATGAGTAGAATTTGATTACTCTCATTATTTACAGAGGGTCGACGGCATACATGCCAAGTTAGAATAGGCGGTGGCTTAAGCGGAACTGAGTAGGTATATTGAGCATCGGGCTGGAAGAGGTGGAAAGTGGAAGTCAGGTGATATTTCAGACTTGCAGTGGACTCTGTCCTCTTTCTTTGAAGCTCCAGGACAGTATGATTCTCTAGCATCTCTCATTTTTTTTATAGATCCAACCACCCTATGTTTACTTTGTAATGTTTGTGTAGTTGAATGTTTCACAAACTGTTATCTACACATTCTCAATATCTCCTACAGTTAATCTCTCAGAAAGGGTTCAGCCTCAGGAGAATTCCAACAACCATCAGTCCATTGAAAGCTCTCAGTAGGCCTGGAATAAAATAGATGTTTAACATTTCTTTAACCCTGGATTTTCCAAACTGATTTGATTGCGAAACATATATTTTTTCCCCATTATCATCTATTAACATTTTTGGGCCAAAGCAATCTACGGTGAACCCTTTGGTAATTGCTGGTCTAGATGATGAGAAGTAGTTGTAGTGGATGAAGGAGAGATCTTCACCTTTGATCAATTTGATCAGGAGGGTTATAAAGATATGTATGAACTCAGTGATGTCTGAAGTTGTCAGAGTACCGAGAATCTAGAACTGTTTCAGAACTAGTTTCAGAACTAGTTGGCCATGGCTGTGCCTTGCAAGGAACCACGAGTCTATATGAATAAGGTAAAATAATCAGATGGATCCTCTGAGGACATATATCTCTGAAATGGAAGCAGGGCTCACTCATCCCACTTCTTTCAATAATGTTCCTGCCTTTTACTATGGGATGTGGGCTCTTACGTTAATGGGAGGGGTTAAATGAGAAGAGAATTTCAAAAGATTATGCAATGTGAACATAATAGGCTAAATAAGCCCCTCTCCTCTCCCCAAAATATCAGCTCCTAATCCTTAGAATGTGTAAATGTTAGTATATATAGAAAAAGTGTCTTTGCAGATATGATTAAGTTAGGAATCTTTAGATGGGGAGATTATATTGGATTATCTGGGTGGATTTAATTGCAATCGCTAGTGTTTTTATAGGCAGATATGCAGAGAGAGAGTATGCACAGAAGAAGAGGAGAAGGCCATGGGACCAATGAGGCAGAGAGTGGAGTGGTGTGTCCACAAGACAAGGAATGCTAGCACTCAACAGAAGCTGGAGGAAGCAAGGAATGAATTCTCCCTTAGTGTCTTTGGAACAAGTGTGCCTCTGCTAACACCTTGATTTTGGCTGAGGGATACTAATTTTGGACTTCTGGCCTCCAGAACTGTGACTGAATAAATTTCTATTGTCTTTAGTATGTGTTAATTTGGGGTAGCAGCCATCGGAAACTAATACAGTGAGTGAAAGAATAACAGTTAAACTTTTTGGATTTTGCATCATCAATCTGAGCTTGAGATCAATTTTCTTGCTTTCACGAAGCCAGAAAATCGAGGTATCTTTAGCATTTCTTCAGATTCAGTGTGAGGACTCGTATCTATTTTACCTACGTTGTTTCAGGATTTCCCAGGAGGCTACAATCACAGGAAAAAACATACATGAGAGAGTCGGTCTTGGAGCCCATAATAGGAACAATTGCAGGTGTGTTCAAGGTGAACAGAAGACGGGGTAGTGATTATGAAGTTGATGTATTGTTAGCCGATTCCCTTGAGTAGTTCCCTCAAATTTGAGGCAACTCTGACCACATAGTCCAGGGAGAGCAAATTCAATGTGGAATGTTATTGTTAACACAGATTCATATTATTTATTTCATGAAATATGAGTTGACTATAAGATCAGAGTCAATTGGGATCAGATGGAAATTAAATGTGCTTTTATGTCTATATCTACAGATATAGATAAAAACATCTATCTGTAGCTATCAATGTGTATTTCAACACTTATTTGAATTAAGACATTGCCATTACTAAATTTATATCACTGGAGGAGAAATAAATTATCAAAAGTCCAATAAGGTCTCTAACTAGAGACTGAAAGGATAACAAGGAAAAGGAAAAAAAGGTATCTTTCTTTTAGCAGAAATTTGTAAGATATAAAACCAAATATGGATATATTCAAATTTGTGGCGAGTATATATGAGAATGCTAGAATGTTCTGGCTCAGGAAAAATATAGCTACAGTCACAACAATGCAATGATATTTACATTTTATCCATTTCTAAGCTCACGTTTACATGACAAAGCTCCTGCCTGTGATGCTACACCATTAAGTAAGAGCAGAATCTTCGTTTCAAAATTGGAAAGGCTTAGTGAGTTTCCACTGAATGGATGTGTGCATAAAATGGTATTTATTTTGGGAGGTGAGACTTCACTAACACTGAAGACTCTCCCCTGACTGAATTAGCAACAAGGAAGAATCGATCTAAGGACAAGGATGCCAAGGCTGGTCTCGTCTCCATATGTCCAGAACAAAGCCCCGTGGGTGTGCCAAGCGGATTTTGCCACATCGAAACTCCAGCAGACAGGTGTCAATCCCGGGCTCTGTTGCACATACAGAACTGGGCTCACTGGCTAGTGGTGGATTTAAATAGAAATGAGAAACCTTCTGTGCTCCATTGGCTCAAAACTGCCTGCTCTTGTAGTACTGGCACGCTGACTGCTCTTGATAATAATCCATCCCTTCACTGACCTTGTCCTATGTCCTCAGATTTATCTAAAAAAACCTAAATGTTGTGATTTAGGGACATTCTGTGTATTCTGGTTTTGACGCAGGCTGAGTTTCCTGGACTACTTCTTCACCTACCTTTATTTAGCTGGTTTTAATCTTTCCCCCTGGCTAGCTTATAATTCTCGATGAGACTCATCACTGTTATTATTTTTTTCATTTTATTTCATTTTATTGTGGCACTCAGCTTCAAATCCTGATAATTGGGGACTAGGAGGAATCGTAATTTTTCTGTCTTTCTCATCAAATATCAAGCTCAATTATCTTTCCTCCATCATCAGCAATTATATAGGTCTGCATAAATTTAC
>NW_012152951.1:529871-532808 GCF_000956105.1 Propithecus coquereli | reverse complement strand
AAGTTAGGAAGGAGACGGTTTTGTTGCTCAGAGGCTAATCTTGAGAGTGTAACTAAAAGCACACCAGATACAGAAGGCATCTCTGTCATATAGGGGAGGCTTTCAATTTTGTTTCAAATGCCTCTCTATTTTGTATCTTTATGCTTTCCACTGTTGACAAATTAATGATCCATATTTATACAAATAAAACTATTCAAAAATGTAAAGTACCAGATTCAACCGTGGATGCCATAATATTCCACATACAATTTTGAAAACCCAGACCAAATATTTAAATATTCTCACTTTCATTTCTGCTTTTGACAAAACAGAAATTCCACCTTTGGCTTTCTAAGGGTGCTTCTCCATTTTCTTAGACAGTGGTCTCAGATGCTCTTCTGCTATAAAATAATACCTCAATCACTTTCTGAAGTGATTGCTGCCTCTATCTTTGCAGGCTTCCATTGCCTAGAGGACAGACAGATATCAAACTGAGTGAAAATGATGGAGTGAAGTGTGTATATTTAATCTCAAGTGATAAATGTACTCTTTACTTACGGCTGTAGGTTATAGACATCTCTTTTAATACAAAAGTGGGCAAAAAATCCAATTTAAAAAGATTTCATTAATCTACTCTTTTAATGGTCTAATCTCCACAAACCTTATAAATTACAGTTTATATTGTCAGAGGAACTCTGGAATTCCTCAGGTGATAATATTTCTTTCCATGTGGAAAAGCTTGAAATAATTACAACTTTAAAATTATTTTTAGGAGAAATAATGTATGTTTCATGTCATCTCAACACCTTATCTTTCTAATAGTCTCAGAGTTAGGTAAATCTAAATGTTTAGACATTTAGACTCACTGCAGATATATTTTTATAGGGTTCCCTGTGGCATATGATAAAAACAGCTACAGATTTCTTCTATCCCTATATGCACACTACTTTACATTGTGACTTTCCCCATTCCTCTCATCAAGGGGTGGAGTCTGTTTGTTGATTCTTTGAGTCAGAACATGGCCAAGTAACTTACTTTGGACAATGGGGAAATATGTCACAAGAATAAGCTTGAAGAATGCTATGCAATGGGGCTTGCTATCTTGCTGCATCTGGAAACACAAGTATACCCTGTGAATGAACACAGGCTACCCTGATGGAGATTAAGAGGCTATGTAAAGGAGAACTGAAGCACCTTAGCTGATACTGAGCTAACTAGCTGGACATGAATGTTAGACCATTATAGATCAGGGGTCAGCAAACTATGGCATGTGGGTTGAATCCGGACCACAACCTGCTGTGTAAATACGATTTTGTTGGAACACAGCCACGCCTATTCATTTGTGGATTGTCTTTGCTACTTTTGTGCTACAACAGTAGAGTTGAATAGCTAAAATAGCGACCACATGGTCCATAAAGTTTTTTTACAGGAAAGGTTTCCTGACCCTCGTTCTAGGCCATCCAGTTTTAGGTAAGCTGGCTCAGATCAGAAGAACCATCCAGTCAAACCACTAAATCCTAAAGAAAAATAAATGTTTGTTATTTTAAGCTGCTAAGTTTTTGGGTGGTTTGTTATGCATCATAAACTAATACTAACTGAAACTAACTGATAACTAACTCCATCCCTACCATCTCAAACCCGAATTTTACTTTTATCTTTCTTAATAATGCCCATTCTATGGTGCTCTTAAGCTTGGAATTTTGAACCATAGCTCAATAAATATTAGAGGTGGAATAATCTTGGAGATCATTTTGTCAAATCACTCCAATTTACAGATACGAAAATAAAACCCAGGGAGAGTAACATAGGGCTGCACAGATAGTTGTCTTTACCAAATGACTGGCAATAGGCCTTTCACTTGTAAAACTGAAACCTTTCTGTCTTTCCAATTTGATTGTAAAAATGCCTTGATTTGATTACCTTGGGAAGCAATTCAACATTTGTTTAGCTATTGTTAAGTCAATTTGAACTTTCTCTGTATTATTTTTCCTAATTAGGGGATATGTATGTGAAGACTTGTGGCCACTGAGAATTTTGCCACAAGGGTGTTTGAGCAGGCTGTTTCAGAGAAATGACACTCTGATCACACCTGAATGGGCAACTTGATCTAATGGAGGGAAGTGAATAGTTATGTATACTTTTTCTTTGGCTTGTTTCCCAATTTCTCTGAGTGATTTTGATAGGCTTCAGATAAATTTTTTTATTAATTGGATAAATTCATTAAATGGTTTGTTTTTACCCTTCTCATCGACTTTTGTTTGGATTTTATGGGAGGCACTAGCAATGCGAATTGCCAGAGCTTTTGAGTCCACTGGATTTCAGCACTCATGTGGTGGACAGTTCCCTCCACTCATTGGCCTCCTGCACCAAATGTGCTGTAGGCATCTCTCTGTTCTGCTTTCTCGAAACCTAGAAAAGCAGGTGCAATGTTGAAGTTCAAGGAGAGCTCATACACTGGGGGCAGCCCTCCACCAACAGAAGATGAGAGTTGGTGGACAAATGGTTCAGAATCCCTGCTGGAACATCCAGAGGCTCCTTCTCCACAGTTCCTCAGAGGGTTGCCCAGAGGACTCATAGCTCTTTAGCCTTTTCATGGTTTTAACCCCTTTTCCATCTCACTTTCTTTATGCCCTCAGTTCTACTTCCTGGGGTCACTTCTCAAATAAACCACCTGCATCTAAGACCTTGTCTAAGGCTCTACTTCTAGGAGGAACTCAAACTAAGATAGTGCAGTTAGGGTTTCTCAGGTAAAGGGTGTATTCAGAGCAAAGTACTTTCGTTATTAGAAATGTTATTGTGTCAGATGATTCAAGGGTTCACCCAACCTCATTGAAGATGATCTAGTGAAATTTACATTCTTTTTATCATTTCTGTAATCAGAAAAAGATACTAAATATTCACATTGTTCTTTGTATCTAGAAATCAAAATTTAATAAATTTTCTGTTTCTGTATTAGAA
>NW_012152951.1:527554-528446 GCF_000956105.1 Propithecus coquereli | reverse complement strand
AAGAAGTTCTGGGTTGGATGAACTCAGAAGATCAGTGGTGTCAGGTTTGTAGATCAGCTTTTCTAAAGTTTCCTTAGTTTTTCTTCTTACAACAGTATACAAGGCAAGAAATAGGTTTCTCTATTTTAACAGGGGTTTCCCTAGAAACTCCTAGGAGACCTTGCCTCTAAACCTTATTGATCAGGGCTAGATCACATGTAAACCCCTAAACATCATTGCAAGCAAGAAATGGATATTCATTAGATCAATCATGATTCATCACTGTGGTTGAGCATATATCTGAACCAAATCTTCGATCTGTTAAGAAGTGGAAATTGTTGTGGAATAGGCAGGTGACAGTCTATCCAATTCAGCCATCTGATCACTCATGTGCCTTTTTCCTTATAACACATCTTGAATAGCATTTATCACTACAAGGAACTTGTTGACCTTTCTCACAGGAACTGGCCCCAGGACCTCATTGGGCTATTGCATCTAACTCCACACCCTGTGTCTTTGGAGAATGTGCAATTTTTCTTCCTAAAGTATCAGTCTGGTTCCCTACAGTTCAGGTTTATAGATAAAATGGAATTTGACCATCCCTTTCACATATAAAATAATGAATTAGAAACAGGTTGTCTACACATTTATAAAAGAGGAAAATAGGAAACACATGTATTTTTCTACCTTGGAAAGGAAAAGGGAGGGCTCCTGCTAAGTGAGGAGCGACACATCAAAGGGCAGAGGAGGGAGAGGTAGTTCTGGAATAAGAAAAGAATGGTGAAAGAATGGCTAACGGGTAGACAGCCAATGGGGTCACCTGATAAGAAAGAATTTCCTATTTTGTCCTATTGAGATTTCAAAACATCTGATTTATATCAAGTGACTTTTCAGCATTTGTCATGATACTCCT
>NW_012152951.1:526718-527240 GCF_000956105.1 Propithecus coquereli | reverse complement strand
GATACCCTATCTACATATTTTACATCTGCATAATCAGACAGTAATTAGTTGGTGGTGTTTAATTTCCAACATGAATTGAAACAAAAATTTAGATTTCATTAGGAAGTGAGCTATTTTGATATAACAAATTATTAAAGAATATTTTGAGAATTTTTTTCCTATAATGCATTAGGAATTAAATACAAAAGGAATAAATGTTAAAAATTTCCTGTTAGATATGTTGGATTGAATAGAGACCAGAACTTCCTGTCACCATTTTTTGAAAAACCACTTTATTGAGATAAGATTTATATACAAAAGTCCATACATATTTAATATATACAAGTTGATGAGTTTGGAGGTAAGCACATACCTGAGAAACCATCACCACAATCAATGTCATAAACTTTTCCGTCATCTCCCAAAAATACCCACCCTTCCTTCCTTCCTTCCTTCCTCCTTCCTTCCTTCCTTCCTTCTTCCTTCCTAAGAGGAACACTTAACATAAGATGTACCCTCTCATTAAACTTTTAAGTATACAAT
>NW_012152951.1:512884-514733 GCF_000956105.1 Propithecus coquereli | reverse complement strand
TGTCTGATATAACAAATACTGCTTGAAACTGTCAATATATGTAATTGGCATTTCCTTTTCATTATGTCTTCTTCTGTTACATTCCACATCTTATCGGTTATTGGCGCTCATCAGAGGTAACAGACCTTCTTTGCATCTCTCAGTTTTTCTCTATCCTTTGGGGAAAAGAAACTCATCATATAGAGTACAGTAATCTTGTTGTACTTAAGAACACCTTACTTCTTTGAATGACTTATTATAGCTCAAGAGCGAGAACTATAAGAAAAATCTGATTTGGATAATCATAATTTTTCCAAACCTTTTATAGTGTCTCTGCTCAAATGTGTCACTACCAATGCAGTGTTTGTGGCATAATAGTTGTCAATGTTGTTTATTTATGAAAAAAAATTTTAATCTCCATTTTTTTGCATCTTATATACTTTATCAGTAAGCTTTCTAGGCTATGGTATTTCTAAAATCTTGGGCACCATTATTTTTTTGGCATAGCCTAGAAGGTAGCATTTGGATATTTCAAGTCTAGCTCAAAGTTGCATTAATAACCTGATGACTAAATGGCATGTGTAAAATTGATAGCAACATTTCTACTGAATTTAGTCTTAAGCTAAATTTAGTATTACATGGGCTGTGATTGGCATTTAGGTTTCTTATGTCTCATATTTTTAGCCATTAGTGTATAAATGACAAAACACAGCCTTACATAAAGATATAAAAATAAGAACTCAAATATTTTCAAACACTTAATAAATTTGAAGCACGTTAATTTCTAATATCAGCACTATATTCTGATATTCTAAGTGCAGCACAATATAGAGACTTTAAAAGCATGGATAATGCATTTTCAGTCATTAAGGAACACCCATAGTGAAAGGGTAATTAGTTTCTCTTGATTACGAAACATTAGGTTGTGATGCTGTATGCAGAAATTTTGCTTAATTATAAACAGAACAGCCTGGGATTTGATATGGTGACAATGGCTAGACAAGTAAAGTTTAAGTGTTTTTCAAATTATGCTTGTTTCATTAATATAGGGCTGTTCTGTTTGCTGACTTCTGGTTTCTTGCCTAGGAACTGACAAGAGAGAGTATACACCTCTAGTTTTCTAATACTGGTGTTAGTCTAATCATAAAGCCAGGACACCTCTTTCTCGTATAACAGGGGCAAAGTTATTAATCAACTCCTCAATGTCTCTAGCTAAAAGAATAAAAGGAAGTATTTTTATAATTACATACTCTATAAAATACTTTCTCATTGTCCACTGTCAAAGTTCTCATTTGTTGAGCATTGGTGTGCCAGGTAATTGACAGACTTCTTCAATCTTCATAATTACAGTATAGGATAAATTTTGTTATCTTCACTTTACAGAAATGACTATTTCTTATAGTTGTTGTATGTGAAAATCATAGAGTAATTTTGAGGTGCTGCAGGATGCTGTGTTCTTGCACAGATAATTTGCCTTTGCTTCTGGTATGCAGGTAGTTTAGGGGAAGAACACCTCAATCCCACCTGGGATTGTGTTGATTTGCAGCTACATTTAAGTTTTTGTGAGAGCTGTTCTATTTCCAGTTGCCCTTACTCCTATAGCAAAGCCCTTCGTGAGTCTCAAGTGCAAGCTGGGAGTGTTTGTTAGGCTCCTCTCCTCTCCAATTTTTGTTTTCTTAGTTCCATGAGACCACTGAAGTCTCTGATGAACTCTGCTCAGCTTTTCAGCCTTTGAGTTGCTGCTTCCTGTTTTAGAACTTGAGGGCAGGTCTTAGCAAAAAACTACACCTGAGGCTGTCAATGCAATTGGTAAACATTTTTGCTTTAGAAAGGAAGAGAAATGCAAAGGTGAGGGAGGGGAAAGTAAAGC
>NW_012152951.1:510106-511494 GCF_000956105.1 Propithecus coquereli | reverse complement strand
AATGAATTCAAAGGACCTGTAGAACATAATTGTCTATGATTATGAATGTTTATACTAAAACTCAAAACTGTCTTTTTTCTTCAGTGAGAATCTACCTGTTATTGCTTAAGAGGATTTTTGCATTTTGGAAGGCTGGAATGACAGTAGCAATTATGTCCTGACCCTTGTGATGTGGTGGGCTTTGCCAGATAGTTGTGATTTCCTGGAATCCCTCTTGCCTGACCCTGACTACTGTTTGTGTTGCTCAGGATGACAAGTGATGACATGCATGTGCTCTTAAGTTCTTGCTCAGATCTTTCAATGGTTCTTTATGATTGTAATTACAGGATAATAAAGGCTAAACTTGTTGGCTGGTATTCAAGATTCTCTAGTGTGATTCTCAGTTACTTTTTTCTTGTTTTAGCCAGTTGAGCCTATTTCTGGCTTACCAAACACTCCAAGGATAGACATAATTTCCGATGTAGTCATTGCACTTTGCCTAGCAGACTCAGCTCTTCTCTCCTGACCTTCCCTCTACAACCTGAGGATAGGCTATTGATAATTATAAGAAGTTAAAAACTTGTAATAGAGATTTTAGGTATAATCATATACTCCCAACATCTATCAAATTCTCATTTAGAGGAGGGCAGAAGACTATAATGACAAAAAGAATGTACCTTGGAGGTAGATTTTCCTTTGGAAGGTTACTTAACCTCTTTATGCTTCTATCTGTAAAATGGGAATAAATTCTAGTAAATACTGCATAGATTTAAGGTATAGACTCCCTCCTACTCCTACTCCTTGCTGCGTTAGCCCTTCAGGGAGTGAGCCCCTGTTTCCTAGTCTGTGTCCTGGCATTCAGTGACTATGTATTTGGACACTTCCCCACAGATACAAACATACAGACCCATTTTATCACTACTGTTAGTAGTATCTTGTGTATCCTTGACTTGAGTGAATTCGTTATGCTCATTTTTCTCCAAACACAGGATGTTCGTTCCTGGGTATGGCCATTGTTCCCTGCTGTTTTTCCCACCTAGAATTTCCTCCCACCCTTCTCTGTTAGACTAAATTCTATTCTCCGTTTAGGATGCATCAACTGGGATAAATTTCAGTTGTAAGGAGCATAAAATTCAACTAACAGTGGTTAAACAAATAAGAGGTTTATTTGTCTCATGTAACAAGAAATTTGGAAGTAGGATGTCTTAGGCTGGTAGAATATTTTAGTGGTTTCATTACAGACCTGGGTTCCTTTTATTCTCAAACAGTGTTTTTAATCCTCATGGTTTCAATATGGCTGTTGTACCTCCAGGCATTATATCCCATGTTCTAGGTAGAAGCAGGAGGAAGGATAAATGGCAAAAGCCAAATGCCAAAACTCATATCATTGCCCATTTTAGTCTGTTTAC
>NW_012152951.1:505795-506931 GCF_000956105.1 Propithecus coquereli | reverse complement strand
CTGTTTAGGATGGCTTTGGCTATTTAAGTTTTTTCTTCCATATAAATTTTAGGATTGTTTTTTCTAATTCTGTGAAAAACGATGTTGATATTTTGATAGGGATTGCATTGAACATGTAGATTTCTTTGGGCAGTATGTTCATTTTAATTATATTAATTCCTTCAGTCATGAGCATAGGATGTTTTCCCATTTGTTTGTGTGGTCTGCAATTTCTTTTTTGTAGTTTTCTTTGTGCTTTTTGTTCTCATAAGTTCTTGCATTAGTATCTTGGGTGCAGGTGATGAAGTATTGTATTTTTAGTGCTTTTTATTTTTTTCTGTGGATTTTTTCTTTTGACAAATGCTGCAGTCTTGAACAATTATGGGGACGACAATATTACACTACTTTTACTGGTAAAATCACAACAGATCTAATCAAATGGAAATTTTACTGTTGAAGGATTAATGTAGTAGTTTCCAACTCTTTCAGCTATGAGGAGTTTTTTTTTTTTTTTTAAAGGAAGAAAGAAATTGTTAGAAACACTCACAAAAAAAGGAACATTCACACTATATTGCATGTTATTTTTTTATGGTGGTTGACATAAAAATGCTATGAACTTAATAACACTCCCAAATAATTTGTAATTTATTAACCAGAAAAATCTAGTATATTTGAACTATAGTAACAAATACATGTGTGAAATACATTATTTATTCCACTACATTCAGTGCTTAGTGCTATGGATCCGCAGACTTATTATTATGCTACCTTCTAGGATTCAATAGGAATGATCTAGAAGATACTTAAATAGTGAGGAGGGAGAGAAACTAAGCAAAACAGCAGCTTTTGGGCTCATGAGGGTAGGAAGTCTCTCCAGCAGCTCGGGAGCCTACTGCCTGTCAGAGATGTGAGGGAGGGAGAAACAAACCACCCCATTTACTCTTTTCCAAGCCGCTCAGGGGTTGATCTCTGCCGATATCTTGCTCCTTTTTGTTCTGCTCCACAGCTTCTTCCTGTGGAATCTCTGGTAGGTCCTGACACTTTTCCCTCAAAATTACACCAGACCTATGTTTGTTTGTTTGTTTTTTTCTTTTTCATCTAAAACTTTTCTTTCTTTCTGAGATGAGCTGGCAGCTGATGTCTCTGGTCAGCCTTCT
>NW_012152951.1:499982-503360 GCF_000956105.1 Propithecus coquereli | reverse complement strand
ATTCTATCATAGCTCATCATGGGTATGACCTTTTATGGAAACAAAACAAATCTTTATAATTGCTGATTTATCTGTCTGTATAAGCCTGAGACCCATTGCAACCTATAAGCATCCTAAAGACAGAATTAGTTTACTTCATTTCTGTATTCCCAGTGCCTAGTATAATGCCCATCATCAAGTAGGTACTTAATAGATATTTTAACAGAAGCATCAAGTGTTTAAACATTTCTAGGCTGCTTTAAGTACAATATAAATTCTGAAAATCTAGAAAAAAGGAAAACATTTGAGGGCCTCTTTTTATGCAATGACGATAAACGTTTTTCTTGCCTTTGGAAACATTTTTATTGCTGTAGTACAAAAAAGATCTTGACTGAAACCCTTTATTCAGGGATTCCATGTAGTCAACGACACAGTCCGGATGGGTTTATGTTGGAGTACTATCAAATACAGTCTCTGGAGAGCTAAAATCCAATTTGGCAATATTGTAAAGATTCTGATATCTGTGGTCCTGCAGAAACAACTTACAGGGTGAAGCCTGATTCCATTATCAAACCCTTTTGTGAGAGCAGGAAATACAACCAAGGTGTAACAGGTTTTCTTTAAGTTTCAGTGACAGGTGATGAACAGAAAATGTTGATGGGAAAACCTTCCAAGGAGAAAAGTAAATGTCTTACTCTGTGAGAAATTTTTATAATTATCATTTAATACAGAGAGGTTACAGTTATAGTAATAGCAGTAAAGATGGCATAAGTGAGAAAATCCCATACCCAGGGTCATGAGTGTTGTTTCAGTAGTTGAATAACTGGGACAGCGAACAAGAACAACTCATGGGGGTGTAAGGAAAAGATATTTTTTTTTCTCTCGAAGTCTCTCCACATTTATTTGTCCTCTGTCCCCCCTGAAAATTCTGGGAGGCTCCAGCTGATTAATCTTAGGAAATAGGAAGTCCCCCCATCACTTAAGTCATAAGCAAAATTTCATTTCTGAAATTAAAAATGTCTTATTCCTACTGGATTTACATTTTCACCTGAAGCAACAACTGTTTGAAGACATTGGACAGGCAGTAAAAGATAGTGGTGCCTGAAAGATAGGAAACAATTTCTAGGCTGCAGTGCAGGAAGGGGGAACTCAGGCAGGGCTTGGTGGACATCCCGTAGTGAGGAAATGGAGCTGAGAGCTCAAGGTGACGAAACTGTCTAGAGTCTACAGGACAGAGTCCTGGAAAAGAGAGAGCTGCACATAAAAAAGAACCCTTGGGATCTGTAAGAGGACTCCATAGATTATTTAGCCAAGTACAGATCATCTTTTGCATGTGAGCAAACAATGACCTGAGTCTAGGGAAAGAGTTAGCAACATCACTCTACTCTCTGTCTCCATGAGATGAATTGTTTTAATATTCATCTCCCACATATGAGTGAGAACATGTGAGATTTCTATGCTTTGCTTATTTCACTTAGCATAATGTTCTCTAGTTCCATCCATGTGATTGCAAATGGAAGGATTTCATTCTTTCTGTGGCTGTATAATATTCCATTGTGTATATGTACTACAATTTCTTTATCCATTCATCTGTTGATGGACACTTAGGTTGATTCCAAATCTTGGCTATTATGAATAATGCTGCAATAAACATGGGAGTGTAGATACCTTTTCAATATACTGAATTCCCCTCCCTTGGATATATACCCAGCAGTGGGACTGCTGGGTCATATAGTAGTTCTATTTTCAGTTTTTTTGAGGAACCTCCATACTGTTCTCCATAGTGGTTGCACTAATTTACATTCCTGCCCACAGTGTACGAGAGTTCCCGTTTCTTCACATCCTCACCAGCATTTATTATTATTGCCTGTCTTTTTGGTAAAAGCTATTTTAACTGGGGTGAGATGATATCTCATTGTAGCTTTTGTTTGCATTTCTCTGATGACTAATGATGTTGAGCATTTTTTCATATACCTGCTGGGCATTCATATGCCTTCTTTTGAGAAATGTCTATTCAGTTCCTTTGCCCATTTTTAAATCAGATTTATTTGATTTTTTTCCTTTCGAACTGTTGGAGCTCCTTATATATTCTAGTTATTACTCCCTTGTCAGATGGGTAGTTTGCAAATATTTTCTCCCATTCTGTGAGTTGCCTCTTCACTCTGTTGATTGTTTCTTTTGCTTTTTACCTTGATATAATCCCATCTGTCCAATTTTGCTTTGGTTGCCTGTGCTTTGGGTATATTTTCAAGAAGTCCTTGCCCAGAACAATGTCCTGAAGCATTTCCCCAATGTTTTCTTTTAGTAGTTTCATAGTTTCAGGTCTTAGATTTAAGTCTTTAATACATTTTGATTTGATTTTTGTATATGGTGAGAGATGAGGATCTAGTTTCATTACTTTGCATATGAATATCCAGTTTTCCAGAACCATTTATTAAAGAGATTGTCCTTTACCCACTGTATGTTCTTGGCACCTTTGTTGAAGATAAGTTCACTATAGATATGCGGATTTATTTCTGGGTTATCTATTCTATTCTATTGCTCTATTGTGTCTGTTTTTATGTCAGAATGAAGCTCTTTGGGTGACTACAGCTCTATAGTATAATTTGAAGTCAGGAAATGTGATTCTTTCTGTTTTGTTCTTTTTGCTCAGGATGGCTTTGGCTATTCTGAGTCTTTTGTGGTTACATATAAATTTTAGGATTCTTTTTTCTATTTCTGTGGAGAAGGTCATTGGTATTTTGAAGAGGACTGCATTGAATCTGTAGATTGCTATGGGTAGTATGGACATTTTAACAATATTGATTCTTCCAATCCATGAGCATGGAATACCTTTCCATTTTTTTTGTGTATCCTCTTCAATTTCTTTCATCAATGTTTTATAGTTTTCATTATAGAGATTTTTCTCTTCTTTGGTTAAGTACATTCCCAGGTATTTTATTTTATTTATAGCTATTATCAACGGGATTACTTTCTTAGTTTCTTTTTTAGATAGTTTACTTTTGGTAGATAGAAATGCTACTGATATTTGTATGTTGGTTTGTGTCCTGCAACTTTACTGAATTTGTTTATCAATTCTAATAGTTTTTATGCAAAATCTTTAGGTTTCTCTATACTCAAAATCATATCATCTGCAAACAAAGATAATTTGACTTCTTCCTTTCCAATTTGGATGCCCTTTATTTCCTTCTTTTGCCTGATTGCTCTAGCTAGAACTTCCAGTACTGTTGAATAATGGTGGTGAAAGTGGTCATCCTTATCTTGTTCCAGATCTTAGAGGAAAGGCTTTCAGTTTTTTCTCATTCAGTGTGATACTAGCTGTGGGTCTGTCATATATGGGTTTTATCATGTTGTGGTAAGTTCCTTCTATGCCCAGTTTTTTGGAGTTTTTTTTTTTTT
>NW_012152951.1:498608-499932 GCF_000956105.1 Propithecus coquereli | reverse complement strand
GTAGAAGTGGATCAGATAAAGGTCTTCACCTTGTCTTCATATAGAGCAGGCTGAGGAAGAAGAGGAAGAGGAGGATTTGGTCTTGCTGTCTCAGGAGTGGCAGAGATGGAAGAGATGGAGGAGGTGGAAGGGGAGGCAGAAGAGGCAGGCACACTTGGTATAATGTTCATTGGAAAAAATCTGCATATAAGTGGACCCGTGCAGTTCAAACCCATGTTGTTCAAGGGTCAACTGTAGTTCCAAACTATTTTTTTTTTCCTGAACATATAATCTCTAGATTTCTTGATATTTTATTACAGCTTGTTTATCTGCCTAATAATCTATTTGTGTGTAATTAATAACATTTTAATGCAGCTCTACCTCTTACATGCATTAAAAAATCTGCTATGACCTGGTTCAGTTGTTAGGTATCTGAAATAATTATTTGTAAACAATAGGAACACCTGTTATTGGTGAAGTTAGAAAAGCGGAATGTGAGCAATTATTTGGGGTAATAGTTCCCTTCTGACAAAGAGACTCCAAGAAAAACTTTCAAGAAATAGTTGTAGAGATAGTTTATACATTTTTTAAATTTTATTTACCAAATCAGGGTATTGTAAAGAAAGGATTAAATAAGAAATCACGTATTTGGGGTGCCACATGGCAGGTAGAAGTGGAGTCAAGGTTCTCACTGTGCCATTTGCATTTTGGTGACTCTAAGACTCTCAAAATACTTCAGTTTTTGAGGAAAGGAGTGACATATACAAAAATATCTGGAGGACTATCATGAAGAGCTCTACCTTCTCTGTGGGCTGAGTAACGGCTGGCTTTATACAAGCAAGCAAATGAAAACGACCTGGGCTTCCTATACCGAAAGCTATTGTCAAATAGTTGAATATAAAATTGGCTAATGGATTGCCTAATTTTCTTTATTGCAGATTTCAAAGCAGCCACATTTTAACATTTGATTTGGTAGAGCTTTTTGTTTAGATGTAGGGCTGAGAAGTTAATCATTTAATGCAGGAGTCAGCAAACTTTTCCTGTAAAGCCCCAGGTAGTAAATACGCTCAGTTTTCAGGGCCATGTCACCTCTGTTGCAGCCACTCAACTCTGCTGAGGTGGGATGAAAGCAGCCATCAGCAACGTGCAGGTGAATTGTTATGGTTCATTCCAATAAATATTTATAAAAACAGAAAGCAGGAAGGATTTGGCTCTTGGGCCATAGTTTCCTGACTATGATGTAATACCACTTTCCTGTGGAAGTCATGAAAATTTGCTGGATGAGTTTAAGGGGAATTAAATAAAAAGTGATCATCTTTTTAAAAAAAGTATGATTTTTAAAAAC
>NW_012152951.1:494661-496881 GCF_000956105.1 Propithecus coquereli | reverse complement strand
AAGTGTTTTGGTGCATGGATATAATGGAGTTTGTATACCTCAAAAAACTGAGCTGTAGACTGAGGAGCAAGGTGCCTGCATTTAGACATCCCATGTTCAAACTGGTATAAGATGTAGTTCCTCAGTTAATGAGAAGAATAAAAATAATAGTTACCATTTGTCTAGCCCTTACCATGTGGCATATCCTGCACTGCACCTATTTCTAATCCTTTCTGTGACTTTGCTAGGGGGCTATTATTATTTTATACGTGAAAGAATGGAAGCTCAGATAATTCTGGGTTTTTTTTTTTTGTTTCAAATTTCACCATGGAAATCTTTAAACATGTAGAACAATAAAGAAAATAGCGTAAAGAACCCCTATGGAATCCTGATTCAAGAATTATTGATATTTGCCAGTTTTGTTTCATCTATGTTCCCCCGACTCCACTGTCCCCAAATGCGTGCCCCTCTTTCTCACGGGTGCAGAGAATTTAAATGCTTTGCCTACGGCCACCCAACCAACGGGCTTTTCAAGTAGCTACTATGGGTTAAACAGGAAGTGAGTGCCTGGGGGTACAGACACAAAGAACATCTGCTCCCTTTCCACAACACATGAGCAACATCAAGTATCGGCTTGCCATTTTTCTACCAGAATTAACTCAGTTAATTGTTACAATTCCACAAGGTTGGTAAGTATTACCCCCATTTTACAAATGGAAACTGAGTCACAGAGAAGATAAATGACTTGCCCACTAGGGGTGAAGCTGGAATTCTGACCTGGATGGTCTGGTTTTAGAACTGGTACAGTCAGGTGGGAAGAACAACCTATACATAATTTGGAATAATTAATGATGTGATGAAAGGATCTAGAAGGTACAAGCTTCTGGTGTCACTGGCCAGCCCCTAACCCTCTCTGCTATCTTTTTGATCTCCATCTCCAGATATAACATCCCACAAGGAGAGCAAAGGTTTGTGTGACAGCACTCATGTCCTCATTAGAGCTGTGGCCTATCTGGGTCTGTTTCAGCCTCTGAAAAGCCTTTGCAAGGGTAAAACTCGAGGCTTTTTATAATAACTTCCAGCTACACATCGTTTCAGCTATGCTGAATTCAAATGAGCTGGCCTTTATCTGGAGCATGTTCACCGTATCACCATGTTACTTTAAATTAAATAATATCTCAGTCATTAATAAGCATTGTTCTTTTATCTGGAGTAGTGAAGAGTAGAAAAAATTGCATTAGGAAGATGTTCCTGTTGATTTATTTTCTCAGTTCCCCATGGATATTCAGCTATTATGTGACATACACTCAGATTAATTGCTTATGTGATTAGCAGTGATTTTTGCCCCTGCTCAAGGGACTAAAATGGCAGCTTTGTTACCCTACAATTCAAAGGCAAATGGATAGGGACGCAAACTTACAGCCGCAGTGCTGATATGAAGAGGGAAAGGAGAAAAGAAAGGAGAGGAAATTAAATGAGTAAGTAGTAGAATTACGTTTTTCTCCTTTGTTAACAATCATGATACCAAGAGTTAAACATTGGGTATATGGAAATTATCACATATAAATAAAATTCTTCTTAGAGGGGTCAATTTGATGTTAGGATTTGTGTCTCCTGATTTGAAGTCCAGAATTGTGCAATTACTGTATTTTTATTTTGTCTTGAAATCCCCTTTCTTAGAAATTAAAGCAAAATCTTCTATTCATGCCTGAAACCTGGAAGGCACTGCCCTTGGTTGATTCGGAGTATGCCGATGGGAAGTTGGGTTGCTTTTGACTGATGAACTGTCTTGAAGAAATGTTGTACACTAAATTGCTTCCAAGTTTATTTTGTAAAACACTATGGAAGGCTATATTTTCTAGATGCTTGGCAAACTGCTGGATAGCTAGTGTTCAGCAAGCAAACCCTTTTAGTTATTCATCAAAACAAAGTCTCACTCTCCCACTCACCTTGCAAATTCTCATTGAGCTCTTGATGGAAAGAGACTAACTCTCACTGAGCTCACTTTCCTATTTAAAAAAAAAGGAGGAAGGAAAGCAGCCTCTGTCACAATGATTCATTAGAGGCAACCTCCCATATCCCAGTTCATCTAAAGTTCATTAAGTTCCAATTCCCCCAAATGCCAAGTTCCAATAACATTGTAATCCAAGAAGTCAAGGAAATAATTTATCCCAACAGTTTATACACTTGTAAATGCCTTGCTAGGCTTGTGATGTACCGGGTTGTGTTGGGCTCATTACT
>NW_012152951.1:488544-494611 GCF_000956105.1 Propithecus coquereli | reverse complement strand
ATATTATTTCATTTATGTAAAATTTTTAAAAATGGAAACTAATTTATTGTGGCAGTCAGAAGATCAGTGGTTGCCTGAGGACATGCTGGGGGATTAGGAGGAATTTAATAGAGCAGGGAGTGATGTGTTGGTTAAGTGCCTTTCCATTGAAGGCCCATCCCTCTGGGATTTTTGTCATGTGACCTCTGCTCCAGTTCAGAGATGTCAAGGCTGGACGTGGTGGACCAGGTTAGAAGAATTTTTCCATTTCAAATAGCAATGGTATCTCTAAGGAGAAACAGTGCTTTTAGGGTCTCAGCTGAAATTTCTATTTTCATGTCACATTGCAGCCATCTATATAATTAGAAATAAATTCAGAAAACATAGTTTGAAAAAATTTTGAAGTAATAGTGACTCAAGAGAATCTATTCTTAGAGAATTAGTATGGATAAGATACAGATAGGAATCAAATGTATTCAGATGCTTTATTCATATCTTAGTTTATTTCCTAGTTCTATATGGCATTTTTGGAGAATTAGCTTGAATATCTCAAAATAACAAAATTAAAGAGAGCTGTGTGGTGGTAACACATGTAGTCCCAGCTACTCGGTAAGTTGAGGCAGAAGGAGCTACTCCGAATGCTGAGGTAGAAGAACTTACTTGCAAAGTCTGAGGTAGGAGAATCTCTTGAGCCTAGGTGTTCAAGTCCAGCCTGGGCAATATACCTAGCCCTTGTCTCAGAGAAAAATTAAAGAGATTCAACTTTAATTAAAATTACAAAAAACAATGATGATCTAGCACCTCTTGTATTATCCTGGATAGAGCTGGAGCCCATCCTTCAAAGTGAAGTATCACAAGAATGGAAAAACAAGCACCACACGTACTCAACATCAAATTGGTATTAACTGATCAACACATAAGTGCACATATAGTAATAACATTCATCGGGTGTCGGGAAGATGGGAGCGGGGAGGAGGGGATGGGTATACACACAGCTAAGGGGTGTGGTGCGCACCATCTGGGGGACAGACACGCTTGAACTCTGACTTGGGTGGGGCAAAGGCGATATATATAACCTAAACAATTGTACCCTTGTAATATGCTGAAATAAAAAAATTATTATTTAGTCAGAGCCCTTTATGACAATACTTGTTGATTGTTAAAAAATAGTAATGCCTTGTGGTTCAGACCTACTGGCTCCATAGTACACATGTGCTATCTATTTAGGACGTCTACTTTTTTTTCCTTAAATATCAGATGAGTAGAATTCAGGGCAATATTTCTGTGGTATTTGGACAGCGAGATGTGGGACAGAATCATAAGTAAGTTCACTTTCATTCAGTCAATTTTCAGCCATAAACCACTGCCTGATACACCTAGCCGTGGCCACCAAAACGTTCCTGAGAAGTAGGAGTAAGTAGCGAAATTTGTGTGGTTTGGGATACAAATTTCCTCTCTCCATTCTCTGATAACAAGTAGTGGAATAACCAAAAGGGAAGGAAAAAGTGATTTCTGCCTTTGAAATGCTATTTTTCTTTAAGTTTTATGTTTCAAAATGTAGACTATATTTTTAAAATAGAATTATTTGGGTACTTGCTACTCTGTCTTCAGTAGCACTAGTGACACCTGTCATCGGATGACAGAAACCATATAAATATGTTATCGCTTCATTCTTTAATTATTTTCTCATTTCTATAATCGCTGTAATTTACCCTTCCAATCCTCTTTTTAGTACTTTAAAAAAGATCACACAAAGTATCATTTGCATTTTCAGATTTTTCCTGTTTAAGCAAGTGCCTTATGACAGTTGTGGAATAAATTGTTCCTTAAAGCATTCTTTTGTTAAGATAGACATTTTGATCTGTTTTCTTGAGAAATATGAGGCTTGTATGCAGTATAGTGGATTTGTGATTCACCTCCAGGTTGCAATTCTATATGTTGAATTGAAAAAAAATGTTACAATTGGACTTTAGTTACTACAGAAAAATGCCTTTTTCTCATGTAGTCTCAAAAATAGTTAAGGATCAATCTGTGTGCTCTCACTGCTGTTTCTGTGATTAAGCTTCAGGGGAGGCAGTGATAAGATACGGTGCTCACATCTTTGGATTGTGTACCTACTCTTGGTCTGTCACTGTTACATTGAACTAAAAAATTTTAAAGCAGCACAAAACCTATACTTTGAAGAGTTTATCTGCAGAAATGGGACTTGGCAGGGCATATTTTATCATTCAGGTCTGGAGGTTTAAAAGGATGATTCTACTACTTAAAAGGATATGCTTGCAGGGTAACTTTAAAAATCCATCTTCTTTAGAAGCATTTTTGCAAACATTTTAACTAATAATTCTGTCTACAAGTCATATGGTTAAACTATTACATCATCATTAATAAAAATGTTTATGCTTATACTGCTGGTTTTGGTATGTGCTATGCTAAGTAATTTAGACAGTCACGTTGTCACTCAGTTCAATAGTGCTAATTTAGAGAATTTTTGAGGAGTATATGAAATAACTTAAAATGAATGTTTTAACTGTATTCATATTAGAGCTAAATGCATTTTAGAGTTGATAAGGAAGCATTGTGGTTTTGAATGATTGTTTTGAAATGTTATTGTTCATTTTATACCACGAAACATATTCCTGAAATGTTCTTTTTTTTTGATGCAAATGTATAATTGCAGCACTTTACCAGAAATAATACAGTTATGAGGAATAGCTCACAACATGCCAAAATATCTTGTCCTTTTTTGTAATCAGGTTTTTACTACATAATTCACCTATTTGACAACTCACATACTTCCATTGCCCTATCAAAGGCACTAAGCTACATCCTCCTGTGCCACAATGCCACCTTTATTAGAAATGCAAATTATTGCATTTTTAACCTTAGAGGACATGTCATTCCTTTATAATGCAATGTCATTTAAGATATTTCTGAACAATAAAATAGATTGAGAATTATGTTCATGTACGTTTACCTTTTAAGGTATTACTACAGAAATATTTTTAAATTTATATTTTCAGCTATTTCTCCCAGACTTTTTGCAATATAGAATTTTACTAATGTGTGCAATATAGCTTATGTTTTTTTCCATAATGTGCATGCTTATTAATTTACTTTTTATACAAGGCTCTAGTAAACATTGATATTATCCTCAGTGGATACACTTATTTTTTGTTGTTAATTGTTTTCTGTTTTCTAGAAAAGTCCTCTCAGTTATATGTAATTTAGGAATATAGTTAAAAATTATTATATATGTTGTTTTAAATGGTTATGTATTAAATGATATTATTGGACATTTCCATACATGGTAACATTGACTAGGGTTTCGGCGGGAGAAACAAATGGAAAGATTCAAGAAATATTTAGAAAGGAGAATTGATACGATTTGGTGATGTCTTTCTCTCCTATCATTATTATCAATGACTTTAACATATTTCTTCCTCTCTCTCAAAACTTGGCCCTCGAGTCCTTGATTTTAGGCGGCCTGCCTTCTATCTTCAATCTGTTCCGTTCATTCTCTAATCCACTGATCCCACTATTAGTTTTATCAATCATCTCTCCCTCTTACATTAACTTCTTTGCTACTCAACATAGATCTCATCATCCATAAGTATAATCCCTCTCTTGCAATATCCCCCAATCCCTTGTCCTTGTCATCCTCCATATACTCACCTGGCAAAACTCAACCCTAATTAAACTCCATGATCCAACCTCTGTACCTGTTGTAAGCAGCTGAGCGTTCCTAGAGCAAATCACACAACCCTATTGATTGATTTCACTTTAAATTGGTTATCATCAACCTCAAATGGGCACTCAAGAGCACCCAGTGATCCAGTAGGAGGTGTGGGCACCCACACGGCCCCCCACCCTCCCCCACACAGACCACATATATGTAATTCATATAATAGAGGTATAGGAAATTAAGAAATAAATGAAAGGGAGATGTCAGGGAAATTACTGCTTTTTTGGCACATAGCACCAGCTGTCTTATGGGGAACACAGAGGCAAGTTGGGTTGAGACAAGGTGATGAATTCAGTTTCATACATTGTGCAACTGAAGCAACTTTGTGACATCTTAGAGGAGGTGTCAAGTATGGACTTATCACAGTGATTTGAAATTTAAAGTAGAGTTCAGGGTGAAAAACATCAATTTAGGAAATTCTGGTGAATCTAGGAAGAGAGCATATGGTGAAAGAATGAGGTGGAACTGAGCCGAGACAAACTGTAACATCTAAAGGCATTGAAGGGTGATGAACTGGCAAAGCTGAGGCCAGAAAGCAGAGAAATAACCTGAATAATGTGATGGCAGGGAAAAAATGGCTTTCGAAAGGTGTGGGGAGGGGTCATCAGTGAAGAATGCTGTGGTGATGTGAAATATAATAAAACTCTGAGACTAAAATATTGTATTATTGACATTGAGCAGGCAGTGAGGTCACTGGTGACCTTAGGTGGAGAGGAGCTTTGGTCACTTGTGGAAGCCAAATTAGAATGGGTAAAAAATTAGAGAGGAGGGAATGGAGACAAATGCAGATGTTTTCTCAGGAAATGATGGCATGATGGGCAAGCCTTGAGAGAGGGCAGGTCAGCACCTGCAAAGGGAAGAGGGTTGAGATGAGATTTTAGTTTGTTTCCTAGTTTTGCTCTAGGAAAGACTGAGCAATGAAATACAATCGTAGCTTAATTACTAGCATTAACTCCTCTGAAGAAAGAGAGGTGATCTGCAGCCTGGGAAAAGGAGAATTTGATAGTAAGAATATGGTAAGTTTTATTCTGGCGGGGAGAGAGGGAGAGAGAGAGAAGCTAGAGGGAATTCCAGTTTATTGTGCATTTCCTGGATGAAAGAAAGCCTATTGGGATCATGTTGTTCTGAGTTTTGGCTTCTCTAACCACTATTTGAATTTTCCCAGCATCTCTGATGTAAGTTATTAAGTTGGTGCCTAAGTTTATTTATTAATCTTTTATATGGTGAATTAGTTTTAATCAGGTTTTAAAAAGTGTTTTGGTGCATGGATATAATGGAGTTTGTATACCTCAAAAAACTGAGCTGTAGACTGAGGAGCAAGGTGCCTGCATTTAGACATCCCATGTTCAAACTGGTATAAGATGTAGTTCCTCAGTTAATGAGAAGAATAAAAATAATAGTTACCATTTGTCTAGCCCTTACCATGTGGCATATCCTGCACTGCACCTATTTCTAATCCTTTCTGTGACTTTGCTAGGGGGCTATTATTATTTTATACGTGAAAGAATGGAAGCTCAGATAATTCTGGGTTTTTTTTTTTTGTTTCAAATTTCACCATGGAAATCTTTAAACATGTAGAACAATAAAGAAAATAGCGTAAAGAACCCCTATGGAATCCTGATTCAAGAATTATTGATATTTGCCAGTTTTGTTTCATCTATGTTCCCCCGACTCCACTGTCCCCAAATGCGTGCCCCTCTTTCTCACGGGTGCAGAGAATTTAAATGCTTTGCCTACGGCCACCCAACCAACGGGCTTTTCAAGTAGCTACTATGGGTTAAACAGGAAGTGAGTGCCTGGGGGTACAGACACAAAGAACATCTGCTCCCTTTCCACAACACATGAGCAACATCAAGTATCGGCTTGCCATTTTTCTACCAGAATTAACTCAGTTAATTGTTACAATTCCACAAGGTTGGTAAGTATTACCCCCATTTTACAAATGGAAACTGAGTCACAGAGAAGATAAATGACTTGCCCACTAGGGGTGAAGCTGGAATTCTGACCTGGATGGTCTGGTTTTAGAACTGGTACAGTCAGGTGGGAAGAACAACCTATACATAATTTGGAATAATTAATGATGTGATGAAAGGATCTAGAAGGTACAAGCTTCTGGTGTCACTGGCCAGCCCCTAACCCTCTCTGCTATCTTTTTGATCTCCATCTCCAGATATAACATCCCACAAGGAGAGCAAAGGTTTGTGTGACAGCACTCATGTCCTCATTAGAGCTGTGGCCTATCTGGGTCTGTTTCAGCCTCTGAAAAGCCTTTGCAAGGGTAAAACTCGAGGCTTTTTATAATAACTTCCAGCTACACATCGTTTCAGCTATGCTGAATTCAAATGA
>NW_012152951.1:486785-488494 GCF_000956105.1 Propithecus coquereli | reverse complement strand
TTTTTTTTTTATCATGAAGGGATGTTAAATTTAATAGAGTGCTTTTTTAAAATAAATTAAAGTGATTATAGGGTCTTTGTCCTTTGTTCTGTTGATATGATGTATCACATTGATTGATTTGCATTTGTTGAACCATCCCTGTATCCTTGAGATGACGACTCCCACTTGATCATGATGAATAATCTTTTTAATGTGTTGTTAAATTCAGTTTGCTAGTATTTTGTTGAGGATTTTTGTATGTATGTTCATCAGAGATATTGGCCTATAGTTTTCTTTTTTTGTTGTCCCTTTGTCTTGTTTTGGAATCAGAGTGATGCAGGCCTTGCAGAATGAGTTTGGAAGTATCCCTTCCTCCTTGATTTTTTGCAATAGTTTAAATAGGATTGGTGTTAGTTCTTTGAATGCTTGGTAGAGTTCAGCAGTGAAGCCGTCAGGTCCTGGGCTTTTCTTTGATGGGAGATTTTTATTACTGATTCTATCTCGTTACTTGTTATTGTTTTATTCAGGTTTTGGATTTCTTCCTTGTTCACTTATGGAAGGTTGTATGTGTCTAGGAATTTATCCATGTCTTCTAGGTTTTCCAATTTATTGGCATATTGTTGTTCATAGTAGTCTTTAACGATTCTTCAGTATCAGTTGTAATGTCTCCTTTTTCATCTCTGATTTTATTTATTTAGGTCTTCTATCTTTTTTTTCTTAGTCTGGCTAAAGGGGTGTCAATTTTGTTTATCTTTTCAAAAAAACCTACCCTTTCTTTCATCGATCTTTTGTATTATTTTTGGTTTCAATTTCATTTATTTATTCTCTGATCTTTATTCTTTCTTTCTTTCTCTCTTTCTTTCTTTCTTTCTTTTTTACTAATTTTGGGTTTGGTTTGTTCTTGATTTTCTAGTTTTTTAAGATGCATTATTCAGTTGTTTATTTGAAGCTTTTCTACTTTTTTGATGTAGGCATTTATTGCTATTATATAAACTTTCCTCTTATTACTGCTTTGATATGTTGTTTTCATTTTCATTTCAAAAAAGTGGGGAAAATGGGCAAAATATTTGAACAGACTCTTCACAAAAATGTTACACTTTTGGCATATGAGCATGTGAAATGATACTTAAAATAATTAGTGCTTAGGGCAATGCAAATAAAGTCTAAGTGAGATACTACTATATGCTTAACAGAATGTGTAAAATTAAAAAGCAAATTTAGCAGGATGTGATGGAACTGGAACCCTCATAAACTGCTGATAAGAATATAAAAATATCACAACTACTTTGGAAAACTGTCAGTTTCTTAAAAAGTTGAACATATATCTACCATATAACCTACCACACACCTATTAATACCATATAACCACCAGAAAATAAATCATCTGTCCATACAAAGACTTGTAAGCGAATCTTCTTAGCAGTTTTCTTTGTAATAGTAAAACACTGAGTGCAATGCGCACCACCCAAAGAATGGACATATTTGAAACTCGGACTTGGGGGGTTGGGGGGCAAGGGCAACATACGTAACCTAAACATCTATACCCCATAACATGCTGAAATAAAAAAAAAACTGAAAATAATCCAAATGTGCTTCAGCACATGAATGGATAAATAAACTATCGTGTATCCATACAATGGAATACTACTCAGCAATAAAATAGAATGAACTATTGTTCCTTATTACAACATCAATTTGTCTCAAAATAATTATGCTGAGTGAAAGAAGCC
>NW_012152951.1:471878-473860 GCF_000956105.1 Propithecus coquereli | reverse complement strand
TTATGTTCCAGGCATTTTTCTAGGCATTGGGAATACAGCAGTGAAAAAGTAGGTGAAGTTCTTGACCTCAAAGGGCTTATAATCTAGTAGGAGAATCAGATAACAATGATCGTGTATCAATAAACCAATGAATCTATATCTTAGGTGGATATAGATAAACATATATTAGTAATATAAAGCAGGGTAATGAAGTATAAGAAAGAGAGGCTTACTGTTTTCGAGTGGTTAAGGGAGGCCTCTCTGATAAGGGATCTTTTGACCAGAAATCCATAAAATGTGGGGGAACAAACCATTCTGTTCTAGGCAGAGGAACTCAACATGAGCTGGGAGTGGGCTTGGCATGTTTAAGGAGCATCTGGGAAGCCAGTGTAGTGGAAGAACAGCAGGAAGGGATGCCAGAGAGTAGCAGATAGCCTGACTATGCAGAACCTTGTGGTTCTTTTAAGGATTTAGGTTTTTATATGGAAAAAAATGAGAAGCCATTGAAGGATTTTGAGCAGAGAGACACAATCTGGTTCATATTTAATAGGATCACTCTTATTATAGTGTAGACATAAAGTATTATCTATAAGGGTGCAAGAGAGTAAGAGAAACATCTGTTAAAATTACTACAATAATTCAGTAGAAAGACAGTGGTGGATTTGGCGGAGATGACAGGAATGAGGTTGGTGTGGAGTGGAGGAGTTCTATGCATATTTTGATGGTAGTCCAATTTGATGATGGATTGAGTGTAGGGAGTGAGGAAAAGAGACTAACCTAAAACTTGTCTTCTCTGATTTATGGAAGATGAGCAAGCACATTTTACTCTGTTTCCTTTTTGTGTCCTTGGGGTGGTGGTAGGATGGAGTGTGTGGGCATGGGAGGTAGGGGATGGCAGAGGAGGCTTCAACTTGGGCTTTGTTTAGCCTTTGTAAGTACAGTTCTCATTCATGGGCATATTCCTTAAGGCTCAGATTGTTCGTTCACTTTGGTCATTGTGGTGCTTCCTCTGAGACTGAGTAGAATCCTCCCTTGCCTCTTCCTAGCTTATGATGGTGGCCACCAATCCTTGGAGTGCCTTGGCTTGTAGATGTAGCCCCCAGATCTTTGCCTCTCTTTTTACATGGCCATCTTGCTGTGCATCCCTATCTTCTCATCTTCTTGTAGGGACACTGACCACTTTGGATTAGAGATGCACCCTCCTCTAGTATGACCTCATCTTGACGAATTACATCTGCAGCAACCTTTTTCCAAATAAGGTCACATTCTAACATATGTTCCCCCTTCCAACTGGGGAGCATATCTTTTTGTGGGACACAATTCAACCCATAACAGTCATGGAAATGATGAATCCTGCCAGAGTTCATTGTAGATCTGATTCTCCTTTGGTGGCTGTGGTGCCTTTTTCTTTGGAGAGTTTTTTTCCTTAGCATTTTCTGGGGCTTCCGTCTTTCTTCCTCAATAGCTTTCTTTTCAGATTGAGAATGACAATAAGAGATTTTAGTATTCTCTTTCTTTTACCAGCATTCTTTCCAAGGGCTAGCAATGAGATTAGTAGTCACACAGAACAAGAATCTTCTGTCCCGCTCACTTTTTGAAATCTTTTGGGTTTAGTGTGTACCTACATCTTCAGTAGATTGCTGCTGATGATTATTTTTAGTTGACTACTTTTTATTAATTTTATTAATTATGCGAGGAAGAAATGAGTGTTCTAACTTAACTCTGCTATAATTACCTAGAAATGCAATTTCAAAAACTGAAGCATAATACTGAAAAATATGCATTCTATATTTTCAAGAACTGTGAAAGGTGTAAGATTTTACCCTACTGGCGGACTGACAAGTTAGCCTGGCATAGTTTCATGGATGCTAGCAGAACAAATAAGCATCTGGTTCAGAGAAGAAGGAAAGTTTATTACTCACTGCAATAGGGAGTAGCCAAAATATGAGCATTCTTAGATCAGTTGCCCAAACTCCAGTTCCCACATGGTGTTGTAAGAGAGT
>NW_012152951.1:463093-469328 GCF_000956105.1 Propithecus coquereli | reverse complement strand
CTCATTAAATTCTTAACTTTGGGCAAATCTCTTAACCTTTTGGTGACTATCTTCTTATTTAGAAGGAGAACACATGAACATCTCTAAAACTGATATGTGCATTAACCTCTTTTATGAATATTACTTGTTAGTTTTATTTCTTTTAACTTTTTGTCGTATTTAAGAGTTTACTAAGATATTATATAAAATTTTCTGTTCTAGTTTCTATTGGTGTAAAATAAATCATCTCAAAATATAGTGGCTTGAGGCAACAACATTGTCTTTTTTTTTTTCTTATAGATCTGTAGTTTGGGCAGAGTTTGACAATAGCGAGCTCATCTCTGTTGGGTATCAGCTGGAGCGCTTAGTAGAAGCTAGTGGATCCATTTTTAAGATGCTTGCTCTTGCTCACAGGGCTAGCAAGTTGGTGTATGATGTTGGCTGGGACATCAGTCAGTGCTGTGGGCTGTGGGTCTGGTTCTCTGCACCTCTCCATGGGCTGTTTGTAAATCCTTACAGCATGGTGTCTGGGTTCCATGGGCAAGTATCCCAAGAGACAGGAAGTAGAAGCTGCCAATTTCTTAAAGCCTGGGGTCAGACACAGGCACCATGTTCTTTTTGCTATATTCTGTTTTTGAAGTTTTTACAGAGCCCCAATTCAAGGGAGAGAACATAGGGGCCTTGTTTCAATGAGAAGTGTGTCAACAATTTGGAGACCATTTAAAAAATCTCCACACCCCATAGATGGTTGCATCATTGTAAACAGCATTTCTCCCATCCAGGTAGTAACCAGGCCTGACCCTGCTTAGCTTCTGACGTCAGACAAGATCGGGCACATTCAGGGTGGTATGGCTGTAGACAACAGCATTTCTAATGTTTAACTTTTTTTACCTTTAAAATATGAATTTTCCCTTGATAGTCTACATCTTCCTTCACCATTATAGTCACTATTCATATATTTATATAAGAATTTCTAGTGAGGAAAATGGACAAAGTGTGAAAATACAGAAGAAAAATATTATCTCTATCTCTGTTAGATATAGAATTACCTATATACCTAATATCTTATTGGTACATTCAGATATCTTATTCAGATATTCTATATCTCTGCTTTTTTTCCCATTTGATCTTCAGTTTTGGAATGAAATATATTACAGCGGTTCTCAAAGTGTTGTCCCTGAAGCAGTAGCATTAGTATAACTTGGGGACTTGTTAGAAATGCAAATTCTTGGACCCTCTCCTAGATATGATTTTTATCCCTTTACAAGCGATCAGCTCTTTCTCTTTGGAAGCTTCTAGAACTTTCTATTTGTTTAATGATTTTCAAATGTACTATTATTTATCTTAATATGGGTTTTTCCCTTATATTTCATATCTGGAACTTTATGAGCTCTTTTGATCTGAGGTGTTTAGTTCCTTCTTAATTCTGGGAAGTTTATCACCATTTTTCCTTCAATATTTTCCCCTTCATGTTTATTTCTTTCTGAGAACTCTTATAATTTGGATCTTGACACTCCTATTTCTAAATTCTTTTGCTTTTTAAAAAATTTTTTCATCTTTTTCCCTTTTGTGGCTATGTCCTCAGAGTTTCTCAATTTAATTTCCAATTATCTGTGTTTTTTAAACATTCATCCTATTGATTGAATTGTGTATTGTATTCATGATTTCAAATATTATATGTTTCATATTTAATATTATACTTGGTCTTACTGTTGATTACTCTTTCTTCCTTCAAATTGTTGATATCTTTTCAAATATCTCTCTAATAGTTTTTTTACCTCTCATTTTTTGGTCACTCTGACTCCAAAAATTCTGCTTTAGATTTTATATCTTGCTAATTCAGCCTCTCATTTGAGATCATTTTAGGTTTCAAGTGTCTAGTTATTTTCATCTGTGTATGTGTTTCTTGGGTTAACTTCTGACAATGTGAATTTGGGAAAAGCTGAAAATTCAGGCTGTAATATCTGTTATTCTGGGAGATTATAGAGAGAGAAGAGGGACCAAACCTCATATTCGAGGACACCAATCATTATAGAATTCTACATAGAATAACCACACCAAGAACCACCTTTGAGCCTTAAGAGCAACAGCACTGGCACGATAGTCATCTCCCTAGCTTTGGCTCTTCCAGCCCTGGGACTGTTGAGCAGGAGGGAGTGGAGGGGTAATATGCTATGGCAACCACTGCCCTAGGTTAGGCTGTACCTATACACATCAACTCCTAACTCTGGGGCAGGCTTTTGTGCTGCCTGGAAACTCCATTCCCAAACAGGCACCAGAGGGCTGGGCAGTCCCTGCTAATTTCTGTGGTGAAAGTACAGACACAGTGGTCGTCCAGGGCCACACAAGGGAGAGAAAAGAATAAAATGTAAAGAGCTTCCCTCAGCACCATCCTCCTCCTACTGCTGCCCACCTTCCCACATCCCTTCTTGCACACATACCCATTCCTGACGGCTGTCATTCTCTCTACGAGTTTCTCATGTTTGGTTTGTTTGTTTGATTTGGGGTTTGTTAAAAACTATTGCTACACACAAGAATGAGTCTCTCACACACACACCAAAACACTTATTTGCACGTATGGAAGTGAAACTCAAAGGAAATCAGGTAGGTGGGAGGGAGGAGGAGGGGATGGGTAAATTCACACCTAATGGATGCACACTAACTGGTGAAGGGCACACTTAAAACTTTGACCCAAACTGTACAAAAGCAAATTGTGTAACCAAAATATATGTATGCCCATAAAATTCTGAAATAAAAAAAGAATAAAGACACTAATGGCTGTGAGTTATAAGTAGACTAATGAGAACACTGTAGTAAATAGAATAAAGAGAGCACTCGTGGTCCATGGCAAGATGCGGCAGTAAAGAGAAGCAAAATACCACCTTTGGATACTCCTCATCAAACACTTATAGAAGGCAAAGATCTGGGTGGCCAGGTATATGATGCTTTTGAATATTTTTGTCAAACTGAGTAATGAGATTGGATTGTTGCTCTAATGTTGCTGGTCAAAGTGGGGAAAAAAAGGGATGAGCTCAGGGATTCAAATTCCCAGCTCAGGCGTAGAGTAAATGAAATGAGAGCTTCTGTGTCTGCCCTGAGTGAGACACTTATCTCCCATAGCTGCAGGACTGAGATTGGCAAAAACCAAACCAGTATCTCATGCTGCCAGTGACTGAATTACGAAGTTAGGTGAATTCGCAGTCCCACAAGGTGTCTGCTGTTAAAGTGAGGGCATCGATGAGGAAGGAAGGGGGTTCTGAAAGTTGGAGGATGTGTAGGAAAACCATGATGAAGGTAGGGACATGGAACTGCTAAATTCTGGTAAGTCTTTGCCACTAGATGTAGCCTCTCCATCACCACCTGAGATGAACTTCAAGCAGCACACCTGGTTGTTTATTTTGCTTGGAAGGAGAAATGGTCAGACATGTGGTTACACACTGATTAATGGGCTGTGGCCAATGGTTTGGCTGGATGGTCAGAGATTTGGAGGGAACATTATTGGAAAATGGGTGACAAGGAAGTCTGAGGAAGGGGTATTTGATAGACCTCTCTGAATAGGTGAAAAATATCAAGATATTTGTATCCTATGTGAATGGTCACCAAAGGGTGACGTCAGTAGAGGAGAATTTTAATAATCATGTGGTCAGGATGACACATTTTCTTGATAGTAGCCAGCCTCTTTCTGCAGCCACTCTTGCCATTGCCCTGTGGGCTCATGAGCAAGGTGGCCATTGTGTCAGGGAGAGAGATTATGTATGGACTCAGCAACATGCATGTTTACTCACCAAAGCCAATCTGATTATAGCCACTGCTGAGTGTCCAGTCAGCCAGTAGCAGAGACCAACACCAAGTCTCCACATGGCACCAAATCCCGGGGTGATTAGCCGGCTGCCTGGGGGCAGGTTATTACATTGGACAACTTCCATCATGGAAGGAGCAGCGTTTTGTTCTTACTGGAAAAGACCCTTTTGATGTGGGTTTGCCTTCCCTGGACACAGTGCTTCTGCCAAACTACCATCTGTGGACTTACAAAATGCCTTCTCCACTGTCATGGTATTCCGTACAACACTGCTTCTGATTGAGAACTCACTTCACAGCAAATGAAGTATGGTAATGGGCCTGTGCTCATGGAATTCACTGGTCTTACCATGTTCTCCACCATCCTGTAGTAGCTGTCTTGATAGAATGGTGGAATAGCATTTTGAAGAGTCAGTTACAGCACCAGCTAGGTGGCAATATACCTTGCAGGGCTGGGGAAAGATTCTGAAGGAGGCTTTATATACTCTGAATCAGAGTCTGATATATGGTGCTGTTTATCACATAGACAGGATTGATATGTCCAGGAATTAAGGGTAGAAATGGGAGTGGCACTACTCACTATTACTCCTAGTATTCCAGTAGCAAAAATTTTACTTTCTGTTCCTGCAACATTATTTTCTGCTGGTCTAGAAGTCTTAGTTGCAGAGGGAGGAATGTGTCCACCAATAGATACAAGAGTAATTTCATCGAACTGGAAGTTAAATGGTGTGGGCTCCTCACACCGCTGAGTCAGCAGGCTAAGAAAGGAGCTGTAGTGTTGGCTGGGGTGACTCTTCCTGACGATCATGGGGAAATTGGGCTGCTATTCCACAATGGAGGTAAGAAAGAGTATATCTGGAATACAGGAAGTCCCTTAGGGCATCTCTTAGTATTATGCCCTGTGATTATAGTCAATGGAAAACTACAACAGCCAGATCCAGGCAGGACTACTAATGGCCCAGACCCTTCAGGAATGGAGTTTGAATTACTCTACCAGGTAAAGAATCACGACCCACTGAAGGAAAAGGGAATACCAAATGGAAGAAAATATTGATAGTTATAAATACCAGCTATGACCACATGATCAGTTACAGAAATAAGGACTGTAATTGTTATGAGCATTTTTTCCTTCTTTTGTTGTGAATATGTGTGTGTATAATATCTTTGTTTTCTTCCCTTTCATATCCCCTTATGATATAAAATAAGATGTATTAACTTTACATCATAACATTTAAGTACTCTCAAGTTTACTACATAGTGTTTAATTTATAAGATGTCAAGGAGAAGAGTTAACCTCACCCAAGGACTTTATATCCTCTCCTGGGGAAAGAGTTCCTTTTTGGTTGTATGCAGGATAGTTCATCAGGTTAGGTGGAAGTATGACCTTGTTATTGTTCTTATTTGGAGATTAATATAATTTAAGGAGATGTATATGAGTGCCAAGTTGGCAAGGGGTGCATTTGTGATGGTTAATTTTATGTGTCGACTTGGTTGGGCCATGTGGTACCTAGATATGTGGTCAAACGTTATTCTGGATGTTTTGGTGAAAAATAATTTTGGATGAAATTAACATTTAAACTGGTTGACTTTGGGTAAAGAAGATTG
Source organism: Propithecus coquereli (assembly GCF_000956105.1). Lineage (NCBI taxonomy): Eukaryota > Metazoa > Chordata > Mammalia > Primates > Indriidae > Propithecus > Propithecus coquereli. Next base: position 463,946 of record NW_012152951.1, on the reverse strand, counting down.
TTCTCCATAATCTGGTGTACCTCATTCAATCAGCTGAAGTCCTCAATATAACAAAAGATTGACCTCCTTCAAACAAGGGTGAGTTCTGCCAGCAGATGGCCTTTGGACTTGAACTACAACATCAGCTTTTCCCAGGGCCCTCCACCCTACCAAACACAGAGCAATTGTTTCTGTTTCTCTGGAGAATTCTAATACAGCTGCCACCCAGCAAACCTCTCCACAAAGATAGAAGAGGAAGAAAACAGTTTTGTTATTGAATAAAAGCATTAAACCAGAGTGTGATGCACATCACAGACAATCTGCTAAAGAGATTGCAAAAACGCAAAGAAATCTTACTCTTCTACAATGCTACACAAATACAACCCATTACATACGTGTTCTCAAGATAAGCAGTAATCACTCTTCAAGTAAGAGGGTTTGACAGCATCATTTGTCATCGTTCATCCTAAATTCACCTGTTCATTGGAGTCACCGTCTGTGTTAGCCAATTGGTTTTATCTAAAAGAAAAAATTAACTTTTCATATTTTCATGACAGGAGGTAGTTTTGGAGTGAGATGTCCACCTAAGTTAGGCTGCAACCCTCCCAGAGAAACTGGGAGATACGGTGTTATCTTCCTTTATGATTACACTTCAAAATAATGGTTCCCGGGTCCTTGAGAGAGACATTCTTAGGTTGTAAAGCTAGCCAGTGGCTTATTTAGTTTTAAAAAGATTTATGAACATCTCAAAGGATCATAGAAAGAATTTATAACAAGTTTTCTAAAGAAAATGTTCTGAAAGTAGAAGAGGGAGGTGTCTCACCTTTTTTAAAGCATAGAAAATTATTATTATTTTTTTCTGATTTGTATTTCC
>NW_012152951.1:437769-459394 GCF_000956105.1 Propithecus coquereli | reverse complement strand
TCATTATCCTCATTAAACTGATGGGATGGAGGTGGGTTAAAGTCACAAATAAGTTAAGTAAGTTGCTCAAGTTCACATAGCTAGTAATCGAGAACCCAGAGCTGGAATACAGTAGCTACTCAGAAAATGTATATTGGAGACATAATGAATTATTATTAAGTAGCTTTTTAAAGAAAAACTTAAACACGAATGTCTTGGAAATTCTAATACTAATGCATTTTCCTTTGTTTTTTGGGCTGAATCATTGCTAGGGACTGTAAACTATATCTGCATTAAAGGACTTTATTATATCTGATAGGAAGCCTCTTAGTGTCTTTACCCTAAGACATGAAACATTGACACGTTTTTACCTCTAGCAATTCTTTGATTTTGTTGTCCTGTTTTTCAAGTTGGATAGTCCTCAAAGGACAGAAACTTCATTGGCATGCTAGACATTTCTTGTGTTTTACATGAAAACTTCCCAATGCTTTGAATATAAATAAGCTTTACCTGCAATGCATAACCACTGACTTTCTAACTTGCATATTAATGGAAGGCACTGAAATGAAAGTCAGTTGGAAAACTGGACCCTTTTTGCCTTCATGGTCCTTTACCTGCAGGGCCCTAAGATAATCATAGCTTGGAGTTAGAAGGGGCTTAGGGTTGAACTGCATCCTTTTACAGACAAAGAAGCTATAATTCAGGGACGATCTGACTCACACTTGGCTACACCATAAATTAAAGAAGAGCAGTCCTTATTAGAAATAAGACTGACATGCACAAAATGATCACAGACGTGATTAGAGAACAGCACGAGTTCTTACTATGAAAAGAAAATTGTATAAGCCCCTCTCTGTATTTGAGTAATTTACAATTAGCAGAGACCAATACAGGGGTACAAGTTACACTAAAAAGCAGTGTGATAGAGTCTACACACATGGTAGAGGCTAGATTATATGGGATTGTGGAGGAATGAGGAGTGACTTTTGGAAGTGTATTCATTTATTCATTTGACACATTTTTATCTAGCATATGTTCTGGGGGAATAGAGATGAATTCAGACTGACCAGGGATCTTGTGTTCTTGGGAAAGGGTGACTGAAAAATTGAGACTAATTTAAGGCAAAACTGCAAAAAGGATAGGTTTTGTTAATTAGGAAATAGGCATCTATCATGAGAATAACATGATTAAAACCTTGGTTTAGGATGGTTTATTTCTTTGTAGTAACACAGCAGATGAAGGCGATGGAGTTATTAGCCAGAACAGTAGTGCTGAGAATATTTCAATAGTCTGTGTGTGAGATGCTCCTGGAAGAATGGGAACAGAAGGAATTGGAGAGAAGCAGTGGTTTTTGTTGTTTCAAGAATTCCAAAGAATGAAGAAATTACTCTACTGCATGGGAGAAATATGACTTCATATATTTCAATGTGCCATCGTAGCAGCAAACAGCTTTTGATTTCAGCCATTAGAGCTTGGCCATGTGTAATTGCAAATGACAGGAAACAATTGTAAATTCAAATTAAATCTTAAGGGCCCCCTTCCCCCCGCTTACTGAATGGACACCCTTCTTGGTCAAGGAGACCTCAGAAACAACCTAAAGCTGAGTTGCTGGCCATAAGAAGGGAGATCAGACATGCCTTGTCATTCCCCACACTGTTCTTGGAGACATCCTTTGTAACTTATTAACAGGTCTAAGGCTATACAGTCAAAGCTTAAACCACACCTGTGGTCATCTGTTTACTTAACAGATCACTGGAGTCTGGGTATATGTCTGGAATATGTCCAATGGCTTATCTCTGATTAACGGATATCCTTAACTTAAAGCATTCCAATCCTTTAGACAAAGCTTCATTTCTTTAACCAATTATAAATCAAAGACTCTTTAAACACATCTATAACCTGTAATGCCCCACTTTGAGGTCCTGCCTTTTTAGGACAAACCAATGTATGTCTTTTATATATTGATTCTTGACTTTATGTGTAATTTATGTCTCCCTGAACCCAACCCTGGTGAGACCACTTGCTCAAGGCTTCTTGGGTGTAGCTCTCCGGGCCATGGTCACACATATTAGGTCAGAATAAACCTCTTTAAACTATTTTACAGAGTTTGGGTACTTTTCTGTTGACACAACCATAAGCAATGAGATTCTGAATAATGTAAGAGTCTTTTAGGCAACTTTCAGCCCAGAAGATACTGTGCTCCTTCCTAAAGCTGGGAAGATCTAAAAAACTTTTCACTTCACACAGAAGAAAGCTTATAACAGGAGGTATTGTATAGAAGAGAGAGGTCAGTTTCAAAGCACATTTTTGTTTCTGTCCTTTTTCCTCTGTGCATTTTAAAATAGCTGAGTTCAGACTGCAGGTAAAATTTTGAATCTGATTTTCTCTAGGCATTATCAGAATTTTTTGTTGGCATAAAAACTCCTGGTAAGCATAATTTTTAAGTATATTCATGTCTTCATGCATAAACCTTTGGTGATATTTCAAATGATTCCCTTAGGACATATTACTAGAAGAGAAATGAAGGAGTCATTTCTAGTTACTTTTGTTCCTTATAGTTCTTGCATTATCCTTGAGAATGGAGGAAATCGAAGAGGTGGAGAGTCTTTTATTATTCCTTGCAAATGCAAACGTGAGAGAAGTTCAATATAATTACAGTGGCCCCCAACCTTTTTGGCACCAGGGGCCAGTTTCATGGAAGGTGATTTTTCCTCAGACGGGGGTGGAGGATGGAGCAATGGGGAGTGCTGTAAATACAGGTGAAGTCTGATCCTTTGCCTGCCTGCTGTGTGGCCTGGTTCCTAACAGGCCACAGACTAGTACCAGTCTGTTGCCTGGGCATTGGGGAACTGCAGAATATGAATTATTCAAGCACATCAATGGCTGGCTCAGAATGAAATAATAGTTATTTATCACTTGAGTGACTGATGACTTGTACTAGGGTTTTCATATATTATCTTCTTTACACTTCAACAGAATCCTGAGACAGGTATTTTTATTCCCACTTTGTAGGTGTGGAAACTGAGAGTTAGCCCATTGTCTTCAAACTTCCATATTTGACTCCAGAACCTACGCTCTTAGTCAGATGAGAGAAACAAACAAAACTAACTAATCAATAACTTGGTAGAAGGAATGTCTTGGGTATACTTAACCCCATGAAGGAACTATTTCCTCCCCTTAAAACACCTCTTTCATCTTCCCTTTTAGTCTTAAATATTCTGCTGAAATGGTTTTTCTAACAGTTAGTTTCCTAGCTGTTCTTCCTGCTTCTACCTTTAGCTGCATTAGCCCTAATAACTATAACCACACTGAACTTAAACCTTACTGCAGTACCTGTATATTTGAGATACACTAACTTAGCTTATAGTCCCTTTTCTAGCGTAAATTCAGTAGTCATGAAGTAATCGTTGTGTTGTCATCATAAAGTTAGATGTATAAAAGACCTTGAAGGGCTAAACATTTTTCTTTCTTTCTTTCTTTTTTATTTTTTTTTTAGAGACAAGGTCTCTCTCTGTCACCCAGGCTGATATGTAGTGGCATAATCATAGCTCCCTGCAGCCTTGAACTCCTGGCTTTAAGCAGTCCTCCTGCTTTGAACCACTGTACCCAGCCAATTTTCCAATAATGTGATGTTTGCTAGACTTTGGCCCCCATGTATTTCTTCCCATCCCTCTTCCTAACCCAAATTCTCCATTCAAAGCTGCTGAGCTGCCTACTCATTTGGCAGATCTGCCCTGCCCCATGGTTAGCAAAACCTATTTCCTAGAACCTTCTGAGAATTTGAATAACAGACAGTTCTTAGAACAAAATGAATTGAATTTTCTCCTTTCATGAAAGATTTTCTGCAGATATTTTAAGAACATACTTTTGAACTGAACTGACCGGATTGACATTTGATGTCACTTGTTTTAGTTACTGTTTGGGAAAACCAGGTAATTAGGGATTTTACAAACTCATACCACAATAACAACATAATAATTAAGTCATTTACCGACCAATTACTCAGGATTGGGCTTTGAGCACTTTATATGCATCATGCCATTTATTTTTTAGAAGAAATGCAAAAAAGTACAATATCCACCCATTTAAAAAAATAATGAAAACTAAGCTTAGTTTAAGTAACTTCCCAATGTCCCATATAGTAAGTGGCAGAGTTCAGTTTCAAATCCAGATGTACTTGACACCAAAGCCAGGGTTCTTAACCTCTATAGAGCCTATTTCTGGCCATGCAAACCACCCCTTAAAACAGCTAGAAATTCAAATGGAAGGCATAATTCAATCATGCTTAATTTTTTGTTGTGTAACTAGATGGCTTAAAGGAATAGTAAAATTTCCTGTTTGATCAACAAATTATATTTCAAATGGGTCTTTTGTTGGCTCTCCTTACTCTCTCCTTACTTTTTTTTTTTTAAAGGCAGATGTGAAAAAAACATCTTTTTACAAATGAAAGGGAAAGAAAGCAATTTACTGGGCTTAAAAGTCCATTAATTTGTGCTTCAATTATATCTTTGGAGCATAGAGCAATGCTCAAATATTACCTCTTTTATTGCCTAAAAGCACAAAGTTATATAATTTATTTAAATTTTAAGAAATTGTCAAGATAGCTTGACAGTGAATTTGTCTAAATGACATTTTTTCTGAATAATTTTTATTGAAAGATCATTTCACTGATACTTTTTATAAATGTCATTGCTAAACAAACACACCATTTATTTTTGTTTTTACTGAGATTGAAGCAATTGACCAGCAAAATCTTAGCTAATAAAGGACCACACACCTGTGAGTTCTTGCTATCTATCCAGTCTTTAAGATCTAAAGGGCGGCTTTAAATAAATCTCTTGCTATTTTCCAAAGACAATTGGACAACTCTATGCCATCTGCCAAGGATGTTGTGAATTATGTTTTAGGTTGCAAATTCTCCAACAAAATTCGTGTCTCAGCCATCTCATTTTGTCTATGTCTCTCCATGTGATATTGCTAAAGTCTAACAAAATCGTCACAATCCTAATAATTTGCTGTGCCATCGTTTCAGGGATGTGTTTGCATCAAAGCAATTCAAATATCAATGAGTATTTATTTTATTATTATGCCCTTTTTAAATGGCAGGGAGCAAAGGATTGGCATCTGTCCAAAATGTGGAGGGTTTTAATAGCTTTGGAATCAATCCATTTCTTCAAAGGTTTTTGTTTTTTTCTTTTTCTTAGATATACTGAATTGTACTTGGGTTATTGACAATTCATAAGATATTAATATTGATAACATTTTCATTACTCTTTATCTGTGCATGGTGAAAACATTCTTTTTGCAGTTCTATAGTTCTATTCAAAATGCTTTGAAGATACTGTAGAATTATTTAGAAAGTTTGAGTCAGAAGGTGTAAGTGGCTTATTTTCAAGGAGGAGTATGTTTTCATGCTTTTTCCTTTCCTTAATTCTAATGGGGATGGAAGAGGAAGGGAAAGGAGGCGTATATTATTCTTTCTTTATTAATGTGGCCACCTCTACAGAGAACGCTTTTATATAAGCTCAAAACAAGCCTAGGGAAGAGGTCAAATAAGCAGAGTTATTTAGAATCCTAGCTTAATACCATACTTATCCTAATAAGCTGCACACAATAGTCAACGTTTTTTTAAAAGAGTATTATGTTCCTCTAAAGATTTTCTTATGTTCATGAAATAAATTTTATTAAGTTGTCCGTCTTTCAAGAATTAATAATAAAGCAAAATTTCCTGTCAGTGAGAAGACTGAACAGAGTGGACGCATTTGAGGCAAGCATACCTGTTAAAATGTTTGATTTTAATCTTCCATCCAAGTTATAAGCATCTGGGGAATTTTATTTGTTTGTTTGTTTGTTTAACCTTTCTTTGAGTTTCCTGGGTTGGTCTTGGCCTATCCCTCTGACCCATTCTAGCCTTTGTTTTCTTTGTTCTTATTTGACAGCAAGGGGTCCACACCTGCCATTTGCTTTGTCCAGGTGATGTTGGCTTCTAGCTGGGCCTGGGGACTAGGAGGCTGGGTAGGAAACTGGAGGGCAGTGGGAAGAAGCAACCAGATTATCCCCACCCTGCTCTCCCACCTGGCCCATCCTCTGATCTGTCTCAACCAGCTGTTCCATGTCCTCAGTGGCTCCACGGTCTGCCTGGTGAACTCATGGTCCCTTTAGCTACTGCTGGGTGACTCTGCTCCCTGGCCTCTGAGAATATCACTTCCCTCATCTCTCCAGTCTGGGCTTTGGGGGTGGCTTCCTTCTCAGCTAATGTCTGGGTTACCTCAAAGCCCCCTGATTAACTTCTTCACACTTCCTAACATCACAGTAGCCAATTACTTTTATAAAATTACCTCAAATTTAAATACTTAGAGTGTTTTCCATCTTCCCGAATGCCCCTGAATAATATACTTGCTGGTATTGTAATAATGAGTTTTAAGAATTTTCTATACCGTGGTGTAGAAGTGTGATCTATTCCTTTGGGGCATAACAGCTGTATTGGGTGGAAGAGTTTCCCCTAAAAAATTCAGATCTGCCTAGAACCTTAGAATATGACCTTATTTGGAAATAAGGTCTTTGTTGATGAAATTTTTTAAAAAGCAGGATACAAATGAGAAGTAGGAATTGAATAAGTAATAGTAAACTCATTTCAAGCTTATTATTTAAAAATTATACAATGCTTCAGAAATGCATGTAATTTATTTCTATTTATTTATTTATTTATTTATTTTTGCAGTACTTTGATTCGCTGTTTTAGCGAGTAATTTATTTCTTACTTATGTAGAAGAGTGGTTAGGAGAGAAGAGTTTCTAAAATGAGATGAAAATGTATTGTTTTAAATTAATTAAAATTTCAACTATAGTCTGATTTTGACTGTATTTCCTATAATATCACAGGTTTACTTTTCCTGAGAGTAATTAGATGATCATAGCTCCATTTACTAATAGGTTACTTTATAGTGTTATGTTGCCGTGTATTTCACTTTTGTATCCCTACTGCAGCATAGTGTCAGGAATATTAAATGTTATGATTATTGCTATGTGGCAAATGAAAGAAGTTTGCTTAACATATTTGAGTCAGAGACCTGGAGACCTGGAGTTCTGTCGTCCTGATTTGTGCAATCGCAAATTCCACTAGGAAATTATACCAAGTTCCAACTGAATAATTATGAACTTCTCTCTCTCCTCTGAGTCTTTAGCATTCATTAAGCCAAATTCCTACACAGTTGATTAAGATAACTGCTTAAAAATTAAATATTGGCATCATTGAAATTATATTACTTTCTAAATGTGATATCTTTTTGCATAGATCAAATAAGTAGATAATTTTCAGCCCAAAACTTTGTGATTTTATGCTAGCTAGCAACTATTAATGTTACCAAGCTTAGTTAAATGAATTTCTATAAATGAGAAAAACAACTTAATAAAGCACATTTTTCTTAAGCGATAAGTTAAAAACCTCAATTTATTTTCATATTGTTATGTTATTATTTGATGTGGAGAACATTTCATAGATTTGCACCTCTTAGTAAGCATGTTCCACTGTTGGCTGTCTTCCCTTGGAACTGTCCCTCTTTCATCCTTTGTTTCTTCAGCCCACATTGTCTTGTTGTCTTTATATTTGCCAAAAAGATGTCCGCTAGAAGAATTATTTCATAAATCTTTGTTTAATACTTCAGCTCTTCTATTAAGCCTAGCAATATTATCTCATAAAAACAGATGTATCTCTATGACTCTGAAATTTCTCTCTTGACATACCCATCCAAAAAAATTTTAAAGAGAATAAATATAAGTTCTGAGATTAATGAATAACCATAAAATGTATAACTACTATCCAGGTAAAAAACTGAACATTGTTAAGACCACAGAAAACCCTTTAATGTCCTTTCCCAAGCTCCCTATTTTGTCTCTAAAAATAATTACATTCTTGATCTCTAACATATATTAATATTAATGTAATAGTTTAGTTTCACCTTTTTAAGCTTTAGTATATTTATTTAATTGCAATCATACTTTTTGAGTATTATTTGGGTCTGGTTTCTGTTGATTAATATTATGCTTATGATATCCATCCAAATTTTTGTGACTAGCTACATTTAATTTATTTCATATATTCTGTTATATAAATATGAGGCAAATATGAGTGTCCTGTTTCTGGATACTTGGGTTGTTTCTAGATTTTTGCTATCATGAATAAAACTAATATGAACATTCTTGTACATGTCTCCTGGTGCACATACACGTCCAGTTCTGTTGGATATATATCTAGGAGTTTAATTGCTGGATCATAAGAAATGCATATGTTCAAATTTAGTGGATCATTCCAAATAGTTGTCCATAGTGGCCTTACCAATTTATACTTTTCCTAGCACTGTATGAGAGTTCCCATTTTTCCACATCATCAACAAAATTTGGTGCTGTCAGCATTTAAAATTTAGCTATTCTGGTGGGTGGCTTGGTATTTCATTATAGTTTTAATTTTAATTTGCCTGATGACTAATGATGGTAAGACTGATGCTAAGCACCTTTTCTCATATTTGTTGTTATTTAAAGTGTCTCTTGAAAGCAACATAAAATTGTAATTGCTATTTTTATTAATAAATCCATTTTGACAATATCAGGTTTTTCCTTGGAGTATTTAATCCATTTACATATAATGCAATTTTGATATAGTTGGGTTTAAAATAACCATATTTATTTCCTACTTTATCCATCTTTTTAATGTTTTTTTATCTTCTTTTCCATTAATTAAATATTTTATTATACTTTACTAATAATTAATTATACATTCTTTTACCATCTTTTACTGGTTATTATAAGAATTATAATATGTATCAGTTCCTTATTATAGACTAATGCAAAGTATTAATTTTAATATTTCCCCAATACTGGTAGAAACTTAGAATCTCTAAAATCTTTTTACTCACTTCCTACCTTTTATATTATCATTCTTTTGCATTTTTCTATGTATAATTAAAATTTCAAAAAATATTACAGTTATTGCTATCTATAATCAATATTCTATTATGCTTACTCATCTATTATTCATATATATTATTTATAGAGTGTTCACATTTCTTTGTATATATTCATATATGGCTGGTATTCATTTTCATTTATTATTACTGGTAATCTTCACCTCCTCTTGTATTTCTGTGTCTCCTTCTGGAATAATTTTCCTTCTGCCTGAGAATAGGTCTCATTAGTTTTTCTGTGGTTCGTAACTGCTGGAAATAAGTGAGCTCAGTTATTATCTGCACATTTGTTTATTGTTAACCTTCATTTTTAAAAGTTATTTTCACTGGATATAGAGTTCTAGGTTGCCAGTTATTTTTTCTTAGCTCTTTAGAGATGTCTTTCCATTGCCTTCTTGTTTTTATTATCCCTGTTGGGAAGTATGTTGTCATCCTTTGAAGGCATTATTTTCTCATGTTGTCTGCTTTTAAGTGTTATTCTTTAGCTTTGGTTTATCTGGCTTGGGGTTAACAAAGCATCTTAAATCTGTGCCTTGATGCCTTACAATAGTTTTGAAATTATCTCATCCATTATCTGTTTAAATATTATTTATGCTCCATTCTTTCCTCTCATTTAGGGATGCTAATTGTACATGCAATAGAGTTTTTGAGCATTTCACATTTTCATGTTATACTCTGTTCCGTCCCCCTCCCTCATTTCTTTCTTTTGCTGTGCTTCACTTAGTACTTTTATTGGCTTACTTTCCAATTTACTACTCCTGTCTGCTGTATTCAATCTTTTATTAAACTTATCAATAGTGCTCTTTATTTTAGTATATTCTATTTTCAATTCTACACTATTCGATTCTTTTTTATAGATTCCAATTTCCCATTAAATTTCTCCATCCTTTCACCTATTTGATTCATATTTTCTTTTATTTCTGGAACATATCTCAGTTGTTTTAAAACACCTTTATCTGCTCAATTTATATTTAGGTTATCTGTGTGTCTGTTTCTATTATCTGCCATTTCTCTTCTTAATAGGTAACATTTCCTTCTGTTATTATATGTTGGACATTTGTATATGTCAGACATGTACAGAATCAAAGAGATTCCTGATGTAGACTTCTCCCAGAGGAAATTCTCTCTTTCCTCTGTTCATCAGGCAAGGGAGAATCTTGCTGTTGTAATCCCATTCAAAAGTGAACTGGGCTGGAGTTGAGTTTGAATTCTAGTAATACACAGTCTAGCTCTGGTTCTTCTTTGTTTCTAGGATGTGACTTTCCCAGACCTCTTGTTCAGAGCCTGGGTGGCCTTACTTTTTTCAAGTGTGAAATACTGTAGTAGTTCCAGTTCTGTGCTTCAGATCCCAAATCTCTAGGATGACGCTCTACCTATCTTCAAAATGTGAGATATTGTGAAGATAAACTTGGCAGTGTGCTTGAGACAAGCTTTTTTTTTTTTTATTTCCTAAGCATTGCAAAACTGAAAGAATTTCATTCTGCCTCCAGAAGAATTTGACCTATATCACCTTATTTTTTTACAGTGGCACAATGCAGAAAATGTCTTCAGAGTACATCAGCTATTGTTATTATTGTTGTTATTTCAGTTCCTTCAAGTTTTCAATTTGCCACATTACTTCCTCTAGGATTGCTAAAAGCCTTTCTCACTTATATTCCCCTCGTTAGAAGCTCTGTGCCTAGGCAAGCCTGAAGCTTGGACAAACCACATCATTAGTCTACAATCAGATTAGCTCATGTTCCATGGTGGGGAAAACTGGGTATCATCGGCTTCCCTCAGAAAGTTTCCCTTCTTATATACTTCTCAGAATTTTCCTTAGAATTTTATGTCCTTCTGCTTCCACAATGTCTAGTATCTGTAAAAATGTGATTTGAGTAATTTGCTTATCTTTTTTCTAGTTGTTATTTCAGGAGCACTGGTCTGCAGTGAAAATGTACATCATGCCCAGAAACTGAAGTTTGACTGTGCTGATTATTTTTATTATTCCATATTTTCTCTATCTATTGGCTTTTTGGTTATGTAGTCATTCTCCTATTCCTTTAGGTGGTATCTTAGGTATTATACTACACGTTCTTGTCTTGTTCTTGTTGCCTGGAAAATGCAAGGTATTTCTGCTATCTATTTGTACGTAACAAACAGGCACAAAACTTAATGCCCTAAGGCAACAATGTGTTTCTCATGTTTCTGTGGTGACTGGGCTTACCTAGACTTTTCTTGTTTGAGTTCTATTATTAATATAAGGTTCTAGTTGGACGATGAGTAGGGCTAGAATCAACTGAAAACTCAACTGGGCTTGGCTTTTTTTTTAAAAAAAGAAAAACATATATCCTCTTAACATTTTAATGTGTTTTCTAATGTTCTTTTTTTTCTACACATGTTGACAAATCTTTAATATTCTGATAGTGAAGGATAGTTATCAGAAGGATTTTTTTCCTGTTTCCCAGTTTTATTAAGGTATAATTGACAAAGAAAAATTGTAGATGCTTATGGTGTACAACATGATATTTTGATATATGTATACTCTGTGAAATGATTTTATCAAGCTAATTAACATATTCATCACTTCACATGTTTAACCATTTTTTTGTGGTGAGAACATTTAATATCTACTCTCTTAGCAATTTTCAAGTATACAATACTTTATTATTATTAACTATAGTTACCATGCTATACAATAGACCTCCAGAATGTATTCATCCTGTCTAAATGCAACTTCTTACCTTTTTAAAAAAATAATTAATTAATTTTATTGTTTCAAAATATTATGGGGGTACAAATGTTTTTGGTTACATGGATGGCTTTTATAATGCTTGAGTCGGGGTTATAAGTATGCCCGTCACCCAGATAGTGTTCATTGTACCTGTTAGGTAGGTTTTTGCCCATCCCTGCCTCTCCCCTATCCCCTACTTGATTTCCACTGAGCTTTACTTCCCTCTGTGCGCATGTGTGCTCATCAGTCAGTTCCAGTTTAATAGCGCCTTACAGTTAGCACTCAATAGACAGATTGAACTGATGGGAAACACAAGCTGTGAATTTGAGATCAGTTAGCTTTCTAAGGGTTTATAATAATTTAGGTCCCAGGGCTTTTAGGTATGAAGAGCTCAGTGCAAATAGAAGAGAGCTTAAATATTTTGTTCCACTCTAAGTACAAGTTACCTATAGCATTATCTGGTATAAAACAGGGTTTAATATAAAATTATTAAAATTGTCTTTAGGTAAAAGGAGAAAAAATGTACATCAAGTCTTTAGGGGGAAAAAAAGGGCATTCCCTGCATTTTCCCAACAATCTCATTTTCTTTTGCTATCTCCCTTTCTTCTAATCTTTCTTTTTCATTGCTTAATCACTATCATAGACAATTGACATTACTTGATCCCCACATAGCATTAAGTTTTAGAAACACAAAAGAAGGTTCTATTTTGAAGGTAAATATTTATTGGTCAATTATTTTTTGCCAGGCATTACTTTAGGTTCTTATGATACAAGAGTGAGCAAAAGTAGACATGGTTAGCGCTTTCATAGAGTTTATGATATAATCACTATACTTGGTTGCATATGTAAAGCACAAATGGAAAGCACTCATAAATTCATAGATTCAGAGTAAGTCATCATTGCTGAAGACAGATGTGACTAGGTTTCGCGGTAGAGGCACAATTTGAGTAGTGGCATGGTTTATATATGTAGGAAGATACTTACTAAAATCTGTGGAATTGGGACCTATTTGGAGATGAGAAGTTTGTTTTGATTGGACCAGAATGTTTGGCATGAGCATAATGGGAGATAAATTCGAAGAGATTGTTGACAGATTATTAAGAATAAGCACATGTTTGTAGCAAAAAAAAAAATTTAGGCCAAATTAAACAAATTAATGGTGTGATAAAATATAGAGTCAAGCAATAGAATCCCGCATATATGGCCATTGCTTTTGCCATATTGTTCTGGTGAGCAGTAAGTCACAAGTCCAGCCCACACTCATAGGGAGGAGACCATGCAAGGGCATGAACAATAGGAAATCACCTTACAGTCTGTCTGCCACACTTGGGGCTGAGAAGGTACCAAAAAGGAAGAGAGAGGGATCTGTTTACAAAGGACCACAGGAAACTTTGGGGGGTGATGGATATATTCATTATCTTGGTTGTGGTGATTGCAATTAATGATTACTTCATGGGTGTACTCATGTGTCAAAACATTAAATTATATAGTTAAAATATGCAGTTTCTTGTATGTCAATTATACCTAGTGAAGCTGTTAGGAAAAGAAGGAATTATATTTGTTTGTATATCCAGATTCAAACAGAAGCCAAACAAGGTTAGGTGAGGAAAAACATTGGCATTTTCTTAGTTGTAGACAAGTGAGCCTATGGGTATGTCCTTGACTGCTCTGTAGATGCAAATGTAGTAATGATGCTAATGTAGTCAGCTTTCTGTAAAAACAACTGCAAAGTATACAAAACATTATTGCTACTGGTATCAGTTTAAAGCTTATAAAAATTATGAGCTCTCGTAGTTTTTTTTTTATAAGGAATAATGTAGAACAATGCAATTTGTATATAATTCAACTGGCAAGTTAATTCCCTACATAAAGCATGAATAGAATAAGAAAATAATCTGTCACATCTGAAACCAGAGTTAGAGCCTTTAGAGAAGGTATATTATTTTAATGTCAGAATGTGAATTCTTTTTCAGTTTATCATGATAATGAAATTATGAAAATTTGTTTTACAATGTGGTTAAGCATGGTATAACTTGACAGAAATGTGGATATTAAAACTGAGTTGATTTTATTATAAGTTTACTGCTAATTTTGAAAGTGTGTGGGATATAAATCATCAAAAGACCAAAGGATGAAAGAACATAGTCATGTTACTTTCCAGTGAGGAGAAGTACAGGTAAGTTAGTGTAGTCTAGTTTTATGTTAGTAACATCAAGAAAATTCCATTCACAGTAGGGAAAGGAAGTAGAAATAACTGAGTACCAGCTGTGTGTTAGGAAAATATGGTAGACATTTTACATATTATGAGTTGAATATTTCCTACAAATTTTCTGCAAGTCTTTATTTATTTATTTGTTTGTTTATTTTTAGAGATAGGATCTCACTCTCTGTTGCTCAGGCTGCAGTGCAGCGGGGCAATCAGTTCACTGCAATCTCAAACCCCTGGGCTCAAGCAATCCTCCCGCCTAAGCTTCCCAAGTAGCTGGGACTACAGGCACACATGACCACACCCTGACTTTTGTAGAGATGGGGTCTTGCTATGTTGCGCAGGCTGGTCTCAACCTCCTGGCTTTAAATGATCCTCCCACCTCAGCCTGCCTAAGTGCTAGGATTACAGGTGTGAGCCATTGTGCCTGGCCCCGAGAAGTCATTTTTTTAAAAGATGAGAATATGGATCTGGGATCACACAGAGTTGTTAACAGTAGAAGTAGGTTTTCAATGATGGTCCATTTCATTCCAGGTATTTTGTTTCTCAAAACAAAAGCAAGGGCACCATCATGGTAAGAAGCATAGACTCTGGAGCCACAGTGTGTAGGTTCAAATCCTGGTTATACAAACTTATACAAATTATTCCACCTCTCTATGCCTCTGTTTTTTCTATTGTAAATATTAATAGTACTTTTCCTCATAGGATTGTTTTTAAGGAGCTGTTTTCTATAAAGGGCTTAGAGCAGTGCCTGGCACATAATAAACACTCTGTCATTATTTCTTCTCATTATTATTACAGGTTTCGGGGCATGTGTATTTTTCAAGGATTTTCAGAGAAACAAAATCAATAGGATGTATATATACGGGGTCTTTGAAAAGTTCAGGGAAAATGCATATTATGAAAAAATGATGTATGCATTTAAAAAAAAATTTTGCACCAAAATGAACTCATACTAACTTATCATAACATGTCTAAACAGGATCTAGTTTGAAGCACTAAGAGGAATAAGACTTCAGTTTGAAAAGGGTCCCTATCAAAGCAACATGAATTCTGGGAGACTTGAAGCAAGAATACACATTAAGTTTATGGTGATGCGTGGGTAAAATCATTGATCCTTTATGAAAAGTTTATGGGGACAATTTCCCAAAGAAGTCAGCAGTTTATAAACGGATAACTCATTGTAAGAAGGGATGAGATGATGTTGAAGATGAAGCCCACAGAGGCAGACCATCCATCCACATCGATTCGTGAGGAAAAAACTCATCTTGACTGTACTCTGATTGAAGAGGACCAATGATTAAAACCAGAAACAACAGCCAACACTAGATAATTGGTTCAGCTTTCACAATTCTTGCTAAAAAATTAAGGTTGAGCAAACTTTCCCTTGATAGATGCCAAAGCCATTGAGCCCAGTTCAGCTGCACACAAGAGCAGAGCTTTCAATGAAAACTTTAAACAAGTGGGAGTAAGATCCTGAAGCATATTTTTTTTTTTTTTGAAGAACTGTAACAGGAGATGAAACATGGCTTTACCAGCATGATCTTGAAGACAAAGCACAATCAAAGCAGTGGCTACCTAGAGAGGGAAGTGGTCCGGTCAAAACAAAAGCAGAGGTCATGGCAACAGTTCTTTGCGATGCTCAAGACATTTTGTTTGTTGACTTTTTGGAAGGCCAAAGAATGATGACACTTGTCTATTCTGAGAGTGTTTTGAGAAATTTAGATAAAACTTGAAGAGAAAAAATGCCTGGGAAAGCTTCACCAGAGAGTCTTCTCCCACAACAATGCTCCTGCTCATCCCTCTCATTAAATAAGGGCAGTTTTGAGAAAGTTTTGATGGGAAACCATTAGGCATCCTCCTTGCAGTCCTAATTTGACTCCTTATGAGTTCTTTTTATTTCCTAATCTTAAAAAATATCTTTAAAAGGCACCCATTTTTCTTCAGGTAATAATGTAAAAGAGACTGAATTATCATGATTAAATTCCCAGGACCCTCAGTTCTTTAAGGGTGGACTAAATGTCTGGTATCACTGCTTACGAATGTGTCTTCAACTTGACAGAGCTTACATGGAGAAATAAAGTTTATATTTTTATCTTTTAATTCCATTTTCCACACCTTTTTGAAGCCCCCTATTGCATAGAAAAGATTCCTTAAGAGGAATTGGCTCATGTGATTATGTAAGCTGACACGTCCCAAGATCTCCAGGATGAGCTGACAAACTGGAGACCCAAGAGGGTTGATCATGTAGCTTCAGCCCTAAGGTTGGCAGGATAAAGGCCCAGGAAGTGCCAACGTTTCAGTTCAAGTCCGAAGGCAGGAAAAAGCTGATGTTCCAGTTTGAAGGCTGTCAGGCAAAAGGAATTCTCTATTACTCAGGGGATGATTAGCTTTTTTGTTCTATTTGTTCCACTCAACAGATTGGAGGAGGTCCACCCACGTTAGGAAGGGCGCTCTGCTTTACTAAGTCTACCAATTTAAATGTTAATCTCATCCAGAACACCCTTAGAGACACACCGGAATAATCTTTGACCAAATATCTGGGCACCCTCTGGCTCAGTCATGGAAACTATCACAGATTATAACAACACTATGCACAGCTAGATTCAATATCCTGTGATATTTTTGATTGAGATTTATCGGTTTAAATTTTTTATTTTATAGTTATGTTTATGCCTTTTTATTACTGAATGCTTGATGGTTTCCTGCCTTGGCATAGACACATACAATTTCTCTCCCTTTCAGAATGACTAATTTATAAGATCTGTTGGCTGGAACATGACAAGTTGGCTGGTTATTGTGAAAACAAATCAGAATATTTTTGAGTGATAAAATGACAAATTTTATAGAGTTTTTTTCATTGACAAATGAATCATTGGTTTTTAGATTTTTTGAAATAATTCAGAAACATTGGTCCTGGTTGGAACTTAACTACCATTTCAGCATCAAGTGAGACATTAAACAAAAAAAATTAAAAATAATAATGGTGGTAATATTAATAATACCCAGTAATAATATTTATCATTTATTGAGTAATTACTATGTGCCAAGCACTGAACAGGAACTTCACATCAGTTACTTCTTTAATTCTCATGTATACCATGAGTTTGAAACCATTATCTTATTCATATTTAGTCAAGGAGACTAATAAGTTAGAAAGGAAATGGAGTCAGTCTGGGCTTGTAGGCTTCAGTGCTTTGACTCTTGGTATGTTATTGTGTCCTTCTAAAGGACAAGATGATGTGTTGCAACATGGGGCCACTTGAGAGATGGGTAACTCCCTACCAGCCTTCCCCTCCAAATGACAGTTACTATGGAGAGGTTTCTTAGCTTTAGTACATTCCCCCTTCCAGTTACTGTGATTTCTTCTTCCTCAGTGCTGTATTATAGTAAGAATCTAAATACAGCATTCTAAAATATAATATTTAATAGAAAAATTGAGTCCTATAAATCCAACTGCTCAGGAGAGAACCACCATTGAAGATAGTTTATTACTCATAGTTCCCAGGAGATGGGGGCATGCCACACAGCAGCGCACCACAGAGGGAAGCACTGGGGTTGGTCATGGGACAGAGGGGGAGGGGGGAACTGTAGGCAAGAACCTTTCTTATATTTCTGCAGGAAGGAATGGGTGAAGCAGGGTAAGCAGGCTTCAGATTGGCTGGTTTGAATAATTTGGGCAGGCTCTGAGGCATAGGTGCTGTCCCTAGTTGTACAATGTCTAGCCTTTGGTTGATTAGGACAGGTATATAGTGGTATGGAGTATGAGAGTCCAATAAGGAAGGTAGTTGGGGGTGTGGATTCTGGATTGGTTGATTTATATTTGAAAAAGAGCACCCCCGGTTGGAGGACTCCTCCTGAGGAGAGAGGGATGATGAGGGAGGCTGGAGACCAAGGCAAGGTGAGTGAAACATTATTGGGTTTTCTAGAACAAGGCATGTCCAGCATACACATGTAGGGAAGGATCAAGTTTACAGAAACTAGAAATATGGTTAATATCACAGTCTGAACTTTCTTCAATTAGAGAAAAGGTATTTCATGGAATTTAAGTTTAGCATTTGCCCTCTAATTTGCCTGTTTTTGGCAGAATTGTGCAGAAATGGTCTTACAGTGCCCATTCATTCCCTGGTGTTCTACAGACAACCACCTGCAGTGAAGAAGTTCTTTGTTTCCACCGGTGGTTGCACAGAGAACCATCTAATAAATGTTTGCTGCTCAGCAGTGAGAGTTGTTAACATGTGCAGAAGTCCTCTGTTACAAGGTATGAATAGAAACACCAAAGCAGAAGAGGACTAAAGCCTCAGGAAACTCTGAGATTTCTGAGAAGGGACTGTGGTTGTTTCAATATGCACACCCTGCCAACAACTTCCCAGGAATGACACATGCCAGGAACCGTAGTGTAGACTTTTGTCCTGATTCCCATTCTCTCCCAGACTGAATAATATTATCATAATATATATTGAAACTAGTCTCTCTTCTGAATCCTTCCAATATTCTTCCTACCTTTTTACTTTAAATCTCTGCCTTTTTAAGGATGTTGCAACAATAACCAAAATAAATTAATAAAAAAGTAAGTTTGATAAAGACATTATTTTCATTGGCAGAGGAGGAAAAGAAGCTGAGGGCAACTGCTTGCAGGACATAGAGACATCCTGTTAACAAAGAATGGGGGAAAGAGAAAATTGGAAAATATTTGCAGTTCAAAAGGAAAGCCAGTTGGGTGTCTAAGAAGCAGGGTGTCTAAGAGCTGAATAGGGCAATTTATAGATTGGACTGTACCATAAACCTGTAGTGAGAGATTGCTCTACACATTTGTGTAGATACAAATATTGTAATATGTTAGCTGTCAGCAAAACTTTGGAAGAAGTTATAGGTTTTACTTTCCTTTCATCCTAATATTAAGTGCATGGTGAGGGCATCATTTTTCTGGGTGACCCTTAGAAGCAAGGTAGAAGTCTTGCTTGGATCATTAAGCTTCTGGTGGGACAGTTTGAGTATTGCAGACTCAGAACCCATCTCAGGTTGACTCTATGTTGATAACAGTAGATGCCTCACTTGACATAAGGAATTGTTCTGTGCATACTTCTAGACTCCATGAGCATGAAGGATTAATTAACGTGACTTTTCATCTTTGGAATGGACTCTACTCTCTTGCGTTTATGATATTCAGGGTACTTCAAGGTATTACAGATGTAGCAGTAACAGAAAATATATGGATGTGACGATTGTCTAGATATGTTTCCCAAAGCCCGGGCCCATCAGGCCTTGAACAATCTTTCCTCAAACAGATTGTATGATTGGCTTTGGGTTACAAATACAATAGGAGCTAGAGAAATACTAGAAAGTGAAAATTACATATGTAATCTAACACAGAGGTCCCAAATCGGTGAGTTGTAGGGTTGCCAGACTAGGCTTGCAGTGGCCTTTTTCAGTCTCTAGTATTCCTTGCAAACATTAACGTGTTGGATGTATTTCATGATCAGCAAATTGTTGAAAAGTACTGATCTGAGGAAATATAGTCTACAAGGAGAATATTATCTGTTTTTTTTTAATTTAAGCTTATTACAGGGATACAAATGTCTAGGTTACATATATTGCCTTTGCCCCACCAGAGTCAGAGTTACAAGCGTGTCCATCTCCCAGACGGTGCACACCACACCCATTAGGTGTGAGTATACCCATATCTTCCTCCCCCCTTATATTCATGTCTTTCTATTGCCTCTGTAAGGCTGTGACCGGGCTATGCCTCTTACTATAAGAGCCCTTTCAAGGGCAAAGCACATATGTCATTCAAAAGGAAAAATACCAATATTTGGGGTCCGTGCAAGCACATGAATTAAGCACCAGGAATGATCCTCCCTTCAGTATTAGGTTCATTGTAGGCTATCTTGTTAATGATAGGGTCCTACATCACCACATCAAATAAGTTAAGTTTACAGAGATATGTTTTATAGGTCAGCAGTTGAATTTAAAAAAATCAGTTTTCCTTAGTTCTATTAATAATATAAAATGCTCTAATGTAGGTGAGTGCATTCTGTAGCAGTACTCTCTGTGTTTAGATAGCTCCTAAGGCTGAAAACTAAGCATTCTTTCTGGGTCAAGATAGCACATAAGATAACATAAATCAAGATTGTTTTCTATTTTTCTTTTGTAAATGGTGTTGAATTGCTATTCATTTTCTCTTGTAAGGTTAATACAACTTTTGGCAGCATTCCTTTCTCCATATTTTCTATTTCAATGCCTGAAGCCACAAATTCTTAGTCACCTAAGCCAGAAGTGTGGGAACTACCTTTGACATATCCTTTTTTTTTTCTTTAACCTCCTATACTGAATTAGTCATCAAATCTTTTCAATTTTCTCTGCACTATTTCTGCCTTAGATCTGGCCATTACTATCTCTGGGATTGTTGCAACTACTTCTTTATTGATTTCTCAGAATTCAAGACCCCTCACACCTTGCTCTTCAGCACATCCTCCATGTTGCTGTCAGAATGATCTTCCTAAAATGCAAGTTTGATCGTATCCATTTCTGTTGCCTATAAGATGAAGACGACCAAGTTCCTTAGCATAGCTGTGAGTAAAGGGTTAACAAGACTCTTTTTTCCTTCTATGTGAGAAGTGTTATCTTGAATTAAGTGCTTCTAGTTCTTTTTTCTTGAAGACCCAATAAAAGTGGAATGTCTAGCTGGGTTACTGGGCCATATTGCAAATGGTAAAAATGGCCCATCATTGACACATTGCATCTGTTTAAGGAGAATTATGAGTGGGAAACCATAGGCTGGGCTCCTTAAGTGTGGTGATGGTTGTCATCTGGGCATGTCTCTTTGGATCCCTGGAAGCTACAACTATAGGACTGTTACAAGATATATTGGTTCCTATTTAGGGCATGAAGCTCCTATATCAATGTGCCTCCCACATCTGCCAATGAGATCTCATTCCCTAGCCCTTGCAGCATTAGTTAGTGTTGGGGAGAAAGAAGGTTGAATTGTGAACTGCGGTGAGGACTCCTGCTGAAAACACACCTGACTCTGGCTTGCTGGTGTCTGTGAACTTCTAATTAATCTCATGCCAAGTGCAGCCTATTATATAGTACACACTACAGGCTTGACTATGTGGCCAAACTCAAAGACTAACAAGAGGAGACATCACAATGGCCTACAAGCTCCTGATCCTGTTTCTCTTGTTTACTTCCAGCCACTCTCAACCTCATGTCTTATATATTCAGTTTTATTTATAGTACTCTCTCATCCTCATTTCTCTCTGTGTGTTCCTTCCTCCTCCTCTTCTTCCTCTTTCTTTTCTTCTCCTTCCTCTTCTTCCCTTCTTCCTCCTCTACTTTACTTCAGAACCATATTGGCCTGGTGAGTGCTAGTTCTTCAGTTTTCTACTAAATAAACCCCCTCTGGGATGTATTTCTTGACTCTCTAGAGCAGGGATCATTGGCCTATAGGACCAATCAGGCCTGTAGCCTGTGTTCTGGATGGCCTGATAGCTCAGAATGATTTTTACATATTTTAAATGACTGAGAAAAAGTAAAAAGAAGAATATTGTGGTGTGTGAAAATTATATGAAAATCAAATATCAGCATTCATAAATTAAGTTTTATTGGCATATAGCCCCAAAGTCATTTGTTTATGTGTTGTCTATCGCTGTTTCTGGACTATAGTGGCAAAGTTGAGTTATGATAGAGTGCATATGGCTCATAAAGGGTAAAATATTTACTATCTTCCCTTTTACAGAAAAAGTTTACTAACTCCTCATCTAGAGCAGCA
>NW_012152951.1:435799-437059 GCF_000956105.1 Propithecus coquereli | reverse complement strand
AAGGAGTATTCCTTAATCAAGTAAATGCTTTTCTCTAATGCAAAATTTTAATGATTCAAAATAAGAAGGGATGATATTTAGGGTCAGGAAAATAATCTCTGGCTTTCTCAAAAACTTAAACCATGAGTGATTGTCTGCTATATTCCCTATTGGTGGATTCCAAAGGTATTTAAATGATTTTATTTTATTTATTTACATGGTAAAGGAAATGACTAAAGTCACTTTTACTTTAGTAAATAAATAATAATAAAAGTGACTCAACTTGGATGTAAATACCAAATTACCTAATTCAAAAGTTATGACTCTTTATGGAAGCTCCCTCTGTGGTTTGAATATGTGCCACAAATTTCATGTATTAGAAACTTAATCTTCAAATTCATATATGTTGATGGCATTTGGAGATGAGGGCTTCAAGAGGTAATTAGGATTAGGCAAGGCCATCAGGGTGTGGCCCCCATGATGAGATTGATGGCTTTATAAGAAAAGAGAGACCTGATCTGATGTTCTCTTTCCCTCTTGCCATGTGATGCCCTCCACCATGCTGTGATGTAGCAAGAAGGCCCTCGCCAGATGCCAGTGCCATGCTCTTAGACTTCCCAGCCTCCAGAACTATAAGCGAAATAAACCTCTATTCTTTAGAAATTACCCAATCTATGGTATTCAGTTATAGCAACAGAAAATGGACTAAGATACTTCCTTAATAGAGATCTTTGGAATTAGGTGCTGTAAAACGATACCTTTCCCACAGCTGAAGTGCTGGGGACAATTCTGGGCTCAAGAAAATAGTATTTATAGTTAATGTAGTGACAGTGCTGAGCCTCCCAGGCAGTTCAAGAGGATTTTTTTCTGTTGTTGCCCATCTACCATAAGTAATACCATAATTAAACAGTATCAAGAATTCAGTAAACCAGGGATCTACTCGTATGTTTGGTGTCTATTTATTTATCTATGTCTGCCTTGAAGAGACTCTTTCAAATTTTTAGATTGTCAAAGTATTCTGCAAGTCAGATTAAATTTCACTGAAATACTTACTTTATACAGCTTAGTGTTCTTTTACCAAATGAGCTAAGTGAAGAGAAAATATGTTTTGTTGTGGTAATTTCTTATAGCTATGTTTTATTTTGAAGATGCTCTTAAAATTATACATGTAATATATGAAAATATACTCACTGGGAAAATTTTTAAATCAATCAAGATTATATGGATTTTAAAGTTAAGAATCTACCTTATCCTCCATATTTAATCTACTTCTCTCCTTAG
>NW_012152951.1:424594-428875 GCF_000956105.1 Propithecus coquereli | reverse complement strand
AGACACAGGACTCCTGCAAACTCCGTTTGCAAAGGACTCTCCTTCAAGCTAGCTCAGGAAAACAACTTCTGTTATGACCTTCCCATAGTTCAAGCATGTGCACTAGACATACATAACTTCCCATGATAGACAGAGTTTAGGACTTTGCTTCTCAGACAATGTGCAAATGCATCACCCTGGGAATCCTGTTAAAAATGCAGATTATTCCGAAGACATGAGTTGGGATCTGAGATGACTCATTTCTAACAAGCTGCCAGCCAGTGCTCACGTTGCTGGTCCATGAACCACACTATGTGTAGCAAGGCTCAGAATGCAACTGAGAACTCAGCTCTATCAGAGTAATTGGCCAATATGGGGGTGACACTGGGACTTTATAGTGATTTGTAGCTGTTTTTTTCATCTTTACTATTCACTCTTGATTTTCTCATGGTTAACTAAGCGAGGAAGCAGCAATGCAGATTCAGAAATATCATACATGCTCAATATTTTGTTTTATTATGGACAAGATCAAATACAGGTTTTGCATGACCAGCATTTCTGATGAGAGAAATTCAGGCTGCCCTATATTGAATCTAAACTTTTGGAGGTGAAGTGGTGATGATGATGGTGGTGGTAAGGGTAAAGCTTATAGCAAATTGCTCCCTATTATATGCTCATGATTTTTATCATTCTTTTTCATTTTGGTGCCAGCATTGCTGTACTTTGGAAGCAAGATTGGATAATTTCTGCATAGTGATAACTTTAGTGGCTTATGGAAATGTCAGGATGGAATCTATAATTTATTTGCTTCTAATTACCATAAAACAATAACAACTGTCAGGCAATGCAAATTTTACAATTTATTAAAATTGAATGTACATTATAGAATTTAGTCCTCGTAACAACCCTGTGCAAGTACAGATAATTGATGGTATTGCTAATTAAATTTTACAAACGAGGAGACTGAATCTTAGGGAGGTTACTTAACTTGCCTAAAGTTGCAAGGCTAGTAACTGACAAAGACAAAATTTGAGGCCAGGTCACTTAATTGAAATTATGAGTACATTTCCCCCCTTTACCAGAATGATTTAGAGAGTCTGTTAGTTCCCGATAATTTATTTAAACAGCCTTCTGTTGTTTTATGGTCAAATTTTACACATACATGCCCCCCCACATTCCCCCATAAATTCATATTGTCATATTATGATTTGTTGCTGAATTTCTCTTCCCTTTTTCTTTCTTCTCCCATCAAAAAACCCTGATTCTCCGTCTCCACACAGGTTTCTTGTTAACAACATGATATCTTATTTTCTTAATGTTTACACAATCACATAAAATATACATATATATGGATATGAATACTAATTACATAATATTATTCATAGTTTTCTGCATTTTACTTTTCTTATTTAACCATGCAATTTGGAAATCTCTTCAAATTCAGAGTTTAGTCTTATTTACTCTTTTTGCTGGATACGTAATATATACCATGGTCAAGTAGACTATAAGTTGTCCGTATTCCCTTGACAATGGGCATTCAATTCGTTTGCAGTTTTAGTCATTATGAGCAGTGTTGCAATTAATATTCTTGTACATATGTGTTTATATAGTTGCTGTTTTGAAGGGGTACAGGTACAATATACTTAATTTTAATAATTGTTGACAGATTGTTTTCCAAAAGGTTTCTAAGAGGGTTCTGAAAGGGTGTAACAAGCCACATTTCCATTGTTGTTTAGTGTAGCCACCTTCATCGATTATCTTAGCTAGATCTTTTGGATAACTTGTTGCAGCTTCTCCATCTGCACTTGCCTCTTCGCTTTGCACTTTTGTGTTTTAGAAACAGCTTCTCTCTTCAACCTCATGAACAAACCTCTGCCAGCTTCAAACTTTGCTTCTTTAGCTCTCTCACCTCTCTCAGCCTTCATAGAATTGATCAGGGATTCTTAATAGAATTGATCTGAATTATGCTTTGGCTAAAGGGAATGTTGTGGCTGGTTTCTATCCAGACCACTCAAACTTTCTCCACATCAGCAATAAAGCTGTTTCACTCTCTCATCATTCATGTGTTCACTGGAGTAACACTTTGAATTTCCTTCAAGAATGTTTTCTTTGCGTTCACAAGTTGGCTAACTGGTGCAAGAGGCCTAGCTTATGGCCTATCTGAGCTTTTGACACGCCTTCCCCACTAAGTTTAATCATTTCTATCCTTTGATTTAAAGTGAGAGAGGTATGACTCTTCCTTTCATTTGAATGCTTAGAGGCCATTGTAGGGTTATTAACTGGCCTAATTTTAATATTGTTGTGTCTCAGGGAATAGAGAGGCATGAGGAGAGGGAGAAAGATGGAAGAACAAGCAGTTGGTGGAACATTGGGGACACACACAACATTTATTAAGTTCACTGGCTTACATGGACATGGTTCGCAGTGACCCAAAACAATTACAATGATAACATCAAAGGTCAATAATCACAGATCACCATAACAGACATATTCATCGTGAAAAAGTTTGAAATATCGTGAGAATGACCAAAATGTCACAGAGACATGAAGTGAGCCCATGCTGTTGGAAAAATGGTGTTGACAGACTGGCTCGATGCAGGGTTGCCACGAACCTTCAATTTGTGAAAAATGCGGAATGTGCAAAGCGCAGCAAAGTGAGTCACAATAAAAGAAGGTCTGCGTGTGCTGAAGGAGAAATTTGTCCAGACTTTTCATGAGCTAAAACAACTACAAATTATGGTATTTGTATTATGATCTCTTAGGAAGGAAAGTTGAAAAGCATTTTTGAAGTCATAGATTTAAAAAAAATATCAAATAATAAATGTTTTCTGTCTGTATTCCATCCAGTTCACGCTGTGAATTAAATTGATTACAGATGTCCTAGCTTGTTGTCAAAAGAAATTTCTTCTGAACATATAATAGTTGTTCAACAGAGGCTGATTGATTAATTCATAGTAAACCTGGCCCTTATGTTTAGTACTCTGTTTATCAATGGCTATATTTATATGTAAACTTGAAAGTTTATTGATCAATTAAAGCATGTATAAAAGAAGTGACAGGGGCATTATATACTATGGCAACTCAGGATTAGGTGTCTGTGGATAAATTTTTTTTTTAAATCATTTATTTTATGAAACGTGGCTATGAATGTGGGTCAAAGTTATTAAAACATTTAGTTAAAATGACCAGGTATTTCTTCTCTTATGTCACTGAAGCCAGTTAACATCTGGCAACGATGGAGAACTGGGGAGGTCAAGGTGACATTTTGTTCTCCTTTAAATCACATTATTTTTTCCTCTCTGCCTTTCCTGCCAAAAAGGCTGTAATTTTTATGAAATGAGTTTTATAATATGTACTTGTTTAAAAGACAGGCTAACCAAAGTAAAGAGTCATTGTATACTTTTTCCTTAAATTGAAAATATGCTTTTGTATGTCATTGAAAAGAAGCAAGAATAGCAAATGTCAATGTTTTAGGCATATCTGGTACTGGCTTTGTGTGGGCAATGTTTAAGTCAATTGTTATCATTTTTAGTAAGAACATTGCATTCTTTTTTCTGAGGTGACTTAAAGTGACTGGTTTTACATGTAAAAATAGATTAGATCATACTGTGAATACCTTAGGATAGAGCTGCATCATAGCCCTTTGTATACTCCTGTGTCTAGCACTGTGCCTGGCATGCAGTAAAAAGGCAAAGATGTATTTGTTTTCCAAATAGTGTTTTTACTACAAATATTTTTTTTCAAGAAGTAATTTATATTATTGGATTTTCATCATTTCTATCACTTCATGCATTGTTTTGATGGTCTATAGTTTTAATATGAACACTTCAATGTTAGATAAATTTCCTCTCTAAAGTATAATAATTTGTTAGGTAAGTGAAAACTCTCATCTTCATGTAATGTATTTATTTTGGAAAATAAACTAAGACCCCTTGCTTCTGAAATGAGTGTTGTGTTTTTGTAATTTAAAACTCAAACATAGCTAGGGAGACCATGGTTTAAGGGGAAAATGATTAGACTCTTAGAGTCTTAAGCCCATGAGTATGTTGTTCTGGCTGCCTTTATAGTTGAAATTCCTGACACATAGTGTCAGGAATCAATAAATATTGAATTAAATCCATAAAGAGTGAATGCTAGGATTATTAAAAATATGTTAAGATAATAAATGTGATTCTAATATTTCTTAGCTAATAAACTGCCAATCAGAAAAATTCATGGAATATCAATCCATTCAGTATTTTTCACACTCCATTGGAATTTTCAAATATGGTATTAACTTTCAGTGACCTACCTAATTATATT
>NW_012152951.1:419297-421429 GCF_000956105.1 Propithecus coquereli | reverse complement strand
GAGAAGTGGAATGGTCATTTCTTTATTTAATACCATGTTATGATAAAGATTTAAAATTTATGTTTATTAGAAAGAAGGGCATAATTTGATTCTTCCTGTTTAATAAAATCAGGCCACTGTTTACCCAGAACTGCATACAGAAAGCAGAACGGCTGCAAGGAAGAAGTACTTTGAGATCCAATCAATCAAATAGAATTTCTTAATTGCCTGCTGCCATACTAGGCACTCAGAAAAGCAAAATAAGATAAATAATTTAATTTTGAGGATAATAAATTATAAATTACAAAATAATGTGTGCTCAGGGAGATGTAATTAGGAAGCATGTCGTTTACTCGAAGGATAAGACTCTTAGGCTAGGTAGCAGGTAGGGGGTTCCAGAAGGTGCAAGCTGAAGACCAGACACAGGGCTGGAAATGAGTGTTAGGTGTGGAACTATGGAAAAGGGTCTCATGACAGCCTTTATTTTTAACCCGATTTATCCGGAAAGTTCAGCCCCTGAGATAAAGTTTGAGTGATGACGCAGGGATTGATTCACCTGCTGATAAGGGAGACAGGCTGTCCTCTGGGAAACTGACTGTGCAAAATTATCAAAACCTTGGTACTGATAAGGCAAGAGAAGAATGCTGAAACTGCAGGGAGATTGGTGACATTTATAAAAGGCACGTTTATGCAACGAGAAAACATTCAAGTATTTATAAAGCCCCCCTTTTATTGACTAATCAATCTATAGGTGTAGTAAACTCGGAAGGAAAATGTAAAACGACAGCTTAAAACTTGCAATGATAAATCTTTCCTGCTTTGTTCTTGTTGTTGTTGTTGTTGTTGTTCATTGACAAGAAATGAGGAAAATCCTCATTTTTTTTCCCCTGCTAGAGGTTAGAGGACGGGGACCTGCTCCTTATTTGCAGTGTGCAGTATTTCCCCGTTATTCCTCCTGATTCTTCTGCCTTGAGCCCAGGCTCCCTCAAATGTAAAGCAGAAGTGCCTCCGTATAACTCAACCCAGTTCTTCGGTTTTCTGTGATGTCTTTATTTCACAATGATTGTAATGTAATGGATTTTGTTCTTTCCGTATCTTGTGTACTTTTGACCCTTTTCTTCTGAAACCCTAACTAGTCCTTTTACTTTCTGATGCAAAAGAATGGACAGCTAAAACTCAGTAATCTCAAGGTGGGGATTGGGTGGGTGAGGGTACATTATTTCAAATCAATAGGAAGCCTCATTCTTCACGCCCCCAGATTAATGTTCACGGGTCTGTTAAATAGCTGAATATGTCTTGGGCAAGTCACTTGATGTCTGTGGGAATTGGTGTCTCCATTTGAGAAGGTGGGATGATAATGACTTTTAAAGTTGCTTTGCTTTCCAATGACTGCATTAGGACATAATATGTCCTGTTTAAAGGAGATACTAGTTTTTGATCAGTCTTTGTACATAAATGAATGACTGACACTTGGCATAGGACTCTGTGAGTAGCAAGTATTCATAGTATAATGAATGAATGAATGAGATAGATTTTTCTGGCATTATTGGCTCTAGTTGGAAAGTCATATTATACATATAGCCATGTTTAAACATTAATAGTACCTCTATCTATACCTGATATACTTTCATAATCTTCCCTAATTTATTTTCTTCCTCAAACTATCAATACTTCATTACATTACTGATGCCAAGAAATTTAAAAAAAAAAAACAAAAAACAGGAAGAGAAAAGAAATATCTCGTTTTGAGTTTGTTAATTTGATAGTAGATCTAACAAGTAAAACTAATTATATTTATAGCTAAAAGAATTTTACCAATCCCTCAAATTTCTCATTCATCTGTAATGAGGAATGCTAAAGTATAAAAATTAACAGAGATTATTCAAAGGAGTTGTACGCTAGTGAAAATAGGAAATTTTAACAGAAGCCATTTTGCAAACTTTACTCTGGTGATTGCTGTAATTGGAGATGCTGAATTGAAAATGTGAACAAAATGTTCAATGGTAGGCATTTTGACAAGTTTTCAGAATGAGAATAACCAGGCACTTTGTAATTTTCACTCCTTTGAAAATTTAATCTCTTTGTCATTGTTCCTTTTCTCATTTATTTCTTTATACAGTGTTGATGACAAAAATCCAATCTAAAAATCTTAT
>NW_012152951.1:418325-419247 GCF_000956105.1 Propithecus coquereli | reverse complement strand
ATCCTATTTCTAAATGGGATATTCTAGGAATGGTGCACATTATTTTAACGATTTCATAGGTGCGTTAAGTATTGTTAGTTCAGTCTCATTGACTCTCAGTTTTATCTTAAAAGTAGTTTTTCATCCTATTTTTGGAAAATTATCTCTTTATATTCTTATAGTTTATAGTGTAATAAATGTCACATGAAAAACTCCATAAAAACGAACAGGCAAAACTGAAAACACGTGAGTACTTCTGCACATAATATTTATGCAGAAATATCAAGTATGTTTTTGAGCATGTGGCATTATGAAGCATGTTAATGTTTCACGGAATAGTTTAGTTGGAATAAAATTATGAATCTATTATTTAAATGAGATAAAGAATTATATGGTTCTTTATGCAGAAAATACATCTCGTTTCTCTTACTTTATTATCTCATTTAGTTTTAGATGAAAGATGTCAGATTGTATAATGAAGAAACCAGTTCTCATTTTCACCCAGACTGCCCAAATTTAATACATGTGCTTCAAGCTTCAGTATCCTTCTAAGTAATAAACTGTTATGTGTCTTACTTTTTTGTTTGTCAAATGTGGGGAAGGGCATTGTGAGACTTAGAATTTTGCTCTGTTCAACTGCCTGTAACAATATTAATTGACATGGCTATGATTTACTATGGTATTAAAAGTTGGAATTTTCTACTATTTCTAATATGCTTTTAAAAGAATTTTCAGAGTTATTGGAATTATTAGAGGTACCATCCAAAGGCACTCTTATAGAATATTTTTAGCAAATTTGCAAATTGTTTATTCATAATCAAGAAATACATAGCATAATGAAACATATATCTAGGTCTAGGCCTATAAAGAGTTTTTTTTCCCCCCCAGTAAAATTAGTTCAAAGTGAATCATTCAATACCTATACTCTGAATGTTTTTGTAGG
>NW_012152951.1:402427-404700 GCF_000956105.1 Propithecus coquereli | reverse complement strand
GGAGGATAATATTCAAAGGAAGACAAAAAATGTACATAGTATTAGCTTAGTTGAAATAAGGGTGATCAGTGTTTGTTCTTAACTGCTTTACTGTTGAAACAGTTATACTGTTTAAAAAATGAAAGTATGATATTGTATGTTGAGATATGACCTTAATCTTCAAGGGGCTTGGTTTATAGTTTAATTGCAGGAAGATAGTACACTTATGCATAGAAAGATAACTGATTCTCTAGGCTTCATATAATAGGAGTTAACTGAATACCATGGACAATAAGAATTTCAGTTCTAACATTTTTCCTCTGTGCTGGCATTTCCATCTCCGGAGATATTGATGAGATGGTCAATTCAGATTCCATCAGACACAGGGAACATATTACATGAAGAATAGCTTCCCTAGTGCATTACTCCTTCATTTCCAGCTCATTTAGTTCCATCTATAAATCCATTTGGTGCTTCTATTACACAGTGAATGATTTTCCAATTTGAGCCATATTCATTCATATTTTACTTAGTTTTGTTTTGTTATAAAAAGGAATACTCTTTACGATAAGGCTTAATGATCACCACTAGTTAAATTGTTACAAACGTTCAGTTAATTCTTGTGAAGTTTACATTCGCATAGGGAATTGGGAACATCGTAATTCGGTTTATCTTACTTCTGAATAATTTTAAGTAAAATATTACTGAGGAAATATGATTATGATCACTTTAGAGAGGGCTAATTTTCAAGTCTGTCCTTGATGCAAAGACTGGTATCCTGTGACTGTGTATAGTTGGACCAGAAGGCTAATGGATCAAGATCATAGGCTATTTCTATATGGCCAAGTTAGGTTTAGAAATATGCTGGTAGTCTGTTTGAGGGCCTTATTATGGACTGAATTGTGTCCCCCTAGAATTCATACATTGAAGCCCAATGTGATGGTATTTGGAGATGGGACTGTTGGGAGATAATTAGGTTTAGATGAGGTCATGAGGGTGGAGCCCTCATGTTGGGATTAGTGTCCTTATAAGAGGAGACCCCAGAGAGCTTCTTTCCTCTCTCTCTCCAAGCCATGTGAGGACACAGTGAGAAGGTGACTGTCTATAAGCCAGGAAGAGAGTCCTTATCAGGAACCAGTGACCATATTGGCACCCTGTTCTTTCATTTACAGCTTCCAGAACTGTGGGAAAGCAAATTTCTGTTTTTTAAGCCACCCAGTCTCTGAGGATGTGTTCTAAGTCATGTATTGCCCGCATTGATGGCTTGCTTGGGTGACACAGCCTTTTCGGATTGTTTTTCCTTTGCTGTCACATCCTCATTCTCTTATAGGGGTTTTCTTCACCTCTCAAACAAATGACTGGCACTTGACTTGTTGCTCAGAGTCTTTGCTGGAACACAAGACAGTCCTGAGCCCCTCATTTGGCCATTTTGTGAACAGAGGCAGCTGATTGAAGTGGGGAAATTGCAGGAGTCTGGAAATGCCACTGGGCATTAGCAATGTTGGAAAAAGATTTAAGTACAAGTTTTAATCCTGGTTGATAACAGTGTCTCCCCACCACCCCTAAACACTCAGGCCACACATGCGTGTTTGAATTGGATATATGTCTATTCACAATTGTTAAATGAAACTAAAATGTGGTCTGAGAAAGCCTCTGTATTTGCACACTCGAGTTCTTACATATAAACCATAACCTAAATTAGTAGGAAAATAAACTGAAAACTTAATTTAGGAATATGCTTCTGTAACAATAGCTGAGTCTTAGCCAATCACAGCATCCATACTTCAACCACTCACAGGAAGTCAATTGTCGAACAATGTTCAAATAAGGCAAACACCAAGAAGAAACCAATACAATTGTTTCTGTACCTTACTTCCATTTTCTAATGTCACTGTCTTTTTTTCAATCCATAAATCTTCTCTGACCGTGTGGCCCCAGAGTGTCTCTGAATCTGTTTCTTATTCTGAGTGCTGCTCAGTTTATGAATTATGTTTTTTGTCTTGCTTAATTAAACTTTGGTAAACTTAATTTATCTAAAGTTTTTCTTTTAACAGATCTTGTGTCAGAAGTGGGATCTGAAGTAAAACTCCAATGACCCCCAGGAACTGGAGTTGGCCAAGCAAGACAACCACAGAACCAATTGCACTCGCTGCTGTCTTGTTTGTAACCAGAGATTATGGTGAGTTTTCCCTTCAATTCTGAGCTTCACTAATTTGTAGTCTGAGCTCTCTGAATTTATTTGAGCAAATTTAGACTGTACATGGTCTGAGATTGGATTTGATTTGATAACTAAT
>NW_012152951.1:397204-398918 GCF_000956105.1 Propithecus coquereli | reverse complement strand
ACAAGGTATGCTCTGTTGCCTGGGCTAGAGTGCAGTGGAGTCATCACAGCTCACCGCAACCTCAAACTCCTGGGCACAAGTGATCCTCCTGCCTCAGCCTCCTGAGTAGCTGGGACTACAGGTGCCTGTCACCACGCCTGGCTAATTTTTCTATTTTTGTGGAGACAGGGTCTGGCTCTTGCTCAGGCTGGTCTTGAACTCCTGGCCTCAAGCGATCCTCCCACTTCGGCCTCCCAGAGTGCTGGGATTACAGGGGTGAGCCATTGTGCCCAGCCAAAACATACCTTTTTACTGTGAGATACTGTTCCAGTAAAGTTGCTAGGGTGAGACTTATTTTCATAGCTAAAAGAGCATATAAAATTCTTCTAGAGGGAGAAATGATCTTAAAGTTCCCTGACTCTCTTGAACCAGAACTGTTATGTTCTCTACAGGCAGAAATTGATAAGATCAAAACTCAGGCTTGTTATACCTCTGACCTTTCCAAATACTTGATGTTTATGGGCCTCTTTCTCTACTGATATAGGAAAATTAACAGTGTAGAACCTAAAAAAGTCCAAATAGACCATTCTTAACCTTTGCCTAAATTAGCACAATGTACACTAAAACCTAAAGCAGTTCAAAGTGTCTCACTAATTGCAAAAGATTTAATTAAACAAGGACTTATATTAAATAATTCCACGTACCAGTTCTTGTAACATTCAAATCCTACCAGGTAAAAAACCAAATGGATGTAATTAGGGATTTATTAAGATTTATGGTGAATTAATGATATTTTAAAAGCAAAGTTTTCTGTAGTCACGAATCCTAATATTTTATTATCTAATGTACCTACGGATTCAAAGTGGTTTATAGTAATTGACTTCTGCTCAGCCTTCTTTAGCATTCCAGTTCATAAAGAGGGTCAATATTTATTTGCCTTTACGTGGAAAAATCAGCAGTACACCTGAACTGTAAGGCCACAAGGGTTTACTGAAATCCTTTGCATTTTTCCCAGGCATTGCATCAAGACTTAATAACCCTACAGTTTCCTTGAAATTCTCCTCTTATTTAGTATGTTAAGCTCTGTTATTATGCTCTCCTACTAAAGAGTATACCTTTTACAACAACTCACACATAAAGGTCAAAAGGCTTTGAACAAAAAACTTCAGTTTTCAAGAGAAAACATTCACTATTTGGGACATAACTGCTGAAGGAATTTCTCTCTCACCCGAGAGCCTGAAAACTATTCACGGTTTTCCTCAGCCTGCAATTAAAAGGCAATTAAGAGGTTTTCTTGGATTTGCAGAATATTACAGATCCTGGGTCCCAAATTTTTCCTTAGTGGCCTCACTATTGTATAAGCTCACTAGAAATGCAATACCAGAGCCTTTACCTTGGGAAGACACAAGCACACTTCTAACTAAATGAAATCAGCCTTACAACAGCCCCCAGATTTAGGAGTTCCAGATTACACCAAACCTTTTACCGTGCTCATTCATGAACATATCAGGCATTAGGAGTTCTTCTGACCCAAGAACATGGGGGAAAACATAGACCCATTGTATATTATAGCCTGCAGTTAGACTGAGTAGCTAAGGCATAGCCTAATTGTTTTTTTTAATTTTGACTCTTTTATTTATTTATTTTTTAAATTTCAGAATATTATGGGGATATAAACATTTTGGTTACATATAATGCCTTTGCCTTGCCCATCTCAGAGATACAAGTGTGCCCA
>NW_012152951.1:396557-397154 GCF_000956105.1 Propithecus coquereli | reverse complement strand
GTTGAAAGATCCACACGATGTACTGGGTAAAAGGAACTGAGGTAAACAGGTCTTTAGTTGGAGCTTTTATAATTATCTGGCTAGAAGTTAGGCTGTGTCTACTGCTTGCTGTAGCTGTTGCTGTCAGAGGCTAAAGTTTCTTCTGGTGTCTTTGTTATTGTCTTCCCTGCAGTCTTTGGCTTTCCCTAGAAACTACTTCTTAAATAAAGAGTGAGGTTTAGCAGTATAGAAAGAGTCCCTGCTTTCAGGGAATTCATTATCTTTTTTTATACCTGATTATAAAAAAGAAAGACATTGAACGAGATCATATAAATTGATAAATAGTAACAGACTGTAATTGTTAAAGAAAAACTTAAGTGCTTAGAAGGTGCATTATAGGTGGACTCCCCCTGACAATCTACACAGTAGTCATCTTTTGGTTCTGGAATGAGCCAGGGGTACTTGGTCGTTTCTGCAGGGCTCAGTTTAAAATCATTGCCTCCAAGAAGCTGTCTAGAACAGATAAGTTCTACCATTTATAAGCTTTTACACAGTCCTGATTTTCTATCACAGCATTTATCTAAATGGAGTTAATCATTTAGTGGTACAATTTTGTTT
>NW_012152951.1:380431-383657 GCF_000956105.1 Propithecus coquereli | reverse complement strand
TCGGTCACCGTCTTGCGGAGGGTGCTGTTTATTCGGCTTGTCTGTTCTGGGCGCCACCACCTGAACTGCCGTTGTCACTGGGGTTGCATCTAGGGTACATACTGGCCTGGCCATCCCAGTTGCTAAAATATTGAAATACTTCTGAACTGGTTGCTAAAAGGCTGTTTTCCTGATACTCCTAAGTATCCTTTTCTCTCCTCCCTTCTCCCTCAAGTTGTCTTGATAGTCTCACCTTCGAGATACGACAACTGAAGGGTTAATATCTACACACATTTTTTAATCTCAGCACTGCATATAGGACAGAAAATATAGGAGCTCTTCAATGCAGGACTTTTAAAGACAACCTTATGATTAGTTTGAATGATTGAGTCTACCCAGTGAAATAGGATTTATTTATCTTTACTTATAAATTAGCTTATTTATTTACTGTTACCAATTAGCCAACACATGAATATATATATGAGTGTGTGTCATATATATGACACAAACACACAGACACATACATATATAATCATATACGTAACACATATCTAACACATCGTAACCAGTGGGTGACCCTGCATTGTCTCTTTCCAGTCCTCATCCTGTGTCATCATCCTCTGATTTCTCTCCTTTATACTACTGTATTGTCTGTTATTTTTGTCAACACTTCGTACATGTCCATTGAAGTGCAGCTTCACCTTAATCTTTTCAGCTGCTGGGTTTCGAACGTGCGCCTGTGGCAGCATAGCGGAGTGGCCCCACCCGGGAGCACCACGCCGATCTAAGCAGAGGGCTTCAGGGGTTGCTAAGCGTCATCTAAATACGTCTTCTTTGTTCCGATGACTCTTGTGAATATCTGAGCAAAGATGACACATAAGAAGATTCTTTCTCCTTCATTAGAGTTTCTGAGATGTACCTGCAGCCTGTCATCTAGGCATGGGTTTTCCATGTACTGTGGATTTCTGTCTGAATCTCTGCTCTGCGAACTCTCTGATCTGTTGTGCCAGTGAGAAAAGTTTATAGGATTTGAAGAACAAAAGAGCAACTTTCTGAGGTTGGCAATAATCTGAAAGTCTTTTTTTTTTTTTTTTGATATAGAGAACTTATGACACTCTTTTGTTTTGCAGAAAATATTTCTCTTGATGTAATAACCTCCTGGTTTTCTCTGTTTGATTACATCAAGCTCACAGTGCATACGTTGTACTTTCAAATGCAGCATTTTATTTAATTTCTCCAATATCAATGTGAGTTAGGATGCTGGAAATTCTACATTCTATATTTACAGATGAGGAAATTGAGGTGCAGTTTATATTTAGTCTCAACAGTATAAATGGAAAAATTAATAACAGCAATAGCAATAAAAGCTTAAATGTTGTGCAAGAGTGTAGCTTTCTTGATTCTCCTGGAATAAATGCAGACTCCTGCAGCTATAGCCAAATGCAGGCAATTTATATGAAAAAGGATGCTCATAGATTAAGATTTTGGAAATGATTGGCTGGTTGTAAAATGTGATTTTAAAGGTGATTAAGCATCTGTTTCAGTCCTAATTATTAATACATGCTTCTGGCTACTTCATTTCTCTTTATCTTTACCTCTTCATCATATTACCTTTAGCTATTTTTTTTTTATTGCTGTTGTTTTTTTTCTCTTTATTTTCATGCTTGCTTCGGGAAAGATCATCTACCTACACACTTTATTATTTGGCTTATAGGAAAGCATCTAGAAACCACTACTCTCTTCCCTCTTTACACTGTTTCTATGATGGGTGCACAGGAGACATTTGGAATTCATGGCCAAGATCATGGGGTTGATTTTTGAAGGTAGAAATCATGCTTTATTCAATTGAGAGTCCTCTGGAGCATCTAGCATGTTATATGGGCATATGTTACGTGCTTGTTGAATGACTGCTCAAAGGAGAGAAGAACAAGACCAGTAATAAGGGGTTTACACCCTTCAACTAAAAAAATGGAAGAGAAAACACAGGAGTGACAATCATAAAATGAAAGAAATAGAGCCATAAAAATCTATTCTTTGTCAATATTGTGTCGTGGATAAAAGATTCAATTGTCAAAAGAAATTTAGATTGATGTTACAAAATATATCAGCTTACACTGTATATGGAAACATATCATTTTTACATACTTATTTAGTTTCTTTATTGGCTTGTTAAGAAATGAACTATCTACTGTGTGCCAGCCATTGTGGTGGGTGTTAGGGATACACTGGTGAGTAAAAATAGATATGCCCTTTGTTTTCATAGTTAATGGCCTACTGGGACATAAAGACACTGAATAATAACTGTGTGATATTTAGGATTCTTTTGATTGTAAATAAAAGAAACAAAAATCCACATGGTAGAGACAAAAGTAGTAGGTATGGGTAAGAATTTTTGGCACATAAAACTGAAAAGTGAAGGTTATTTCTCAAATATGGTTGGACCAGGGGACTTTCACTCTCCATTTCGCAAGTTGGCTTTCCTCTTAGGTAGCTTATTCTCAGGCGGGCTCTTTCCACAAATTAGCCAAGATGCCACTTTGTAGCTCCAGGTTTACACACCTCAGCATTTGTGATCTCAGAAAGAGGTACTTCTTTCCCTGTTATTCTGGCTAGGATGACATCTTGTTGGGGTGGTAATCATTATGGCTTGGAAGAAATGCGGTGGGAGTAGGTAAAACTTCACCTCCACATAAACCACTTAAAATATGTTCTGCATAAGAAAGAGTTTATGTTTCAGAATAAGGAGGAAGAGATGATAGGTAGACAACAATAACTGATGGTCACAACAAATACTACTAAAAATACAAAAATTATTAATTTGAAGGAAAGGAACAGAATCCTATAAAATCAAATCAAAGCAATAAAAGTAGCTAAAATAAAATGGACATAATATTGCTAACATATATATATGTATAGAACTTATTATATGAATACAACAATCATCTTCCTAAATGGAGAAACATTAGCAGCATTAATTTAATGATTACTAAAAATATAGATATGCCTATTGTTATTATTTGTATTCAACAATTTACTAGAGGTTTAGGCTATGCAGTGAATCAAGAAAAAAAAATAAAAGATTAGAAAGGAGGGAATGCAACTATTGTTGGTTTTGCTTAATATAATTGTCTACATAAAATTCTTAAAATGATCTGACAAATTAGTACAAATTGTTACATCTAAAAGGAAAGTTGACTAAAAGCAAGATGATGTAAGATCAATATAAACAAATCAATTGTATTCCTAT
>NW_012152951.1:365624-366991 GCF_000956105.1 Propithecus coquereli | reverse complement strand
TAATAAATGTACAATTTTCAGCTTGAAAATGAACTATTAATTAAAAAAACAGAGCAAGTTACATCTAAAAAACTAGAGTAAGACTGAATGCCATGTATTAACAAATACGATGGTATACATTTTTCTAGTTTCTCTCAAATGGAATTGGAACACAAAAAAGTGAAAAAAAATAAAACTTGCTTTGTTCAAGTCATTAAAAAATAGCAGAAGAGAATAACTGAAAGAGGACTATGAAAGTTTTGATACAAATAAAAGTAGAACAAATAAAATATTGGTTTACATAGTGGTGGGTAGCAGAATATGAAATGTTAAAGGATTCAGAGAAGTCATATTTAGGAGATACAGTCCATCCTCATTATTCATGGGTACAATATTTGCAAATCCACCTACTTGGCAAACTTTTATGTGTAACCCCAATGTCAGTACTTTTGATGTCTTGTGGTCATTCACAGACATGTGCAGAGTAGTGAAAACCTTGAGTTACCCAATGTGCATCTTCCCAGCTGAGGTGGAACGAGGCAATGCTCTGCCTTCCTTTTTCAGCTCTCATAATGTAAACAAGTGTTCTTTCTGAGGTCTACTTAGTGCCATACTTTTTCCATTGGTGTGCGTTTTGCTTGGTGATTTCACTGTTTAGAATGACCCCCAACCATCGTGCTAAAGTACTGTCCAGTGTTCCTAAGCACAAGAGGGCTGTGATTTCCCTCAAAGAGAACATAGGGATATTAGATAAGCTTTGTTTAGGCATGAGTTACGGTGCTGTTGGCTGTGAGCTCAATGTTAAGGAATCAACCATATATATAACAACTGTATATGCAATGAATCAATAAGAACTAGGGGGTCTTTAAACAGAAACACGTATAAAACAAGGTTATCTATTGATTGGTTGAGGAAAATGTAACCAGAGACTCACAGGAATCTAACTGGGTATATCCCTTAGCAGAAATGATTCAGTATTTGCTAATTCAATATTTCCAGTGACTTTATAGAACATAACTACTGGGAATGATGAGAATTAACAATATATAATGTGTTATAAAAGGAAACTTAGGGTGTTTGAAAGATGCATCCACCTTATTTTAAGATTGTTGCTTAACAGTGATGTGTCACATAAAAATCAGTTGGAATCAGTAAGAAACAAAAAATAGACTTAGTCTGACTTGTCTTATGTAGAAGGCAAGTTTATTGTTTTCAAATGATTATTTTGATTATTTTGAAAGAAGTGGCCAAAAAAGCCACTAACGTCTTATTTGAGCAATAGTAATGCATTGAAGTCATGTGTAAGGGAGAGGGTGTGGGTCGTGAAATTAGAAAGAGCTTTGAAATCCACTTCTTTGTTTAGGGAGCTGATGACAATTTACAGGTAC
>NW_012152951.1:363882-365574 GCF_000956105.1 Propithecus coquereli | reverse complement strand
TTCAAAACTCATAAGAAAACTCTATGAATGAATAGCTTTTTTACAAATTTGAAAACAGATAAAAATACGACTGTCTAGAAAAATATGGATTACAAAAATTTGTCAAGAAGAAAGAGAAAACCATGAATAAGCCAACATATGTTTTTGTAAAATTTAGCTTGATGCTTAAAATCTACTCAGAAATAATATGCTTATACAAATTCATGTAAACTATTCCAAAGAAAACTAAAAAAACCTCAGAAACACATTTAAAGGGCTCTTATTTTCTTGAAAGAAATTATGTGACAAGCTGACTTAGGAACTTAATAATAACAACAGCTAACAGTTATAAAATGTTTTTATGGGCCATATCCTTTTCTAAGTGTTTTACATATATTAACTCATTATAATCCTCAAAAAACCCTAAATGAAATATTAGCAAGCATAATTCAGCAATATATTGGAAGAATACCTGGTGGTTAAGTAGAGTTATTCCAGAAATTTAAGAATGGGTTTACATTAGAGAATCTGTCGATATAGTTTTCTACGTTAATACATGAAGAAGGAAAATCATATTTTAATAGACATAAAAATAATTGATAAAAATTATTTTTCAGCTCCCTCTGCAAATTCAGTGTGGCCAAGTTATGGGCAATAGGTTATAATCTTCTGGGACCTTTACAGGAGATAGCAGGTCCACACCTTTCTCCTTCTCTTTTTTGTTCTTTCCTCTACCCTACTGTTTGGACTGTGAATGTTGTCACCTATGAAATTGAGGTCACCTATGATGTTCAAGGAGATAGAGGAGTCTTGGTCTCTTGTTCAAATACTCTGGAACAGTGTCTGTCTAGTAATTTTTGAACACTGATGACTAAATACTCAGCCTGTGGAGTAATCTTTGTGATTTTTACACTGTGTAGATTGAAGGGCAAAATTAGGGCTATTAACACCTAAGAAATGCATCTACTGAACCATGTATTCTTACTCTGTTCTCAAACCAGCTACTCTGGAAGATGGACATTTCCTCCCTTTTCCAGTCCTAGAATAAGTTACAGTAGTCACCCCTTATCAGTGGTTTGCTTTCCACAAATTCAGTTACCTGCACTCAACTATGGTCCGAAAATATGTGAGTACAGTACAGTAAGATATTTTGAAAGACAGAGAGAGAAAGATAGCATGTGTGCTCACATTCACATAGCTTTTATTACAGTATATTGTTATAATTGTTCTATTTTATTCTTTGTTATTGTCGTGAATCCCTTACTGTGCCTAAGTTAAAAATTAAACTTTTTCATAGGTATGTATGTATAAGAAAAAACGTAG
Source organism: Propithecus coquereli (assembly GCF_000956105.1). Taxonomy (NCBI): domain Eukaryota; kingdom Metazoa; phylum Chordata; class Mammalia; order Primates; family Indriidae; genus Propithecus; species Propithecus coquereli. Next base: position 364,272 of record NW_012152951.1, on the reverse strand, counting down.
TGTATATAGGGGTTGCTACTATCTGCGGTTTGAGGCATCCGCTGGTGGTCTTGGAATGTATGCTCCTTGGAGGATTTCTGTGGTGTGATGACAAATGTTTAATAACCGAATTTCCCGGCAGTTGGGGGGAAACCTAGTTGTAGCATCTGCTGATTTCCAAGGTGTAAATTCTTCTTTCGTGGTCAAATTCAGGCTACCATCTTGAACCCATGGGTGGATGGGGAAGAAATGTGCACTTTTGGACTCTCATGAGCCAGCGTGAACCGGCCCCGGTACACCGAAGCCTGTGTTAGCATCTGCCTGTCATGGTAGAAGGGCAGATGTGATGGAGGCGCAAAGATGACTTAGATGACCACTTTAGATTTTCTGTCTTTTTGATACCATACCCTC
>NW_012152951.1:361447-363832 GCF_000956105.1 Propithecus coquereli | reverse complement strand
AGACAGTTTTGGCGTATGTAGAAGAGAACCGTTAGCATAAAGTGAGATGAGTTGTTATCACTAGGAGGGGTTTGAAGGGGGAGAAAGAGAAATAGGATAAAAAACGAGCCCATAGGTAGCTTTAAGTTATTGTTAATTTACTGGTTCTTGGTTTGAGTGATAAAGTTGACCATTATATTATTTTAAATTGACTAAATAAAATAAGGCCTTGCATAGATTGCTAATGATGAATAACCAAGGATTCAATGTTGGGCTCAGGTTGAACACCTGGGAAAATAATAAAGTCATTCACAGGGAAACCTGAAATAAGACCAGATTTGAAAAATAAAACACCTATTTGGATTTTAATGTGTATTTATTTCCTTCTCACCAGGGAAATTGTTGTGGTATCCTTTACCCAAATTAGCTAAGAGAATTATTTTACCAATATGCTTTTTCTTTATGTTCCTCTGTGGTCCACTTTATCTAATCCCTCCTCCTCTGTACTGTGATGTGCACTATTTGATTCAGTACTTGAATACTAACTTTGTTCATGCATGTTGTATTTGTGAGATGATTTTTATGTGTAGGAGGGTGATTGAATGTAAGCTTAAATACAAATTGTAGTCAGACATGCCTGAGAACTGATAGGGAATGCCTGTCAGAAATCCTGCTTGTTGGAAGGACTTTGATGTTTTCTCAAGGAGAACTGCTCAAAACGAAGAACGAGTCAGACAGAGAAGCTCAACCCATCTGTAGATTAGAGGTGATCGTCAGGGGTTGGGGGGATACTAAATATGTATAACATCATGTCTGTTAATTGAATTTCTCTCCACTGATTTACATGTGTGTTTTAAGGAAAGAAAAATCGGAAAAGTTTTTATGAAAGAGGAACTCTATGTTAAGAAAACAGGATAGTCTGCCCTGATGCATACCTATTATCCTGGTACAAATACAAAGCAATGCTGGATTAAATAATGTAAAAAAAGACAATTTTTAAATATTACCAAGCTCAAGAGAAAAAAAAAAGGTGGCAGAAATGACCAGATTTAAGAGCTAAAAATGAAAGGAATAGTTGTAAATTATGTTAATAGTTGATGATAAGACAATCCATAAGGCATTAGATATGGATATGGGCCTTTGGGGAAGGAGGCTCTGGCTTTACCTAGAATATGGAGACAGGGCTTATGGTCTTGGCTCTACCACTGTGAGGGGAGCTGCAACTACTATTTTGCATAAAGTTGAGGTCTTCAAAGAACTTCCCAGTCTATGAAGTGTACTAGAAAAACTAAGGGATATGGACAAACAGTGATATCTTGAACTTTCTACAAAAAAATTATAAAATTCTCCTGAGAGAAATCAAACACCAAGACATACGCACGAAAGTGAAGTCTGATTTTATATAATGTCCTCGTGTCGAATCTAAGCTAAGCTATAGATATAACCATTAGTTCAGAGGTGGGGAAATATCTGAATTTCCAGAAAAGGAAGGGGTAAATGGTCCATGAGCTAAGGCACAATTGGATTCTCACAACCAGCGTTAAAGATAATCTCACAATTACAAAATTTCAAACCACATAAGAAGGGGGTCCATTATAAGGTAAAGTCAATAAATATAATAATGGAAGAATTGACACTTTCTAAATTAAAAATAAAAAATAATCTAACAGTACATAGTGAAATTCTTCAAGCAATGAAAGGAGAATTGAAACTATAATGATAGAGCGTTATAAAGAATGAACAGATGGCACTGTTATAATTACTCAGCCAGAACTTCTAGAAATTAAAAAATATATTCGTTGAGATTAACAACCTGATACAATTGCTAGGGAGAATATTAGACAATACTATAGAAAGAATTAGTAAACCAAGAGATAGAGCTTAGGGACTCAGAATAGACTACAGAAAGATAAAGAGATGTGAAATAGAAAAGATGAAGAAATAAGCATGCTACACATAAATGGCCAAATATAATCAATTAGAAGTCTGCAAGGAAAAAACAGAGAGTAGGGGAGAGGTATTCAAAAAGATTATGAGTGGAAATTTTCTTGAGTGAAAGACGGACAAGAATCTAAAGTGAAGATACTCACTAATTTGTAAATAGAATGAATAAAACAGATCATACCTGATGTACTACAATGAAACCATAGGACACCAGGCACAGGAGAAAACTTTTAAAGCAACCAGAGAGAAACGACAATCATTGAAGAATAATGACAATGTACTGATGAAAGACTTTTATCTCTAAAGGCTCCCACAGAGAATAACATCTTTGGAAGTTAGAAACGAAAACTCAAAACTCAACTAACCTATCATTTAAGAATGAGTTAAAAAAGAATAAATTAATCAGAGCCCAAGAATGTTTCTTTTTAATCTCAAATAACTGTGAAAATGCTGCTAAAGATT
>NW_012152951.1:354714-356262 GCF_000956105.1 Propithecus coquereli | reverse complement strand
TGAACCTGAAGGACTTTATCCTAAGTGAAATAGACCAGACACGGATAGATGTTTTCATTAGGATTAGAATTCTAGTTTGTCAGTTATTTTCTTTTAGCAGTTGGAAGAAGCCATTCTGTTTTATCCTGGTTTTCCTCATTTTTATGTTTTTAAACTGTATGTTTGTGTTGCATATGTTTTTTTTAAGTATAAGTTTAAATCAAAAAAAAAAAAGAAAACATTCGTCAGGGCATATGATCTCATCTATTATTGTTCTCAATTGTTCACTCGCCTGCCCTCAGTAATTCCTGTGACATCGGCTCACTGACATTCTTTGCTTTGGCCAATAAAGTGTAGGTGGCATTTCCTCATGTCAGTTCCATATAAACACTTTAAGAGAAGGTCTGTGGTTCTTTTACCTTTGCCACAACAACAACACGTGGTTAGAATTAAGACGACATAGGGAAGACCCAAAATGGAAAATGGACATGTGACATAAATCAGGGGTAATCCTGTGTTGTGTAAGTCATGGAAATCTGAGGGTAGTTTGTTACCATCATGTAACTTAATAAAAGGTGAGTGACACAGGGTCCTCTTGTTTTACTGCCTGGACACAGTCTAGAAGTATGACCTATTTTTATTTTTCAGAAACTTTAGATCCTTTTTAAAAGTAGAAGCTAAATAAATATTTTTGATTGAATTAACACTTTCAAATGTATGTCCTTTTGAATGGGTTTGGTTCTAAGTAACAGAAAGCCATCTCTAACTGGCCCACGTAATGAGGAGAGTTCACTGATTTGCACATCCAGAAAGCACAAAGGTAGAAAGGGTCTTTGAACCTGGTTTCATACAAGGGGCTCATTCAGTTCATCAAGAACTGAGTTTATTTATATCTTTCCAATCTGCCCTTGACAGTGTCAGCTTTATTCTTATTTTTCCTTGTTTAAGTAATGATGCTGCCAACCATTCCTAGGGCTACATGTTTTCTTGTCAACATTAGGAAGACAGAATGGCCCTTCTAGAAGCTTTTCAGAAGAGTGAGTAAACATCTTTCTTAAAAGCCACACTAAACTTTTTGCATCTTAGTGACAGGAAATGAGTTACCCATACATTTCTGGACTAATAACTACAAGTGGTTAACCTGGATCTCAGCCACAGATTGAACCTCTTGAGCCAAAGAGGGTTTAAGCTATACCCAAAGGGCGTGGGAAGTAAGTTTACCCAAAGAAACAGCAATGAATACTCAGATGTGCTGCGCAGAATTGCAATGAATACTATGCGTGAACATGGCTTTTTCATCAGTCCCTGTACATGAATATGTGACACATTGTGTAATATGATTTGTGTTTCTGACTTTCACTGAATAAACCTGTGCAGTTAGCAGAACCCAGGAGAAGTAGTAGTCAAAGCTATGATTTGGCTAGCACACAGCCCATGGTCACTGGATTCATCCAGTCCAGTTTTGAGAATTATCATCTGACCAGCTGCTCACCAGACATAACATGGTCAAATAGGCCAAATTCTTGCTGTGTTTCCATATTTTATGCTTTCATGTTCTCCTTATCTATA
>NW_012152951.1:353018-354664 GCF_000956105.1 Propithecus coquereli | reverse complement strand
CTTTTTCACTCATTTTTATGGGCACATAGTTGATTCTTTTATTCTGGAAACGCATGCCCTCCAATACTTGAACATTTTCTTACATTGTTTCTTTGGAATTTATTTCCTATTTTCTATCTCTTTATGATTTGTTTAACCTTTGGGAAAATAATTCAAGTTTTTCTTCTGGATTTTCTATTGAATTTTTAACTTGTACTATTAAATTTTAAAATACCATGTTCCCTTTTTAATTCTCTGAATACGCCTATAAAACAGTGTTCTATTCTTATTTTATGACAAAAATTTGTTTTCTTGTGTGTACAAAAATATATATTACAGTTTTTAAAGTTTTTTTATTGCTCTCTAAACCTTTTCTGTTCATTTAAGTTTTTCTTTATTTGATTCTGACTTTCCTATTTCACATTTTCTTTAAATATTGATTCCTTTTTTCATTTTTAAACTATTGGATTCTATCAATCTGATTGGATGTTCTGTGTGCATGGGTGGTGCCTATTAAATGGATAGTCATTTTGTAGGAGTGTCCTCATAATATTAGCGTGATGGTCAGTTTTACATGTAACCTTGGCTAGGTTACAGTCCCATTACCCAACCAACAGTAATTTAGTTATTGCTATAAAGATATTTTGTAGCTATGATTAAAGTCCACGATCATTTGGCTATAAATCAGGCAGAATATTCCAAAGTAATCTGCAGGAGATTGATTCAATCAGTTGAAAGGATTTAAAAGCAGAACTGTGGATTCCCTGAAAAAGAAATTCTGCCTATAGCTAGCACCTTCAGTTTGTGCTGAAGAATTCTAGCCTGTACTCTCTAAGGGCCTGCCCTGCAGATTTTGGATTTGCCTAGACAGGCACCATAATGACATAAGGCAATTCCAATTTCAATTTTAAAACATGGGATTTTAAAATTTAAATACCTCTCACCCCTGCCTTGAGTGATGTTTGGTTTACTGAGTCCTGGGAGTCTCTGGGTCAACATTCTTTGTTTTGGGTTGGGGCAGCCAGCTGTCAGCATGAGTGATGAGTTTAGACTGTTCATTTAACAGGTGTCCTGATTTAAACCCCGCCCAAATTTCAGCTTTCCATATTATGCTATCTGGTCTTTTCAGCTCTTGTACTGCTCAGAGTTGTGATGGAAATTGGTTTCCTTCCTATTGGACTTTTTTGTAAGCAGCTAGGTTCCAGAATTCTGCTGAACGCTGAGTTAGTTACTGCTTTTCTATTTGTTTTCTATCTCCAATATTCTGTTAAAAGGTCTCACCTGTTACAATTCTCCCTTCTGTTCTTTTAGTATCTATAAATTTCCTTTTTAAAAAATGTCCTTTAACTTAATGTTAACATGGATTCTGATTTAGGGCAGAGATTAACATATGTTCAGTCTGTTTAACTGGGAGTTTTCTTTCCCCCTAATTATTTAAAAGTGTTATTTTGAAACTTTAGAAAGAAACTGTGTGTTCTTTGCATACAATCCTCCAAAAAGGAAACTCATCAAGTCCCTAGGAAGAAATTTCAGTCTCAGACGCTTCACCAAGTGCTTACAGACTGAGTTTATAACTAGTGGCAGTGTGATAGGCTAGCAGTGGGTATCATAGAGCGTTTTCTTTAAGCTTGTCCACAGTGCTGTGGGTTCCATTATTCATCGTGATG
>NW_012152951.1:348242-352278 GCF_000956105.1 Propithecus coquereli | reverse complement strand
TAGATATCCATTTCATTCATTGGCAGTCTAACAGAGTCAATGAAGTAATCTTAGTGGGCAAACTTATTCCAGAAAGCAAGAAAACTCACTGTCACTAAGATGATAGTTAATTGTTAGGGCAAACAGTCTTCTTATTTGCATTTAGAACTTGATTGCTATCTCTAGTTAACTTTTGATTACTTCAGATCTGAACTTTTTATATTTTGGTAGAATAATTGAAAAGTGCAGAAGATTTGAAATGAATTAGTTATCCAGCCAGAGAGCAGAATGTTAAGTTTTGAATAAATGGTTCAGATTTGATTTTAGTTAGAAGAGACTGGAATTCATATGTGAACAATGCCTTGAATGCTGTCACAAAAGCAAACCCATGCATTGATTGACAGCAAAGTAAAATCAATTTACAATGAAATCAGTGCATGTGTGCTCCAGTTACTATGGGTGCATAACAAATTACCCCAAAACTTAGTGGCTCAAAGCACCAACCTTTTTATTATATCTCATGGTAATGTAGGTCAGAAATTCACATAGAGTTCAACTATGTAATTCCTCTGCAATCTGTACAGTCAAGTTGATCTTTAAGTGGTACTCAGCTGGTAGATGGACTGGTGTAGAGGATCCAAGTTGGCTTCATTCATATGTCTGAGGCCTTGGAAGGGATGGCTGGGAAGATGGGCTCAGCTGGGAAAGTCTACAAATGTATCTATACGTGGCCTGTCTAGCAGGAAGCTTTTAGGGTATTCCAAATTCTTGCATGGTGTCTGACTTCCCTCGGTGAGCATCCCAAGAGAACCGGTCAGCAGCTGCATGGCCTCGTCTAACTTACCGTCAGATGTCGCACGGTATCACTTTTGTAGCATCCTGTCGGTTGCAGTTGAACCACATGGCAGATACAGATTCAAGTGCGAATGCAAAGATCGTTGAAGCACATTCTTGAAAAGCATATGAGGGGAGAGATATCATTGTGGTCATTTTTGGAAAATACAATCTGTCACAACGTGCTAAGAGATTCCTGGCTCTTACTTAGCTTTACCTGGCTTACCTGGTAAAGCTTACCTGGCTTTACTTAGCTGATTAGCTTTGTGACTTTGGATACTTTCATGTATCTTTTTAGGTCTTAATTTCTATTATCTGAAAAATGGAGATAATGATAAGGATATTTCAGAGATCAAATGGGAAATACACTGGTCGTGTCTAGTGGAGAGCTGGCATGTAATAAACGCTCAAAAATGATAGCTAATGTTAGTTACTAGTGTAAGGAAAAAGAGCCCAGGAACTTACCCTGAAGAGAAAGACTGTAATGTGGATAATTACCACAAGAGGGCAGTGCATTAAGTAATCTATTTTTTTTTTTTTTTTTTTACTCCAAAAATTAGGAGATATTGGCATTTCAGACACATCCCATTACTTTAATAGAAGTTAACATTTATCGGTGCCAATTGATGAGTGGTGTTCTAAATGTTATACATGTATTACATTAATCCCCACAATATCCCTACGGTATATGTACTACTATTTTTCCTATTTTACAGCTGAGGACACAAAGGCAAAGAATGGTGAAGCAACTTGCCCAAGATACTCTAGGCAGCAAGTGGAGGGGTGATGATTCGAACTGAGTTTCCAGAACCCAAGTCCTTAACACTATCTTTTACCCCCCTCTTGTGAAAAGAAAAAATTAATTATCACGGATAAATGACAGGATCATAATGTCTTAGAGATTGGAAGAAATATTGGTCATATAAGTTAAATTCTTTGACTTGTAAATAAATTGAGAACTTGTGGCTTTTCCTAATTCTCCAATTAATCCCGTCTCTTATATAGTCTGTAATTAATACAGACTCAGCCTCTATAGTAAGAACTCAACAACAAGAAAAGATGACTGGTGTAGATTTTATGGGAATCTACAAGTATATTTACTTGTAGATATATTTATGGGCATCCCAAGTATATTTACTTGTCATATCATTAATAAGTTATATTCCTGTTTAAGTTTTCTTATAACTTTTTCTCTTCCCCATATTTCTGGAATTATCTGGAACGATGCCTCGCGATTAGGGATGGGTGGGTGGAATTTCCTAGGGAGAAAGGAGGATATGTTTATATATTAAATAGGTTGAATAAAGCACAGTCAATATGATATTTTTGAATTTTTTTCAGTAATAAGTTTGAAGATATTTATAGTTTCAAATATATTGAGTAATTATGTAGAATTTTGATTAAAAATATTCTCAAATTTTTTTTGGAACACTAACTTATATTTTGAGATAAGAGACATTTAATGAAAGAAAGGTATACCTGTTTAAGTAAGTTTAGAAAATGAACTACGATACACTATCCTTTTAGAAATGCAGAGGAAATTAAGCATAATATAACTGAAAAGCTCTATGATACACTTTGCTTGTCTTAATATTTTCCAGACTTACTTGAACATGTTTTCAAGTGGGAAACTTATAAACATCCACCTCCTGGGTCACATAATGCGTGAGAATTACTGCTCTGAAGTCCGAGGCTGAGAGGCTGGCTACCGTTGTTGGTTTGAGATTTGAAACCTTAGCCTGACTTCAGGCAGTTGTTTTGTATATTTTGTCTAGAGTTTATAGTTGTCGTCTGTAAAAAAATTTGGTCAACAAGAAGCTATGTTACCATTCTGGAAATGGAATTCCTCCATCTTTATTTTTGATAGATTTTTAAAAACGACTTTATTGAAGTATTGTTGACATTCAACAGCTGTACATATTTAATGTACACAACTTGATGAGTTTGGAAATAAATATACACCCCTGAAACCATCACCATGATCAAAGCCATAAACATATCCAGCACTTCCTAAAGTTTCTTTCCATGCTCTTTACCTTTTTGTGTGATTTTTTTTTTGTCCATGATAAGAACACTTAAGATCTACCCTCTTAGCACATTTTTGAGTATTGCTAACTGAAGGCACGAGGCTATACAGTAGATCTCTAGGATTTATTCATCTTGCATAATGGAAACTTTTACCCTTTAAACAATACCTCCCCATTTCCCCAACCCTCAGCCTCTGGCAACCGCCATTCTACTCTAGGCTTCTATGAGTTTGACTGTTTTAGATTCCTCATAAAAGTGAGATCATGTCTATTTGTATATTTAAAAGAATTGAAATCAAGCTCCCCGGGAGATACCTGCACAGCCAGGTTCACTGCAGCATTATTCATAGTAGCCAAGATGTAGAAGCAACCTGAATCTCCACTGGCAGATGAAGGGATAAAGAAAATGTGGTATGTGCATAAAATGAAATACTCTGGAGCTTTAAAAAAAAGGAAGTAGATCCTGCCATTTGTGACAACATGAGTGAACCTGAAGGACTTTATCCTAAGTGAAATAGACCAGACACGGATAGATGTTTTCATTAGGATTAGAATTCTAGTTTGTCAGTTATTTTCTTTTAGCAGTTGGAAGAAGCCATTCTGTTTTATCCTGGTTTTCCTCATTTTTATGTTTTTAAACTGTATGTTTGTGTTGCATATGTTTTTTTTAAGTATAAGTTTAAATCAAAAAAAAAAAAGAAAACATTCGTCAGGGCATATGATCTCATCTATTATTGTTCTCAATTGTTCACTCGCCTGCCCTCAGTAATTCCTGTGACATCGGCTCACTGACATTCTTTGCTTTGGCCAATAAAGTGTAGGTGGCATTTCCTCATGTCAGTTCCATATAAACACTTTAAGAGAAGGTCTGTGGTTCTTTTACCTTTGCCACAACAGCAACATGTGGTTAGAATTAAGACGACATAGGGAAGACCCAAAATGGAAAATGGACATGTGACATAAATCAGGGGTAATCCTGTGTTGTGTAAGTCATGGAAATCTGAGGGTAGTTTGTTACCATCATGTAACTTAATAAAAGGTGAGTGACACAGGGTCCTCTTGTTTTACTGCCTGGACACAGTCTAGAAGTATGACCTATTTTTATTTTTCAGAAACTTTAGATCCTTTTTAAAAGTAGAAGCTAAATAAATATTTTTGATTGAATTAACACTTTCAAATGTATGTCCTTTTGAATG
>NW_012152951.1:342147-346777 GCF_000956105.1 Propithecus coquereli | reverse complement strand
TGCAAGGGAGTTGCATTTAATTTCCCCATCACAATGCTATAAACTTCTTCTTTAGTTGGCTGTTTTCCTCTTTTCAACCCTCAGCCAGTGAGTTCACAGTGCATCCATCAGAAAGACACCCAAGGGAAATCAACAGCTACAGAGCACAACAACCAAGAGACAGGAAGAATAGCAGTTCAAGTGCTCAGCTGAACATGAAGTTTGTGAATGATGCAGTCATATATTTTTCAGTATTAATCAGGACTGAAGCCAGCGTGGCCAAAGGAGGTGTTTGTCTACAGCAGGGGACTAGGGAGTTGCCCTGTTGTCTGAAATCCTATTATTAGAGTTTTTCCAGTAATAGTGAGAGGAGGGAGTGCATATATCTTAAAGGTGTAAGCGGAAAAGCAATTGTTTCTCATCAGGCAGAACTAAATTTTAATCCCCATTGCACCTCTGAGTAGTTCTATAATCTGTGGGCAAATTAATTGCACCAATTTAAGAGTCAGCTTCACCATTGGAACAAGCGCCTACGTCGCTGGGTAGTGGGGAGAACGCCGTTAAATGAGTTACGGCGCAGAAGTTATTGGGCACTATATCTGCTGCCTTGTAGGGATTCTGTGAGTGGTTGGGTCCTTGCCTTCCTTCTCTACCCGCTCTTTCTCTACCCTCTTTTCCCCCAACAAGGAAGTGGGAGGGTCCCAGAGACTAATGTGAGCCCTTAAGGTTTAGTTAAGAACTGGCCCATACTGGGACAGCTGTTTCCAAAATTTGCACTGAAACACGAAAGATGTCTGATTACTTACACATCAGGATATAGGCTTCTCATATCACAAAGTGGTTTTTAAGAATATGGAAATCATTGTTTATAAAACCCTAACATGCTAGAGAAGGAAGAAGCACTTTGGAATCCGAGACATATGAATATGTTAGTTTTAGAGGCATGCGAACTCTTTTTCTTCTCTGAGTTCTGGTTTTCTCTCCTTGATGTTGTGTGAGGTGAGGTTGTAAAGTTATGTAGTGCAGACCTTGACACTTGGTAGTCTCTCAGAGGATTTTGCATCTTGGGTCCCATTATCACAAATAAAGGAGAGCTTGTTGAACTGTGTCAAATTTTAATCCAGTAGCTGTCAGCTGAAAGAATTAAAGAGTTGGCTGTGTGCAGGTCCTGCTTGGTGAATCCCTAAGCTACAGCTGTCACTTATAATTGTTTAACAGCTCAGTTAGCACGCTGGTAAGTTGTATATTTCAGACAACTTGTATATTTGGGAAGAGACTTCACATCATTTCAGAGGCTGTACCTGCATTTGAATTAATTCTAAAAGATGTATCAAGCTCTTTGATGACCTTGGGTTTGAATTTTTATTCAAAATATTTGATGTAACCTGCTCTTTTAAAAAAAAGTTTTTTATGGGATATAATGAATCATCTTGACAGTCAAAATACACAGTGGCAATTGTATTACATGTTCCATCAGTCAGGAAAGCAATAAGAGTTTATTGCTGCACTTAAAGTATCTAATGCTTGACACAACCATTAAATTAGCTTCAAGGAATTTAAATTCAGAATGTATTATATATGATTGGCAATGCTTAAAAAACTTAGCTGCTGCCAGCAACTGATATACAAATTTAGCAGTGGGGACCAAGTTTGGAGATTACAGGTGAAGAAGTTAAAATGTGAATATAGAAAGAGTTTTTGCAATGGCTGTGAAATTAGCTTAGGCCATGATGTGAGGTGTTGAGGGATAGGTCAATTTTAGAGTCTGTAGCAGGACTTAATAGCTTTCTCTCCTCCCAATAGCTAAGTTTTCTTTATCTCTCAATGAATAATTATTCTTAGGGGGATAAACCGGTGGCAAACATCGCACCCTTTGATGATTATATTCATAGATTTACTGTTTGAAGCATAGTAATGTAAGCACAGATATTTTATATTAAAGTAGATTTTTATTGCTGGCTGGATAGAACCTGTTTCTCAGATTCAGAGTTCAGGGGCATTGAATGAAGATTTTCTTATCCATCTGCTCCTGTTCATTAAAGTACAGGGCAGTGACTCTCAACCTGTAGGTGCATCAGCATCCCTTGGAGGGCTTGATAAAATGGAGACTGTGGGGAAGGGTGTAGGAATTTGTAGTTCTATCAAGTTTCCAGGTGAGGCTAATGCTGCTAGTACAGGGATCACACTTTGAGAACCACTGGCACAGAGGAAGTGCTGCAGGTGGGATGCTATATGCTCTAGTAATAGAATACCCAACTCAAATGGCTTAAACAATAGAAATTATCTCACCTAATAAGAAATCCACAAGTAGAAAGTCTGAGAATTGGTGCAGTGGCACAGTGGGTCATTAAGGGCTCACACTCTTTCCATCCTTCTGCGACATCATCCTTGTGTCGGTTATGTATTCCTCATATCGCTGGATAACCGCAGCAGCTCCGAGCTTTAGGTACCAACACAACAGCATTGGGAAGCAGAAAAATGGAGGGATAAAAGATAGAAGATCTTTTTAGTCTCTACTGTGGGAACACTTTTAGTCACAAAGTAAGAAAAGGATTGGAATGCTGCTGATGGGTAACCCACAAAGCCTCAGAAGCGACATTGTAAATAATAATAATAGACATAATAAAAACTTGGTTTGCCTCGCAGAGCTCCACTCTCAAAACCTAGAAAGCCCCAAAGCTCATCAGATCAGATCACATGTTTTTTGACTTTAGTGGTGGAATTGTTTGGAATTCCCAGGATTTCACCCTGCCCTCTTAGAAAGCAGTGCATCCCCCAATCTACCCATCCTACAGTCTTTCTTATTTTGGTAAAATTTATAACTTCATCTCTGTTGTCAGGACAATATCCAGGAGTCAATCTCTATTCCTCTCTTCCTCTTATACACCAGAAATAATTCCTCAGTACAACTTGGCAGCTTTGACTTCAGCATATGCCCCAAATCTGACCTTTACTCACACCTTTCACAGCTACGACACTGGTCCAAGCTGACATCCTCTTATCTGAGCATTCTCCCTGTTCTCACCTTGGCCTTCTTAAATTTATTCCCAAGGCAGGAGCCAGAGCCATTCTATTAAAATGTAAATAAGATCAAGCTACTACTCTGTTTACAATCCCTCAGTAGTTCCACATCTCGGTACAATTAAGAGCCAAAGTTTCTACCCTGGCCAACAAGGCCTGTACATGATTTGACCCCTCCCCCCGACCCCACGTTACCGCTCCTTAAACAGCCCAGGGATGCTGCCACCTTGGGGCGCTTGGTCTTGCTCCCCATAACGCAACCCAGGACAAGTTGCTCACTTTCTCCAGCCTTGCCTCAAATGTCTCCTTCTCAGTGAGTCCTTTGTCACCTATTTCATATTGTGTTCTCTACCCTTCTTCCTCGCTGCTCCCTCTCCCTGTCTGCTTTCCCTTTAGAGCACTGACGAGCATCCTTTATACTTACTTCTTCACTGTGTTATTTATCGTTGGTCTTCCTCCACTGGAACGCGAGCTCCACGACACTTGCTGTGTTTGTTGTATTGATTGTGTTCTCAGCAGAACTGAGAAGAGTCTCTAGCACATAGAAATCACAAGGAAATACATGTTGAATGAATGGCTCATTATAGAATAATTTAAAATTCATATTACAAGAAATATCAACCAAGTGCAAAGTAAATAGTATGACGAACCCTTTTTACCAATCACCCAGATTCAGCAATGATCACCATTCTGCTATTCTCATACCACCCGGTCTACCTATCGCCTCCTCAATCTTGGGGACTCCATGGTTGTTTTATTTTTTAGTTTTTACTTTTTTTCAGGTAAAATTACATATATTGAAATGCATAGATCATATTAGTACAATTTTTGAAAAATGTATATACCTAGGAAAACCACACTTCTATCATGATTATAAAATGATTTCATCTGCCTAGAAAGTTCAGTCATGCCCCTTCCAAGACAACCATCACCCCAAGCCAGGTAATGACTATTCTTATTTTTTTTTACTATAACTTGGTTTCAGCAATTCCAGAACTTCATGTAAATTGAATCATACAATAGAGATTCTTCATTTCTTTTTGCCTTCTTTCACTTAGAATAATGTCTATGACATGCATTCATGTTTTTGTACATATTAGTAATTACTTCCTTTTTATTGCTGAATAGTATTCAATTGTATGAGTATATGGCAATTTGTTATTCCATTCTCCCAATGATAGACATTTGCCATTGTATTATGGTCCTACACATGGTCTATCTAGCTGAATGTTTTATGTACAATTGAAAGGAATATATTTTTAGCCGTTGTTCATAAGCTGTTGTATATATTCCTGTACAAGTCTCTTTTTTGAACAAATGTTTTCATTTTTCTTGGATAAGTACTTAAGAGTAGAATTGTTATGGCAAAGTGTTGGTGTATGATTAACTGTATAGCAAATGGCAAACATATCTACAAAGTAATTGTGACATTGTACATTTCCATTAATAATATTTTATGATTTTAATTTGCATTTCCCCTAAGGCAAACAATATTGAGCATTTTTTCAGGTGCTACCAGTTATTCATTTGATAACTGTCTCTTGTAAGAGGTTTTTATATGTTCTGGATATGAGACTTCAGTCAGCTACATATTTTGTGGTTATTTTCTCCTAGTCTGTGGCTTGCTGCT
>NW_012152951.1:334490-340973 GCF_000956105.1 Propithecus coquereli | reverse complement strand
CTGTTTTAACTTTTAATGTGCCTTGTAATTTTTTGTGGAAAGGGAGGAATAATGTGTTGGATGAAAAAACTGCAGTAGATAGGCCTTTTGTAATGTGGTGGTAAGGACGAGAATTGTCCTCTGGCGCTATGATTAGGTCCCAGTCATTCAGTGAACCTGAGCCCCCAGGCTGTGAACTTCGCAGGTACTTCTCAGGTTTTTTTTCCATCCCCTTTGGTTGGACAGGATAGCTAAAGGGTTGGAGGCGGGTATTCTTTTCACCCAGGTTTTGGCCAAACCCAGTCATTCAGATTGTGATAAAATAGTTTCTCTTGAGGGCCCGTCTCATAATTCTCTGTACCCACCTTCTGTCTTTCCAATTTTGGGGAAAGCACTTGGCCCTGTGACCTCACTTCTCTGACAAATATAAGAAGAGTTATTGATTTTTTCAGCTTGGTCAGCTATTTACTTGTTAGGATGGACCGGTGACTTCTCAGTTCCCTACATGTCAGACTGGAAACTGGAAGTCTGCCATTATTTTTCAAATATTTTTCTGTCCCATTCTTTTTACTAGCCTCTGGGACTTCAATTACACATACATTAAATCACTCGATCTTGCTCAAAAGTCTTAGTTTTTGGTCCATCTTTTTTTTTTTCTCAATCATTTTTTTTCTTTCTGTCCTGCAGATTAGATAATCATTACTGATCTATCTCTCCTCAAGTTCACTAACCCTATTGCCATCTCTAATCTCCTGTTTAGCCCATCTGGTGATTTTTTTATGCTAGTCATTATACTTTCTACTTCTAGAATTTTTATTTGGTTCTGTTTTATGGTTTCAGTTTCTTTGCTGAGATTGCCCATGTAATTGTCCATGATGATTGCCCACTCATTTTGAGTAAATCTTTCTTGAACATATTTAAAATGGTTGCTTTAAAGTCTTTCCTAATTGCAATACCCGGATCATCTTAGGGAGGTTTCTATTGCCTTCCTTTCCTTGAGTATGGGTACATTTTTCTGTTTCTTTGCATGTGAAGTAATTTTTTAATTGGATTTAACATTAAGGACGATACAGTGTAGGTACTCCGGATTCTATTATTTCCTCCTGAAGAAGGTTTCTTTCACTTGGTTGGACTCAGCTCCTAATTCTGTCTCTTTGGTGATGGAAAGCAGATGTAATTTCAGCTCTGTTTTTTTTTTTCCCTGATTCTCCTGGCTCTTCCACACCCTCTTCTCAAGCACACATAGATTAGAAGTCAGCCGAAGATTAGGGTGCATTTTATATTTGAGGCTCAGCATCTCAATGACTCCCTCTTCCTGCTTTTCAGGATTCTACACCCATCCCAAATTTATGGTTACTCTGCCAGCCCCTAACTCTGTCCTTTGACATCTCCAGTCAGTAAGTCTGTGGTTCAAATCTATGGCTCATCTGAGCAGTGCACAGTCTGAGAAGTGCATTCAGGAAAAAGACCGCAAAAATTACAAATCTCACCCTTGCTATTCAGCTTTTGAGACAGACTCTTTTTCAGTTTCTGCTCAATTTCTCTCTTGCCTTCAGGTATATATACAATAGCCCCCTTATTATTTTGCTTTCTGAGGATTCAGTTACCCACAGTCCACTGCAGCCTGAAAATATTAAATGAAATATTCCAGAAATAAACACTTCATAAATTTTAAATTGCATGCTGTTCTGAGTAGCATGATGAAATCTTGTGCCATCCTACTTTGTCCCAAGTGGGACATGAATCAGAGCTTTGTGCAGAGAACCCACATTGTATATGCTGTCCACCAGTTGGTCATCCACATCATTTCCTCCTGACATCCAGCCATCAACATCATCAGGGCTGGATGATCCAGGATCCCTGTAGCAGATGATCCTCCTTCTGATGTATAGTCAGACGGTCAACAGTAGCCTAATGCTCCGTCACAATGCCTACGTCATGCACCTCACTTCACCTTATCACATGGGCATTTTATCATCTCATGTTCTCACGAGAGGGAGAGGGTGAGTACAATAAGATATTTTGAAAGAGAGAGGGAGATCATGTCATGTAACTTTTATTACAGCATATTGACATAACTGTTCTATTTTATTATTAGTTTTTGTTGTTAATTTCTTACTGTTCTTAATTTATAAATTAGATCTTATCACAGGAATTTATACACAGGGAAAAAACATAGTATATATGAGGTTCAGTACTATCTGTGGTTTCAGGCATCCCCTGAGGGTCTTGGGATGTATCCCCCATGGATGGGGGAACTACTTCCAAACACAGTTATTGGGAAATTGGGTCACTGCAGGTGTAATTCAGTGAAGATGAGGTCCTACTGGAGTAAGGTTGGGTGAGCTTTTACTCCAATACAAGGTTGGGTGAGCTTTTAATCCAATCCAATCCATCCAAGAAGAGGGAAATTTGGACACAGACACAGACACAGAAGAAAGAGGCCACGGGAAGACAGAGGCAGAGAGGAGAGATGTGCTGCCACAACCCAAGGAACTGGGGCTACCAACAGTTGGAAGAGGCAAGGAATGCTCCTCTTCTAGAGGCTTTGGTGGCAGCACGGCCCTGCCAACACCTTGATTTTGCACTTCCAGCCTCCAGAACTGTGAGACGATAAATTTCTGTGGCTTAAGCCACTCAGTTGGTGACACATTGTTAAAGCAGCCCTAGGAAAGGGGGCATGGGGAAAGAGGAGATATCGGTCAAATGGTACAAAGTTTTCATTAGACAGGAGTAAGTTTTAGTGATCTGTTATTGCACAGCATGGTGACTATAGTTAATAATAATCTATATTTCAAAATTGTTAAAAGAGCAGATTTTAAATGTCCTCACCGCACAAAAAAGATAAGTAAGTGAGATGATGGGCATGTTAATTAGCTTGATTTAATTATTCTACAATGTATACATATCTCAAAACATTACATTGTGCCCCATAAATACATACAATTATTATTTGTCAATTAGGAAAAAAAAAGATTCTTTTTAACCAATTTGCAGATGGGAATGTGGTGTAGCTGGTGGGACAAATGTACAAGCCAGGGAACCAGCTAGGAGGATGTTGCAGTCATGCAAATGAATGTTGATGTGATCAGAGACTCAGTTATGCAGCTCGTCTTTGAACCAGCCTTGGAACCAGCCTAGAATATTTTCAAAAGCAAAAGGGACAAATTCTGGGTTATTCATTGATCTCTGAAGGCAATAGATCATTGATACTCCAGTCTAAGTCCCTGGAATAAATATTGCACGCCAGAAAGCAATGCCTTTATATTTAGCTTTATTTTCATGAACTCTGTAGGCCAGCTAAAAGAATTATTTGTCACTTCCTAAACTTGTGTCATATTTTTCAATTCTGTTCTTTTGCACATGACATTCTTTCCTGCTTGAAATTTATTTTCCTTATCACTTAAACATTTTTTTTTTTTAGATCTCACTCGAAATGCTCCTGAGGTCATTTTTTTCTTCCATTCATGTCTGATCTAATTTTATCTATTTTTCAAGGTGTATATTATATGCTAGTTTACAGTGTAATTATTATTTCTTATTGTCAAGTATTACGAACAGCCTGAGAATTTATCCTAATTGCAAGCTAACAAAGTTAGCAAGTCACAGTTTCATAGATGCTAGTCTGCAATTTCATGGACCCAGGAGACGTGAGACTCCTGGGTCAGGTAAAAAGAACTTTAATACTCATGGCATAGCAAGCGGCATGGGATTCATGGTTTGTTGGTTCTTCTTGTTCTCCAAAGCCCATCAGAGTAACAAAGGGAAGTCAAGGTGGGTACTGCACACTCAGAAACTTTGTAGTACAGTTGAGAAGCTCCAGATTTAGGAACGCTGAATCTTTTGTAAGAGGCTGTAAATAACTCTTCTAGCCTGTTGCCATTAAGGGAGACATTATATTTATTATACTGAACAGTCAGCAAAACTGACCTCTGCTCTATCTTCCAATTGCTGTTTGCTCTACAAACATCCTTGAAAAGATAGTCTAGGACCAAAAGGCAGGGAGTGCCTCTGTTAGCGTGATGTGCAGACTCATGAGAGACCTGTAGAGAATTGTCACCCAGTGTATTTACTACAAGGGCCAAGTTCCCCATGTGCTTGTATTGCCTTTTCTCTATCCTGGGGAATACACTTAGGGGAGCAATAAAACATGAACCAAGTAAATGAAATACCTGATTACATTATTTCTTCCTACTGTTTGCATCTGTCCAAATCCTACTACTACAAATTAATACCAATTTAGAATATTTATTATAAAAACTCAGTGAAAACATTTTAAGTGCTATAATGCTTTCAGTTTAACTATGCTTGGGACTATAGTTTATTGAAAAAAATTGATTTATCAGGTATTCACTAAATGTTGCAGACTTAAAGGTATGAGAAAGACTGGGTGGTTTTCCTTAACCAGAAGTGAGGAATTCTAGGACAAGATAGTTTGGAAATTCTTTCTTGGCTGAGGGTAAACATGGGAGCAGAGGGAATAATATTCTTTAGCCAGGAAGCAAGGAGGCACAGTTGTTCAAAAAGTAAACCCCACCTTCACAGGTTTCCAGCCTTGGCAGCCCAGAAACTACGAAGCTCAGCCCTGCAGTGTCTCTACTGCACAGGGGTTTTGTTCAGGGCAATTCTTCGTTTGACGGATTGCTCAATGCATTGCAGGGCATCGAGCATCCTTCATTCTCAGGTCTGATGTGCTTCTAAAACTCTCCAGGTACTATTGATTGTACATATTTACCAGAAAAAACCCCAAACACCCCACAGCCAAAACAAAATAAAATGAAACAAAACAACATGCCCTAAAGGGGGTAATATTGTCCCTGGTCAAGAACTACTGGGTGAGATGAAAAGGTGCCAAGTTGATGCACTGTGTGTCAAGATCAAGGTAAATTCTAATGTTATATGGGAACAACTACTGAATTTGTGGGCACTGGCTTCATGGACAGAATATTATTCTCCTTCAGTGAACCTCACAGATACTGTCAGGATTCCACAGAGATGCCAATTTCCCCATGAAACCATTGAATTTTCTATATCTGACTTATGGCTTCTAATTCAATAGAATTTATTTATTCATTTATTTAAAATGTTTGTTGAGCTACCACTGTGTGCCAGATACTCTCTCTGGGTGTGGTGTTGAGATGGGTCACTGGATAAGAAAATGTTTCTGGTTTCAGGGAATTTACGTTCTATTAGGAGAAGATAGATAATAGAAGTATGCAGTTAAAACAGGTAATTTCATGTGGTGATGAGTCTTTAAATGACGTGGGGCTGGGGTAGTGCCACTGGGGAAGGAAGAGGTAAGAAGAGGTTTCTTGAGTGTCAGGGAAGTTCAAGAAGGGTCCGTGCAGAAAGTGATGATTAAATGGAGGTGTGGAAGATGAGACGCAGTTGGGCTTGGGAAGAGCTGGTGGGAGTGTGTTTAAAGGGAAGGAAGAGCAAAGATGCTGAAGACAGAAAGGAATGCATGATTTTTCAATACTATGTAATAATTAATTGGGTATTGCCTTGTAACATCTTTCATTATCATGACAGTGATTGTTATTATCATTTCTTGAGTTTTTACATGGACTTCATATGCATTATCTCATTCAATCCCCGCCGCACCTCTATGAAATATGTATGATTACTAGTTTAGGATGCGAAACTCCGTCTTGGACAGGTTCAGTCACTTGAAGAATTTAGACCCCAAACCAAGTCGTTTTGATAGATTGTACTCTTCGCTGGATCCAGTTCTGCCTGTTTTTGATTTATTAATTTGTTTTGTGGTTCTATCTTGCCTTCTGGGTATATTTTGAGTTTTATACAAGATGATCTATTCATCGATCATAACAAAATAACATAGACTGGGTGACTTAAACAATAGGAATGTATTTCTCACCATTCTGGAGGCTGAGGAGTCTAAGACCAAGGTGCCGGCCAATTTGGTTCCTGGTAACGACCCTCTTCCTGGCTTGCCGATGGCTGTCTTCTCACTGTGTCCTCACATCGTGGAAAGGGAGGAAGAGCTCTGGTCTCTTCCTCTTCTTATAAACACACTAATCGCACCGTGAAGGCACTACCCTCATGACCTTATCTAAACCTAATTACCTTCTAAAGACACTACTCAAAATATCATCACATTGAGGGTAAAGGCTTCACCATATGAATTTTGGAGAGACACAAACATTGAGTCGCTAATGGATGAGAACCATGCATTGTATGTGTTGGGTTATCCCCTAAACTACATATCAACAAATAGTAAAGCGATAATACTTGAATAAAATAGCGATGCCAGTTTCATTCAAATGAAGACCTGGATCTTGGAGTCAGCTTAATCTGGCTTTAGATATATTCCATTTTTCTCTTCTGGAAATGCCCTTAAACTAGCCCATTTTGCCCAGTTAATTCCCACTTGGCTTCCAGATTTCAGCTTAGCTGTCAGCTTTCTAGGAAGCCCTGAGTTAGCCACCCCTCCCAAGTGTTTCCATAGCACCCTGTATATCCATTTCATATCTATTTTTAAAA
>NW_012152951.1:326517-332630 GCF_000956105.1 Propithecus coquereli | reverse complement strand
CATAAGCCTGAATAAGTGTTTATATATTATATATGTGTATGTCTGTATGTATCACATGTATATAAACTTTTTATTTTGAAATAATTTTAAACTTCCAAGATGCCAAAGTAATACAAATACTTCTTGTACATCCTTCATCCAGATATCCTGGGTACTAACAACTTTTTATATTTGTTTTATTAATCTATCAATTTCTCTTTATATCGGTATACATGTTATTATTTATTTTGAACCATTTAGACTGAGAGTGAGTTGCAGACATGATACCCCTTTGCCCTTAAATGCTTCAGTGTGTCTTTTCTGAAAACAGGGATATTCTTTTATCACAGTAGCATTTTCTACTTGAGGAAACGAATTCTGATATAACACTATTATCTAATCAGCAGGTCATTTCTTTGTAGCAAAAGACAAAACAGTTCCTGATCCGGGATGCATCCAGCGTCATATCCCGCATCCTTGCTTTGTACACAGCATTTAGCATCAGTTTTCTTTACTCCCACTTGTTTAGTCTGGAAAAGTTCCGTGGGCTAAAATTTTACAATGATGTGCTGGGCAACCTGTGGGTTTGTTTAGTGTGAAGATCTGTGCTCTTCAGTTGAGATTTTGTTTCTTAAATTAAATGCAAAACACTTTTTAAAAATTTTATAATTTAGTGCCTTTGTTTTCTCTACTCTCTCTTGAACTCTCTTATTAATGGGATGTTAGACATCCCATGCTGATGCTCAAATTTTTTTGATCTCTGCATCTTTCTGTTCTATTTTCTGGTAGATTCTCTTTGCTCTATCATCTCTAATTTTTTAAAATTCCAGTTAATTACATTTTTAATTTGCAAGGGAGTTTTCTTATTCTCTGGTTGTTTCTTTTCTCTAGTATCCTGTTCGTGCCGATATTTATCAGACGTAATATATTAATATCTTCTCTTATTTTTAAATATTTCCTCTTCCTTACGTCATAGCTCTTTCCAAAAATGTCTCTTTTCTTGCAGATTTGCTTTGGTCTTTTTCTTTCCAATCAGAGGCTATTTCAGGATCCTGGTAATAATAGTTGTCCCACCCAGGGAAGTTGATGGGAAGGTTTCTTGGAAGGGTCTGTTTGCAGAGTTAAGCGCAAGCAATAAAAGATGGTGAAAAACCAGGGGTTAATAATAGTGAGGATATGCGATTGTCTCTAGGCCTAAATGGCAAGGAGAGGGAGAAATTAATGGGACTTAGACAGAACACTAGTTACAGTTGCTATTGGAGGTAAGAGTTGCTTAAAGTAGCTACATTTAAAAAAAAAATCATTACTATATTGTTTAATAAAGAAATGTAGCTACTGCCAACCTGTGGGCCAGGGAGAGAGACTTCACTCTTGCCTTGCAATCTCTAGCTGGTATCTCCTGTTAGTTAACCTAATCCACCTGGCAGCCAGGACTCAGGGGACCTGGCTGATGCATTCTCTGGGGCTCAGCCTCCTGGGGCACACTGCAGGGGAGAGAAGGAAGGGGCTGGTTCTGGAGAGGCAGATGGAGCTGTCCAGCACAGAGCCTTCTTAGAGTATTGGTCATCTTTAGCTATGTACTCATTTATGAATGGTGCAATTTAAAGCTAATTGGAGAGTCAGGTATTTCTTAGAGTCCAGTCTTTGGTCTTCTACAGGGTGAATAGAGGGAGAAAGGGCTAGAATAAAGGATATTTCGGCCTGAGTGTGCTGAGTTAGGAAGAGATCTGAGAATCTAATATTGATATACAGGCTTTTAATAAAGTTCTAATTTTTATTCCTGCAGCCCAACTCTGCTTTCCAAAGCTCAGGTACCTCCAATTACTACTGAAATTCTCAGGATTTCTGTGAGACAAATAACTTCTTATCCTCCTCTTGTCTGCTAAGCCATTTACAATTTTTCCATCTACTTTCCATCTTTCAAAATTTTGTTGAGATACGGTTTTTGCTATTTTCTTTCCTAATCTCTGTGTACTTTTGCATTGATATTGTCCTCATATTAGTGGGCTTATGAATCAAAGAGATTATCTGCTATGTTTAAATAAAATTCTTAGACATTTTTATAAATTGACTCAGGGAGAATGTAAATTTTATAAATTGACTTAGAGAGAATAGAACAGATTAAAAACAGTTATTAATAACAATTTCATCTATTACTTTTTTTTTCTTTTTTGAGACAGAGTCTCCCTCTGTTGCCTCAGGTAGAGTGCAGTGGCATCATTGTAGCTCACTGCAACCTCAAACTCCTGGGTTCAAGCAATCCATCTGCCTCAGCCTTCTGAGTAGCTGGGACTACAGGAGGGTGCCACCACCCACAGCTAATTTTTCTATTTTTAATAGAGACAGGGTCTCGCTCTTACTCAGGCTGGTCTCAAATTCCTGAGCTCAAGCAGTCTTCCTGCCTTGGCCTCCCAGAGTGTTAGGATTAAAGGTGTGAGCCACCATGCCTGGCCAAATATGTCTTTAAGTCTAGAAATTTATTAATCTGAATCTATGTGGTCCAATAAAAAATACTGTTTTGTAGTTATCATATAGGGGACTTTTTATTGTATAGTGTTTTGGTTATTTTGTTGTTGTTATCTTAAAACAAGCCCAAACAATGTGTAGTATTACTGTTTCTAACTGTGGAGTCACACAGCTGGCAGGATGGATGTATATTCCTTACTTCTCCTTTTGCTCATTCTCTGGCAAAAGTGCTCATACACAGAAATCACAAATATCAGGGAGAAAGAAACAAAACTCCTGAATTAGCCACCCTTAAATGACTGAGGTTTAGCTGCAGCAGATGCTAAAAAACAAACAAACAAACAAAAAAACTGCCCAGGGTCCATTTTAATCAAACTCATTTATAACTCAGTCTTTACATTTGTAATTTAACAATTGAATTAGTTCCATTTAACTGGCAGCAGATGGTGTGTGATTATTGCCTTCTTAATACAAAAAAATGCCTGTCGATACTTGTTAAATATGGATTAAGCCAAGGGTTCCTGCAACTGCTTGGGTTTTCATTAATGTAGTTTATTCGATTTGAATTTGGCAATTAAAATGTGTAGGGATCCTATAAATTGCGTATGCATTATGCATCTTGGCATCTGAACTTTGAAATAAAGTAGTTTGGTAGTGAATTCTTCTGGAAATAAAATTTATTTTTGCTATTTCAAATTAGAAAATAAAACTGTCCCTGTGTACACATAGGCAGAAGCTTGCATATTTTAAAATTGATTACGTTTGTGAAATGCTGCCCTTAAGCACGGAGCCCAGGGAGACTCTGCAGCCTGCACATCGGCTCCAGCATTTTCTCCGGATAAAAGGAACCCAGCACAGGGACACAGCAGTCCCAGGCTCCTTTACTATTGAAGCGGCAGATTGAATTTAAATGATATTTTCACTCTTGCAGAAACTATAACCGCGTTTTTTTAAAAAGTAAATTATTATCCAGTAAGTATCTAAATGTGTTCAGAAAGAGTTTAGGTTCATTTTTAATTGACTCCTTGGGTGGAAATTGGAGTAACTGTAATGTTATTTGGAAATTTTCAGGATGGAACGACTGTTTGATTGAGTGGGACACATTGCATTATGTATTGCAGGAAAAACAATGCAAGTCATTTTGTCTCAGTTTTATTTTTCTTTTTTATGAGTTGACTGTTGTAGAGGTTTTCTTTTTCTGCTGTTGTTGATTTTCAGGCCTTTGCCTCTTCTGTAGTTCATTTTTCATCTTTGAGGTATTTTTCAGGGAAATCTCTTTCAGGCGTGGGCTCGGGGGTGGTCTCCGCTGAGGCGTCCATTTCCCCCTCCCGGACTCAATTGATCTTTCTAGCCAGTGGATCCATCACTTTCCTTTTGGCTTCTGAGAGCTCATCGCTCATTCTTGTCCTGACTAACTTAGATGACTCTTTCTTCGATTTAGAAAAATATTTTGGCCAGTGATTTTTTAAAAAGAAAGTTTCTAGAAGACATTTCGTGTGTGCGTGTGTGTGTGTAAATGTCATAAAATTCTAAAATAAAATAGAAAAGATATGGAAAGGCTGCTAAGACAATTGTATCTTGGCATTTAAGGAAACTTGCCAGTAAAGTACTACATAAATGTTATAGTCTGCTAGGACTTGGGTTTCTCCATTGAGAGTTGGCCTGGCACAGATTAGAGCACCTAATCGATCCAATTGTATATAGTTTTTCTAGAAAACCAGCAACCAAATATCAATAATTTTATACAATTCAATGTGATATTTGAAAGGTTTTTTTTTTAAATGAGAATTAGCAGGACTTGATAACTTAATTATTATGTCATGAAAGAGGAAGGAGTGAAGTGACTTTGATAAATGTTTATCTTTGGTGTTTATCTTGAATTTAAATTCATGGGCACTAACTAATGTTAATATAGATAATAGTTATCACATATAGAACTTACTGTGTTCCAGGCATATAATTTTATGCATGATATGTATGTGTATATAAGTGTATATATACTAATGTATGAGTAATATATATTATATGCATTCCCTAATCCTCTATTCTGAGTGGAATGTGTTATTATTATTATCATCTCTATTTTATGGAGCAGGAAAGGGAGGATCAGAGAGGTTAACTCACTTGCCCAGGTCACTTAGCTAAAAGCTGGTGGGAGCTGGGTTCATGATCAGGTTCTCTTCTGCAGAGCCTGTTCCATAAGCCCCACATCATCCGTGTGGGGGCTCTTCCTGCTTCCTTGGCATCACACAATTGTTCCTATTACATTTCTTCTCCCCTCATCTCTTGTAGGACTATTTTATACATCTCCTTTCTCCTCAATCCTCCAGTACCTCCTCTCTAATACTCAAGCTCAGCTTGTGACTTTGCTTTGAGAAAACTGAGAAAACTGAAGCAATCCAAAGGTAATTTCCTTAAACTCCTCCACCGTTACTGACCAACTACCTAAATCTGTGTCTCTATGCTCTGTCTCTCTCCAGAACATGGACAAACCCCCCTGCAACCCCTCCCCTTAGCGTGCTAGAGGACATCCCCTTTCACTCACTTAGATGTAATCCTTCTCCTTTTTCACCTTCTTGATTTTCCCCATTCTCCTGGGTTATTCCCATAAACATACAAACATGGTGTAATTTGTTTATTCTTAAAAGAAGACATGGCTTGGACCCACATCTTTTTTTTTTTTTCCCAGCTACTCTCCCATTTTTTTTTTCTCCCACCACACTAAAACTCTTGGAGTTGTTAAGCAAAATAAGCCAGGCACAGTAAGATAAATACCCCATGTTCTCACTTATATGTGGAGACGAAAAATGTTGATCTCATAGAAGTAGAAAGTAGAGTAATGGTTACTAGAGATGGGGAAGCATAGTGGGGAGGGGTATAGCCAAAGGTCGGTTAAGAGATACAAAAGTACAGCTAGACAGGAGGAACAAGTTCTAGTGTTCTATGACACTATAGGGTGACCATAGTTAACAACAATTTATTTTATATTTTCAAATAGCTAGCATAGCAGATTTTGAATGTTCCCAACACAAAGAAATGATAAATGTTTTAGGTGTAGATATGGTAATTACCCTGATTTGATCATTATGCATTGTATACATGTATTGAAATATCACACTGTACCCCATAAATATGTACAATTGTTTCGTATCAATAATAACAGTCAAAAAAAGAGAGAAACTCTTGGAAAGAGCTGCCTATAATTATTTCCCCAAATTCCTCTCCTCCCATTTAATCCTAAACTCAAAATAGGCTCTTCCTGCTTCTCTTGACAAAGTCACCAATGACCTTCATATCATTGCTAAATCCAATGGCTAATTCTTTTCTTTGTTGATCTCTCGGCTTCATTTGACATAGTTCATCACTGTCTCTTCTTGAATTCCTTTCTCCATTTAGTTTCTAGACCCCCACACTCTCCTGGCTCTCATCCTGCTTCCCCAACTGTTGCCTCTTCACCACTTTTGTTTCTTGTTTTTCTGTTCTCTAAACATTGGAGTGACTCAGGATTTGGAGTCTTATCTCCTCTCACTACCTTTGGTGCCCTCAATGGCTTTCGGGACTGTTGGGATCACCTTTTCTTGTGCACCTCTTGTGTATTCTCTTTTTTTGCATACCATTTCAAATTTTCACTTTTTTTCCAGTTCTGCTGGAACTTCCACCTATTATTT
>NW_012152951.1:321743-326467 GCF_000956105.1 Propithecus coquereli | reverse complement strand
TGTATATAAGTGTATATATACTAATGTATGAGTAATATATATTATATGCATTCTCTAATCCTCTATTCTAAGTGGAATGTGTTATTATTATTATCATCTCTATCTTATGGGGCAGGAAAGAGAGGATCAGAGAGGTTAACTCACTTGCCCAGGTCACTTAGCTAAAAGCTGGTGGGAGCTGGGTTCATGATCCGGTTCTCTTCTGCAGAGCCTGTTCCATAAGCCCCACATCATCCGTGTGGGGGCTCTTCCAGCTGCCTTGCCATCACACAATTGTTCCTACTACATTTCTTCTCCCCCCATCTCTTGTAGGACTATTTTATACATCTCCTTTCTCCTCAATCCTCCAGTACCTCCTCTCCAATACTCAAGCTCAGCTTGTGACTTTGCTTTGAGAAAATTGAGAAAACTGAAGCAATCCAAAGGGAATTTCCTTAAACTCCTCCACTGTTACCGACCAACGACCTAAATCTGTGTCTCTATGCTCTCTCTCTCCAGAACATGGACAAACCGCCCCTGCGACCCCTCCCCTTAGCGTGCTAGAGGACATCCCCTTTCACTCACTTAGATGTAATCCTTCTCCTTTTTCGCCTTCTCTATTTTCCCCATTCTCCTGGGTTATTCCCATAAACATACAAACATGATGTAATTTGTTTATTCTTAAAAGAAGACATGCCTTGGACCCACATCTTTTTCTTTTTTTCAGCTACTCTCCCATTTTTTTTTTTCTCCCACCACACTAAAACTCTTGGAGTTGTTAAGTAAAATAAGCCAGGCACAGTAAGATAAACACCCCATGTTCTCAATTATATGTGGAGACTAAAAATGTTGATCTCATAGAAGTAGAAAGTAGAGTAATGGTTACTAGAGGTGGGGAAGCATAGTGGAGAGGGGTATAGCCACAGGTCGGTTAAGAGATACAAAAGTACAGCTAGACAGGAGGAACAAGTTCTAGTGTTCTATGACATTATAGGGTGACCATAGTTAACAAAAATTTATTGTATATTTTCAAATAGCTAGAATAGCAGATTTTGAATGTTCCCAACACAAAGAAATGATAAATGTTTTAGGTGTAGATATGCTAATTACCCTGATTTGATCATTATGCATTGTATACATGTATTGAAATATCACACTGTACCCCATAAATATGTACAATTGTTTCGTGTCAATAATAACAGCCAAAAAAAGAGAAAAACTCTTGGAAAGAGTTGCCTATAATTATTTCCCCAAATTCCTCTCCTTCCCTTTAATCCTAAACTCAAAATAGGCTCTTCCTGCTTCTCTTAACAAAGTCACCAATGACCTTCATATCATTGCTAAATCCAATGGCTAATTTTTTTCTTTGTTGATCACTCGGCTGCATTTGACATAGTTTATCACTGTCTCTTCTTGAATTCCTTTCTCCATTTAGTTTCTAGACCCCCACACTCTCCTGGCTTTCATTCTGCCTCCCCAGCTGTTGCCTCTTCACCACTTTTGTTTCTTGTCTTTCTGGTCTCTAAACACTGGAGTGACCCAGGATTTGGACTCTTATCTCCTCTCACTACCTTTGGTGCCCTCAATGGCTTTCAGGACTGTTGGGATCACCTTTTCTTGTGTACCTCTTGTGTATTCTCTTTTTTTGCATACCATTTCAAATTTTCACTTTTTTTCCAGTTCTGCTGGAACTTCCACCTATTTATTTATTTATTTATTTATTGTCTTCTTTTTATGTCACTTGGAAGCGTTTCTGCTTATGCTATTCATCCACACTTGTGCCACCCAGCAGGAAGGTTAACACTAACGTGATGTGAGAGCTGGTGGATAAATTCTTCGGTTTTTCTCACCTTTGGGCTCTTCTGTTACAGGCAATTTTACTATTCCATCTGCTGCTGCTTTTAGTTTTCTTTACTCTTTCACAATTCTTCTAAGAATAAGAGTGAGCAAAGAATACCATTCACATTTTTCTGCAAAATAGTCCAAACATAGCCTTGGCAAAAATATTACATATCTTATCATTAGATTCCAAAATTTTTACATACAACAATCATATTCTACAACTTTATTTCTAGATAAAGTCTTTCTCTCTATATATGTATATATTTTTTGTGTTAAATTACACTAAGTGTACACTTTTGGATGTTTCCTAAGCAACTTCTCTGTTTCTATAACATATCCACACATAATAAATAATGGAATTTTCTTTTCTTTTCTAATGCTACTTCTTCTTTCCACTTACACTATTACAGATATCTTGCCTTCAATATAGGTTCAAGTCCGACTTCTTATTGATGATTCGATCTTATCTTTGCCCTACTTATTGTATCTTTCTGATCTCTCTCCCACTCCTGCTTACTTTTGTGAACTATCTGCCTTAAACTTGTCTTTCAATGTCTTGCAGGTGTCTCTGACCCATGCTTTCTCACCTCAGAGCATGCACATCAAATATTCTCTGACTTCAGATTTTATTCAACTGTAATTCTAAGAAGTCCAAAAAGATCTGGTCCTTTAAAAGGCTGAAGCAAAAGTAGTTCAAGGGAAAATAAAATGGTGAATAGAGTGAGAAAGAACAGACAAGTCTTTGTTTATCATTGAAAAGCAAAAAAAAAAGAAAAGAAAAAAAATCTTTTTTATTCACTTGGGCATCTTCCTGTGCTTTTGAAACTCACTTTTACGAAGTTTTGCAATAATAACAAGCAGCTTGTCCTGTGACTCCCTTCCCCCTTACTCCTACCTCTTCGTTCTTGCCAGAGAACAAAGGGACAAAGGGTAAAAAGCAAGTACAAAAGCAAATGTCAGGGCATTGTGTATCACCGAGATTTAATCACAACATTTGGCATATTCCATGTCTGATTTATTTGTCTAGCTTCTCTCTTTAAGCCTACAATGCCATGTCTTCCATATGTCATGTGGAGGGATAAGAGGTTTAGCCATTTGTTAGGTAGCAAAAGGAGCATAATTCTAGCTCTACTTTTTATTAAACACACACATACATGGGTATGAAATTTATTTCTTTTATTTAAATCATGCATTTCCCGAACTGATCACCTTAACATTAGAGTGTCCATCTTTCTTGTGATGTTGCCAAATTGTTCATACCATACAACTTCTATTTTTCCTTGAGATATTAATTTCTAATTTCTTTCTCTGTTTAATTATTATTTTTTGGTGCAATGTTTCTCTAGATGCCTTGGTCAAAAAATGGCTTGCCAAACATTACTGACAAAATGGAATGATAAGATAAGGCTGAATTTATTACTTACCATGGAAAGGGAGAATGTCAACTCACAAAGCTTTGGCAATGTGTCAGAAGAGGAAAGATAAGGTCAGTCTATTGAGAATCAGAAATTTGGGTTAAGGCAAGTCTTTCAATGCAATGATTTGAATAGAATGGAGTAGAAATCATGAAATAATAGTTCAGGATTAATGGAAATGGTAAGGTCAGAATTTTGAGGCAGAGATTTGAGGTATCTTATGGTGGCAAACCGGAGAACAGTCCTGGAAGAGTAAAGAAATAATAATAAAAAGGTAAAAAAGTATTGTTTTGGTTTTAATATCTGGGTTGAATGTTGGGGTTGACAATTTCAGTTCTCACCTTTGACATTATGTACAACCTTGAAGAACTAAAATGTCTGAAAACGAATGTGCTTTCTTTGACAATCTCATCATGGACAGAGAGATGATAATTTTCTATCCAGTGATGGGTTTTTCCTAGTATGAAGTTTCAAAACACTGGTCTCTATGGTTGACTTTTTTGTGTTGTCAAGTTATGTCTAGTGTGTGGACCCATTTTGCCTTTTAGCCTATTGACATTTTTACACTGCTACTTGTGGCTGTCATCCAAAAGTTAGTAAACCCAATCCCCTCGAAATAGTGTCCAGTCTTCTTTCTTATGCTTTCGGGAAATGGTACACTACTAGTGTGAACAGTCCATTTCTTGCACTACAGGTGTTAAGAAAAAACATTCTTACCTATGTTAGGGTGAGAGCTACTTCCCCATGATTTGTACTTAATTGTCCTATCTGTACACTTTGGGGCCACAGAGAACAAGGCTTAGCCTTCCCTTAGAAATTACCTTCAAACATTGAAGACAGTTGTATGATTTCCCCTAATTTATTTCTTCCGCTAAACTTTTTAGTTTATCTTCAGACAAACCTTTGAGTCACTTTACCGTCCAGATTGTTCCCTTGTTCCCTCTTTGAAATGCTTCACAAGGTCAATATTTCTTCCCAAGCATGATACTCAGAATTGAATAGAATTCTCAAAGTGTTGTTGGAAGCAGAACTACACCTTTTTTGGCCTTGGATACTATTTGTGAAACAAAAGCTGGAATTATCTTTTACTAGATGCCATATCACACATTAAATTGTATAAACGTTAATATCAAAACAGACCCAGGAGTTTTGCCCGTGTGTTGCTATGCAGCCACAGGTGATCAATGCATGGCAATATAGTCTAGTGGTTAAACACATGGTTTCATGACTGTTGAGATTTGGACCTTGGCTCTGTCACCTACCAGTTGTGAAACCTAGACAGCTAGTTAACTCTCTGACCCTTAGTTTTGAAATTTGAAAATAAGATAAAAACATACCTGTTTCATTGGATATTGTGAGGACTCACGCGAGTAAATTCATGTTACGTCCTGAGACCAGTGCCTGGTATATAATCGAAGCCTAATAAAAATATTAGCGTTTATTAATAATATATTTTAGGTAGCTCTATTTTTTCAAAATGAAAATACA
>NW_012152951.1:308030-319318 GCF_000956105.1 Propithecus coquereli | reverse complement strand
GAACAGTGGAGCTGTGTTAGGGCTGCATGTGTGATTTAAGTACAAAAATGAAACAATTGAAAGAAGACTGGAGTAAGATTCTTCTCAATTATTTAGAACACCTCTCTGAAAATTTTGTACACACATGCATTTCATTTTAAGTGGGATTCATTTTCTAAACAGGGCATCAGTTACTGCCAAGTGTAAGGATTTCCTAAACTGCCAGCTTTTTTGGTTTTTTTTTTGTACATATTTTTTAACCAGGAATATTTATCATACTAAATCAAAGAGTGTTCTTTCCCTAGGTACCATTTGCAGTTTGATCCAGAATTAAATAAATGAAGGAAACTCAGATAAAGTGGTTTCATAGATGGCTACCTTTTCCCATTTTCCCACCATGTCAAATCCCAGCTCTTAGGCAAGTGTATTGTCTCACTTATGATTGTGTGAAATGTGGGGTGTCTTTCATTTAAGCTTTCTTGCTGTTTTGGCATGAGATCCTGATGTTTACACTTGGACTTCGTGTACTCTAGTTTCTCCCCTTCTAGGATCTATGAGTTGATGGGCATCGGTTGATTGCTCAGCCTTAAAAATCTAAACTGTGTTTTATTCCCTGTTGGGAATGAGAACAACTATTACATGAAGCACACCCTTAAGGGAAGGTCCATAATTTCCTCTATCTTGCATTTGCTATTTTTCTTAGGGTCTCTACCGTCTTAGTCTATCCAAGAGTGACTTTTAAATTCCAACAGAGAAATTTTATTTCCAGTGATGAGACTGGGATTTCCTATGACTTTCCAACAGTCCCATGAGGCTGCTATTAGCACTCTCATGATAACTTATTGAATATTTATCTAACATAAAACATTCTTTTAAGTAGCTTTATATTAAAAACCATGAGAAATGATAGTTTGATTATAATTTTTAGAAAATATGTCTTTAAATTTAATAATTGTAAAATTAGGCATTCTTAGAACTAATAGAATAGCAAATACTTAGAAGAGATCTGTTTTAAAATATGCCTTTTTTCCCCTTAAATTCAAAAGCAATATTTTATTTCATTTCTTAAATTCAAATTCAACATTAAATATAATAAAAGGGGGAAAAAACCTGTATGTAATAGTCCAAACATTTTTGGTTGAGTGGAAAGAAACTCAAAATCGAGTCACAGCGTCAGCTTGTGAAAGTGAAGAATCTCAGGTATAGATTCAGCTTCCAGCATGGCTGTGTTTAGAGACTTCAGCAGTGTCTGTAGAAATGTGTCCTCTTCATCTCTGGGCTCAGCTAGCATCTGTGTTTGCCTTACTCTCAGGGAGAGTCTCCCCAAACGGTGCCCAAGACGGCCGCCACAATATCTGGCCTACATGGTCTCAGTTTAGCCACCCCAGCAGAAGCGAGCACCATGTCTCTGACAATTTCTGATGTCTGAGGACTGCTCCTCCCGGGCCTACCTGAGTCACATGTTTATCCCTGAACCAGTCACTGTGGCCAGGAAGATGGACAGGTCAGATTGTTTACGACAAAGACTTGTGCCAACACCACCAACTCTTATGAAACCATAGGGGCTTAGAATCAGCCTGGATGGTATCTCCAAGAAAAAAGTCAGTGTGCTGTTGCCAAAAGGGGAAATATATACTGTAGAGGTAAACACACAAACAAATAAACGAAAAAACCCACTGAGAATTAGAGGTGATTATTTTTATAATATAACATTTATTCATTCACGTATGCATTCAACGAATATTTATGGGGCACCAATATGTGAGAAATGCTATATACTTAGCAGTGAGGATAAAAACATAAACAAAATATAAAGCCCTGAAGAGTTCACAATTTAGAAGTGGGAGCTAGACATTGAAGCTAACGATCAAGATTCAGTCCATAGAAATGTAAGCTGGCTGTTATGAAAACAAACAAACAAACAAACGAACAACTGGGAGGTGGCAGAAGAAGTCAGGAATGGTTTCTGAGGATGTGATGACTAAGTGGAGCCTTGAGGGATGAGCGGAAATTCCTTCTAAGTCAGGCAGATGACTTGAAGAAGATATAGTAGACAATGCTAGAAGCATATGCAATGTTAAATGCTTTAATTTTCCTTATTAGTGACTCCTGGACAGTTTCATAGTACTTACTGTGATATCGGCCCAATATAACTTTCTTTTCCTTTATGTCAATGATAACTAGGGAGCTATTTCAATATTAAAATTATTTATTGCTGTTTTTTTTAAGGTATTTTCCCTGGTTTTTAAATAAGGTATTTAGCTTCATAAGCCCCCTCAATTTTTTTTTCTTACCAGAAACCCAAATAAGTAAATGGATAAGGAAGGAATAGGTTGAAAGGTGAGCTTGGAAAGGAAAATTAGGGATCCTCTCACCCTTTCTGCCTCGACTACGGCCTCTGTTCCCAAGGAGGCCATGTTTTTGTCTACAGGATCACTCCTCTTGAGACAGCTCACGGGAGGGCCATGGATGAGCCGTAATACCAGATCCACCCCTGCGTAGGATGGCTGGTGTTACAGTGCAGGGGTGGTGTGCCAAGTGGGCATCAGTTTATTCACATACAGGCCTAATTTATCACACATTAGTGCCCAGTGAAAGAAGAGCTAGATCATTCAATTTCAGAAATTTGGGTTAATCATCATAGGGATGGAGTGAATTAAAAGATGAAACTAAAACTGAAAGTTCCTGACATCTAGAAAGGCATCAGAGAGGCCAGGTGAGGGGTCAGCTCCCAGCCACAGTTGTACAGTTGAGGGAGAAGAAGCTACACGCAAGCCACTGATGTTCTCAGAGGTGACAGGAGAAAAGGCAATTATTCAGCCTGAGAAAACCCACACGACCAAAACACCAGAGCCAGAGCAAGAGAAAAGGAGAAAGGGGGAGACAATCTTCGTCTCCAGAGCTGCCTCCAGTCCTGACATTCCCCGTGCCTCCTCCCCTGTCATTCTGCAGACTGCTATGTGCCATTGCCTGATCACCACGGCACTCCAGGAATCGGGAGCCTCTCCTCCCACTCTCCAAACTGGAGCCCAGATGACCTTTGCAAATGCAAGTCAGATCAGGAACTGCTTCCGCTGAAACGTCCTCCAATGGCTTCCGTTTGTTCACACAAAATGTCAACGCCCCTTTGTTCTTAGGCTCCTTCCCACTTCTCTGACCCCCTCCCAGCCCTTTCCCCCTCTTTCCATGTGCTCAGCTGCACTGACAGGTGGCCTGTTCCTGAAACACAGCACACCTTTCCCTTTTCTCTATGTCCCAGGGAACTCATGTCTGCTCCCATCTCCAGGCCTTTGTACTTACTGTTCTATTTTCTCAAAATGCATTTCCTCCAGGTCTTCCCATGGGTGACTCTTGGCATTTAAGCCCCAGCTTAAGTGGCACTTTCTCAGAATTGCCTCCCCATCTACTTTGTATCACCAGTGTCTTGCTTTCTTCATAATACTTACCATTATTTGAAAACTTTCTTCTTTTCCTCTTTTCATCCTTTCTCCTTTTCTTTCTTCTGTCTTTTTTTCTTCCCTCCCTCTCTATCTCTCTCTCCTTTCTCACTATATTATTAATAATTGTTTAACATTTCATTGGCTAATTCTTCTACTAAAAGATAAGCACACAAACATAGGAAATTCTTCTAACTTGTTTACCCTTGTGTCCTTAATACTTAGAAAAGTGATTGGCAATCAATTCAAAACTGGCTGAATAACCTCAGTCCTAGTGCATATTTCCAATAAATCTTCCCCCCTCACCATCTTTGGAGGTAACTTGAATAAAGCTCTGTTACTAGAAACCGAAAGAACTGAGACCAAAATAACTCTTGAGTTATTGCTATTATAATGGAATTTTTGTCCAATATTAACTAAGTCTGGCTTTACATGTAATGCTTCTTGAAGGGAATTATCTCCCCCAAATGGCCACAATCCTTACCCTTTTCAACATTGAGATCCAACATATTTAAGTATATTATTTTATTATTAAGTTTCTGTAGATAGTGAAAATATTCTAGGAGATCATTTTTTTTTCAGTGTGAATTAATGAATCAAAGGATGCCTCTCTTAGTGTCTAGAAGATATCAGAAACAGATTCTGATGGTGAGATGAAAAGGTTTAAAGAGCTGAGTGCTGAGGAGGGAGCTGCCTCCTTGGGTCGCTGTGGTGACATCTGACTGCGTGTCTAGGGGACAGGATGGAGGTTGGGAAGGAAGAAGGCATCACCTTCCAAATTCCAAGCAAGGCTAACATTGTTAAACTTGTTTACTCTTGTTCTGCCTCTGGATGGTGAAGGCTTTGGGTAGGGAGGGAAATGAGAGGATCCCAGAAATTTTGAGGCTGAATGCACATTTAAAGCAATTCCTTTTCTCTTTCCTTCAGTTCATCTCTCTTCTTTTTTGCCAGTGCACAAGTTGGCAGCGTATGAAATAATTTGTTCATGGATGGGGCCTCAGCCTTGTGGGATACATCCCCTAATCCGCAGATGTTACGAGAGACCTACTATTGCTTCTGATTTTCCTGGGAGGAGCTCAGGTCTGGATTATTGTGCTGGTGGAAATTGCCTCTTTTCTGGAGAGGAAAAAAAGTCAAAATGGGAAATGCCCTGAGTAAGAAGTGGCTAAAAAAAGTTTAGCTGTTTGCCCTTAGAAATCTTGGAAAGAAAAACTCTAATGTTTATTGGAAATCTGACCTCTCTTGCACTCTCTTCACTTCTACACAGTTAGCTCTCTATAGAGTTGTATTTTTTTTTTTAATGGAAAAACCCAATAATCACAAACACCCACCCCACTGTGGAGAAAAGCAATAGAACCCAGCAGTTTGAAAGATCATATAATTTCGATTACTTCAGAGTCTCTGGATGGCTCTTCCTCAACTGGGAATGTGATCATCACACTATATGCCCAAGGCCTGGGGGAACAAAATTGTCAACAAAACATTTTTAAGTTTTAAAGGCAAAAAATGTATGTTTAGTTTGGGAAAAAACTGGGGTTCCTACCCCAAATTGTTTTTTTTAGGTTGTTTTTTTTGGTTTGTTTTTACCTTTTAACCGTTTAGGGAGGGTTTCTGGAAAATTCTCTGTGGTACAGTCCCAGATTCTCATACCCCAACCTTTCCCCTGCCCTGCCTCTGTCTCAGAGGTATTAGAAGACACTTCTTCCTTTTCCAGTGCCCAGGGGTTTCTGCCAGTAAATCTCCTTGCTGCTGGGGGACCTGAGTCACAAGTGGTAATTTAGAGTGGCCTGAGAAAACAGGTGGTAAAAATGAGGTTTGGGGACTGGCATACTTGTCACCTGGTGGGCAAAATAATCCCCACCCTGAATGGTACATGGAGCAAAGATAGTTCCTGGCACAAGGTAGCAGCCCAGTTGCTGAAAGTTTTAACAGTAGAGACTTGGGAAATAAATGCCCTTGAGGGTGCAATGATTCTGGCATTTAAAAAAGATGGGGGTGGGGGAGGAACAAAGCTTTCAAAGACAGCAGAGGTGGTCAATCACTGCTAAGCGGTATTGATGACCTGTAGAGGGCTAATGAGACAATGAGGGCCCTTAGTGTTGCTGAAAGCTTGGCACTCACCCATGAGGGTGCCTCAGAAGAATGAGGAGAGGTGGTTGAGGAGAAGGAAAGGGAAGTTTATTATTTTGTCAACAAAGGAGGAAAATGGCAGACCATCATCTCAAAGACCAAATTATTATACATAAGCAGAAATACAGGGCTTTTTAAAGGAAAGGCCCTCAGTTATACGCTATTGTTATTTAACTACAGTTAATGATTCTAATCATCTCATCTCTGCCGCAGACAAAGTCATGATCTCTGCTCACCTGGGAGGCCCACCTGACCTCTGCTGGCCAGGTACTGGGCCTGGAATGGAGCCAACAGTTCAGCTGAGCTATTTCCTGCAGCACAAAGAACAAAAGACATGCCCCCGCCCTTCCTGGCCACCTACATTAGTCAGGGATGCAGGTCTCAGTTTCCAAAAAGAGTGGGGGAAGTTTTAAAGAGACAGAAAACATCTTTTGCTGTTTTTTTTCTCCCCAGGCCATTCCCTCTGTTACATCTTCCCCACTCTCAGTTATAGGCTTCCATATCTATAGGAGGAGGGGTGACTACACTGTTACATTAGCAAGCAGTTAAAGGCTAACTGTGAGCCCACAATGCAAGAGTGGACTGGGGATGGCTGAGCCGGAGGTAGGGACTGAATCCTTACTGCTGTAGAACTCTAGAGACATTGAAATGTCCAGCCAGCTAGGTCTGTTATGCTACGGTCAGGCCCCATGTTGGGAAAACCCTAGACCCTGAAACATGGGATAAAAACCTATGCATGGAGATGTATGAGGGTACTTGCTCTGATGGATGTCCTGGACCTTCAGAGTTTGCAGGTGGTATGCATCCTCAGGTGGGGGGAGGCAAGGTTGACCTTCTGTCCTGCTCTTCTCCACCCTGGGCAGGGTATGTTGGGGTGGGGGGGATCCCGGTGGTGGGCAGGAGGGTGGGTTGAGATTTTGCCCTGAGCTACTCTTGGCGGGTGTGCAGGCTGTCTCCCAGAGAGGCTTTTCCCCTCCTTAATCTAACTGTGCTGTGATGTTGATGAACAGTGCAGCTGGCTGCTAGAATTAATGTGACTCGCAGCACACACTGGACATCTATCTTCAAAGGCATCTAATCCACATTCATCCTTGCGTTCCTGAGTTTGATGCATCCTCCCTCCCTACAGGAGTGTGCAGGACAGCCAGATCAAGGTGGGTGGCAGGAGCATTAATGCCTTTACCAGTGTGGAAATAAACAAAGACCACCCAGATGAGAACCAACAGAGGCTATTTATTCAGAACTTGCTGTAGCAAAGGAATCAGTCACTATCACCTGCACAAAGGCAGCAAAGAAGTGGGGATGCTTTAGAATGAAAAAAAAAAAAAAGGGTCTGGGTGTGTTCTGATTGGAGGTGGGTGGCAAGGGGAAGCTGAAGGTAGACTAGCTAACTAAAGTGAGGCATCTTCTGTGATTAGTTTGGGGAGCATATTTGCATGTTTTTTTGGTTGATCTGGAGTTGGAAGCAGGAGCGAAAAAGAGAGGCTGGTGGTCATTGAGCAAGTCCTGACCATTCTGTGCCAGTTACTGCAGAGGTTGTGGTTTAGCTTCCTGGACTGCTGGCTGCATACGTGGTGGATCAGAGTTCCCCTGCAGAGGCAAGGCAACAGGTGCCACCCTTAGGGGTTGTCCCCATCTTTTCTCCTTGGCTGCCAGGCCTGTAACTAGAGGGAAATCCCAGCATGAACTGGCTGTGGACGTGCTGGACCTGATGAGGGAGGAACAAGATTATATCCCATGGA
Organism: Propithecus coquereli; assembly: GCF_000956105.1. Lineage (NCBI taxonomy): Eukaryota > Metazoa > Chordata > Mammalia > Primates > Indriidae > Propithecus > Propithecus coquereli. Next base: position 312,030 of record NW_012152951.1, on the reverse strand, counting down.
ATTTGCAAGAATTGGCTAATTTTAGGCTCACCCAGAGCCTAAAGAGAAGCCCCGGGACTGGGTTTTGAAGATTATAGAATATAAGACTGAATAAGCAATAATTCATTGACTTGGGGGAACTATTTTGGTACACAAGATTTAAAACCTTAGCCAAGAGCCCAAAAGATGGTGTGAAGTCATTCCCCAGGTGGCTCTTACAAGCCTGGAGAACGTGCTGGCCAAAGGTGAGTCAAGGAGAAATGCTGAGTTTTCCTGGCAGAGGGAGACACACCAGAGGGTTATGGGGGGGCTCGGAGAACACACTATTTGCCAGGACCACAAGGAAAGCGCAGATGAGAGGGACGCCAAGCTCAGTAGCAGCCCTCTTCTACAGGCCAGCGCTTTAGGTAGGAGAAGTGGCCACAGAACGCGGCTAACTCTTATCCACAGGATGATGGAGCCCTCAAGTAACAGAGACCAGGCAGTGGATTCTAACTGTTGGGGGCCAAGAGGCCACAATTACCCATAATGACTCTCAAGATTAGAGAGGCAGCCAAAGGGGCTTGACCGGCAGAGAGTTGTGGAGAGAGTTAATAGAGCTTGGCACCCTCAAGGGGAAAACAGATGGGCAGCCAATGCAATGTTGCTTAACATCTGCCACCAGAACAGGCAAAAATGGAGAAGCAGAAGTTTAAGGATGGTTGGCCCAATAAAAATCATGAACCTTTGCTCAGTTCCTGGACTTGTGCCACAATTTTTATATTAGTAGACTTCGTTTTTAAAAGCAGTTTTAGGTTTACAGATAATTATACATTGCACCAAAAGTACAGAAAGTTCCCATACCCTTTTTCCCCTCTTCCCTTCCCCCAAAGTTTCCCCTGTTATTAGCATCTTGCTATAAAGTGGTATATTTGTTCCAATTGAGGAGAATTTGGATGACCGTGGATAGGACATAGGAAGATTAGGTGAAGAATGGACCTTAGGTCCAAGTTTACATCTCAGTGGCACATGGATTCTATAAAACCACCCTGTAAATTTTCAAGTTAATTTTCAAGTTACTAAATGGGTAGTTGGAATAGATATACTTAGAAATTGGTGGTATATTCACATCAATTCATGATCCAATGAATGAGGTTTATTATTATAGTGTTTTTTTGATACCCACAATCACTTCAAGGTTTGATGATTTGTTAGTGGGAGCTATGGACTGCGTGTTTGCATCCCCCTGAAATTCCTATATTGAAGCTTAATCCCCAATGTGATGGTATTTGGAGGTGGAGCCTATGGGAGGTAATTAGATCATGAGGGTTGAGCCCCCACGAATGGGATTAGTGTTCTTAGAAGAAGAGAAAGAGACCAGAGATCCCTCTCTGCTCTCCACTATGGAAGGGCACAAGGAAAAGATGGCCATCTGTAAACCAGGAAGCAGACACTGGATATGCTGGCAACCTGATCTTAGACTCCCCAGCCTGCAGAACTGTGAGAAATAAATGTCCATGGTAATTTTTTACAGCATCCCGAACTGATGAATACAAGATGACTCACAAGACTCAACCTATGCTTGTACTCACAGCTCAGATTTGTTCCAGTGCAAGGATACAGAGCAAGATTGGCAAAGGGAAACATTGTATGGGGAAACCAGGGGGAAGCTTCCAGCGTCCTCTTCCAGTGGAGTCACACAGCACATGCTTAATTCACCCAGTAAAGAGTTGTGACAACGCACATACGTTGCCAACCAGGGATGCTCCTTAGAGACTCAGTGCCCAGGGTTTTTATTAGGGGTTGGTCATGTAGGCAGCTGTTGCCTACCACTTACAAAAATTTCAGACTCCCAGAAAGAAAGCAGGTGTTTATCATAAACCATATTGTGCAAATAGTTTAGTCACAGTGAAGCACTCTGCTCAGTTAAAAAATGGTGGGAATTCTTCTAAAATGGAAGTTCCTACATGCCAGCCAAGCCCAATCCTGTAAGCATGTCTTTCTAAGGATAGCACTCAGGCCACCCATGGTAACTCCGTTCTGCACAGGTAGGAATAAACAAAGGGAAGCCCCACCCTTGGGGCAACGGCACTAATTCATGTGACCATCTAATTTTACCTGCCTTCTTGTCTTTTATAGATGTTGGATGGGTCTTGGACACTAATGGAGGATTAGTGAAACGATAGTCAGATTATGACTCTGAAAACAACTGCTATTTCAGATGTAGTTTCTTGACTGAAACAAAGGTTGGCAAAGCCTCTGTACATCTGTCAATATGGAAAATGTATTGACTTCTTTATCCCAATAAGCAGAGAACTCTAGAAGTGTTTTTTTTATAGTTAAGAGGACACCTTCACTATCTTAATTCAGGGCATTATCAACTCCCTTGCTCTGAGTCATAATGTAGTCTGCAGTGCTTTGACTCTCACAATTGGATAGGGCAGCATGCTCTCACACTACAGACATGTAATTACTCTTGACAGAATCTGGTAGGCATGGATTAGTAGGTTCTTTAAATGTCTTAGTGAAACCCATATGTGGCAGAGGTATATAAACCCTGTGGATATATAGGGTTTTGACACTTACATGAATTTCCTGGGAATGAAAACAACTCTCAAATTTTCTACCTCTTTCTTAGAGACAATTTGCTGCATCTTATACCTTATGCCTCTAAGAAAGAGATAGAAAATTTGGTTAGCCTATTTGAATTTTGGAAGAAAGATGATAACCAAAGAAAACATAAGACTGTGTGGTACCTAATACAAAGGGATGTTCTTGAATTTAAGATGGCAGTGCAAGGATCGGTGGAAGGTCAGTATGTTCTGTCAGACTATGTCAAACTTTGTAAGAGAACCACATTTGCAGGTCTCTGTAATTTTGGAGCAAAGACAGCGAATAGCTGTTCTCCTCTTGAGAAATAGGTATTAGCTCCAGGTAAAGCCTAAACTCCTCACGATGAGACACCAAAGACTCTGCAACTTGAGCTGCTCAGAATAAATGGAAGGTAATACGACCCACGAAGCCATAAATTTGAGTGTGCCAAGTAGCACTCCTTCATCAATGGAAGCAGTAATACAAGACCAGACTTGGGCAGGTCCTGAAGTCTCAAATACATTTCAGAAGCAGATGGCTAACACTCCCTGGGCATCTGTTCACAATGCCATATATATTATTTATGGGTTTTTGTTTGGTTTTGTTTTTTAAAATTTTCATCCTTATGTTTTATTGAATTTTTTATTTTCTAGTTTTGTACTGAATAGCATTGCCTTTAGAGAAAGTCATCTGTGTAACACTGAGTCTTTGAAATATACTGAAACTAGTTTTATGAACTAGTAATTTATTTTCCTGTATTCTTGTTGGGTGCAGAATTTAAATATATTCATTAGTTAGGGGCTGTTGGGAATAAACTCTCTTGGTTTTTAATTATCCCCAGGTTTCTTTATTTTTGTCCCCTATCTTGAAAGGATATCTAGTTTGCTTCTTAGTTTAAATCCAACTGTAATTTTTTTCATCACTATGAAAACATTATTCTACTACCTGTTTGCTTACATTGTTGCTGTTGAGAAGTTAATTGCCAGTCTAAATAATATTTCTTTGTAGATAATGTTTTGTCTCTCTAGATGATTGTTAACAATTTTCCTTTTCTTTAGAATTCTTCTATTTAACTACAAAGTATCTAGCAGAATATTTCTTTTCATTTACTCTGCACTCTGATTCTTAAGAGTTCCTATCTTTTTTTCATTTCTGGAAAATTTATATTTCACATGTTGCCTGTCCCTATTTTCTCGTTTATCTCCCATATAAACTTCATTCTATGTTCCAGGTTTCTTAAGCTATATGTATTTTTATATTTTCCATACATCTCTGTGTTGTATCTTATCTATCTTCCAGTTCACTAAGTTCTGTATTCATTTCTATTTTTTCTGTATTTATACCATCTACTTTGTTTTTCTTTTCAATAATGAGATTTTTTGTTATTATTTTACAAAATCACTACTGGTTATTTTTGTTACTCTTGTTCCTTGTGCTTATTTTAAAAAAT
>NW_012152951.1:304069-306595 GCF_000956105.1 Propithecus coquereli | reverse complement strand
TTATTTTTAGTAGGTAGTAACAGTTAATAAAGCAGTTTACTGGCTGAAACTAGGCAGTAAACAGCTATGGCAGCAACAAAATACATGAATTTTTTTTCCTAAATGGAAAATAGTGAACGTGTTAAAACGTTACAAGACCTGAGTTTAAAATCAGGACATAAAATTGAAATGTTTCTATCTCTGCATACCTCTTTACATTCTTTTACTCTCTTCACTCGTGTACTCTTTTCTTTTTTCTCTTCTTCCTTCGTTATGCTTTTCTCTTTCTTTTTCTTTTTCTTTCTCTTTCATACTTTCTTTCTTAAAGAAGAAAACCTGAAATGAGCTTTGTTGCGATATACTCACTGACTTGCTTTGTGTTGAGGGATGGTGGAGTGTATCCACTGCAATACAAAATTGTAGTTTCAAAATCTAAACAGTCTTTTAAATTAACACAAGATTTAGAAATTGAAAAGCAACACTCAGTGCAAGAATTGTATATCTTTTATCTAGTGGCATTTTAAATTTTCACCTCTTCATTGCATTGATTTACACAGACTTAGCAAAAGTTGAAAGCGTGATAATCCCTGATTAATTTCATTCAATCAGCAATTAAACTGAATGTTTTGAGCAACTCCTATCTGCCAGGAACTGTGCTAGTAACTGGGGATACAATAGTAAAAAGGTCACTATCCTGATTCATTCTTTCTGTCCCCCCCACAGGTACAGAAGAAATTTAATAGTATAACAATCATATATTTAAGGGGAAAAAGCAAGTTACAAAGTAAATAAGATTTTTTTCAAAATAAGATATACTTATTGTAATATTTTACCATTAAAAATAAATTTTTCTGTGTATTTTTAAGGAAGACAACATGATGTTATGAGATACATGTAGGTAGTAAAAAGGTTACTATGGTGAAGCAAATTAACATATCCATCACTTCACACAGTTACCCATTATTTTTTGATTTTATGGCAGCAGCAGATAACATCTACTCATGTAGTATGCATCCCATGTTACCTGGAGTCCTCACGTTGTACATTAGATCTCTAAACTTGTTCACAATGGCCAAGAAGTAGAAACAAGCTAAGTGTCCACTGACAGATGAATGGATAAAGAAACGATGGTACATATATACAAGGGAATAGTATTCAGCCCTAGAAAATAACAAGATCTTGCCATTTGCCACAACATGGATGATTCTGGAGGACATTATGCTAAGTAAAATAAGCCAAACACAACAAGAAAAATAGTGCATGATCTCACTAATATGTGGACTCTAAAAAAATTCAAATATACAGAGACAGAAAACAAAACAGTACTTACCGTAGGCTGGGGAAGGAAATGGGGAGATGTAGGTCAAAGGATACAAAGTAGTAGATACGTAGGGTGAACAACTCCAGATATCTAATGTACAACCTGCTTCATTCTTATAGGGTAATGAGAGAATCACTTATGTAAACAGATGATGACCATACCAGCCCTGTAGGTGCTAAGATCAGTCAATATTGAAGCTTATGAGAGAACCTAGGAATGAAACTGAACCCAGCCTGGGTAAATCAGCCAAGATACCTTACAGAAAGTCTTCTAAGTGGAAAAGTAAAGAATTATGAATATCAGCCTGGTGATTAGGGTGGGGAAGGGGTCTCGGATCTGAAGTTGAGAGATATCGTGTTTAGAAAAGTGACAGCACAGTGGCTCAGTAAGGTTGTGACTGGGAGCCTCAGGAAGCATTGAGGAGTGAAAGGTATGCATTTGTAAGCCACTTTAATAATTATGACATTTATGTAGAGTTCAGAGAAAAATATGTAGGCATGGATTTGTGCTTTTGAATGAGCACTCAATCTGAAGAATGGAAAATGAGTTGTGGGTAGTAGAAACATTTAGTTTGGGGTATTGCTGAGATGAATTGTACAGACAGTACAAGCCTTGGTGATTGACAGGTAGAGTGGGGGAGAGTAGTGAGGGAACAACATAGAGGTTCCCGACTTGGGTGGTTGGACAGAGAAGGTACCATTCATCGAAATATGAAACACAGCAGCGAGACCCATGTTTCATATGGCTGGTTAGGTGGGGGAAAGGAAGGTTGGTTTAGTTTTCAATTCAAGTAGAAATGTCAACTAGTATGAGTGTATGTGCTTTATAAGTGTGTGTGTGCACTGAGGAGGGAGAAGTGCATATTATGAGTGCAGATATAGATCGAGGAGACAAAAATAAATAGATAATACCTGAAATAGTGACAGTGAAGGGAAAGCCTAGAAAAAGGTGTAATCTGAGCAGACAGAGGGAACTTAACATGGAGCTATAAGGATAATCAGCATTTAAGAGACAAGCAATGAAAGAGAAATAGACAAGGTATTAAATTAATATTAAATTGTGAAAGAGAGAGAGGAGAAGAAATATTTCTGAAATAGGACTGAAGCATAGAGCAACAAAATGATAGATTATGTGGAATGCTCAGTGGTAGGGCAAAATTATGGCTCACTCCCCTTCCCCCAGAATTCTGAATGCCTATACCTTAGACATATATGTATTTTCATATA
>NW_012152951.1:300693-303309 GCF_000956105.1 Propithecus coquereli | reverse complement strand
TTTTCATGTAATTTATCGCTTTATCATGGTTTCCCCCTCCTTTGTCATTTATGTGCCTGCCGTTTGTTTCTTAAAATTTTCTTTTAGGTGATATCATGACCATAAAGGCTTAAATTGTGTAAATATGGTATACTTAGGGCAATAAACATCCATGGTTAGCTAGATACAGAACTGGTGCAATTACTCAAGTTAAATATTTTCTAAAGACACTCCTCTGAAAGAGTAAATTAACTGGGGAGTCATTTGTTACAGTTGCAGATAGTTACCAATAGTATTCAGTCATAAAAAGCAAATCTGGAAAGGAAAGAATAAAGAAAAGAAAAAAGAATGTTTCCAATGATGGACTTACCTATTACTACTGCCTGATCTCTGATAACAATACCAATTCATGCTCTCCTTCCTCGCCAGAATGTTGGCATTCTCGAGGAATGAAGCTTTTTGTTTCCTTTGGATTGCCTGTGTTTTCATTTCTACACTGAGTCAACAAGAAACAGAAGCCTTTCAGTGTGACAACGGGATCTCTCTGCCTTCTGACAATGTGTGTGACTTCACAGATCAGTGCGGGGACAACAGCGATGAACAGCAGTGTAAGTGGCATTCTCCTTTCTCCAATTTCAATTCCCTGTACAACTTCAAACCGGGACCTCTGAGCAGCCTGGGAGAATCAGCTAGATACCTGGCCTTGTATGGATTTTATTTTATGTGCCTTTAGTGCAAATCAAAAACGAAAATATATTGTTTACTAAAGAGATGGGTCCATACATAAAAAAGGACAAATCACTAAGATATTAACTGGATGGAATGCATTTTAAGTCAGTTTTTACCCACAATAAAAGCATGGTAAGAAATGTACCTTTTAACGTTGTATTAGCAAAGCGAAGTTCAAAAGAAGCTCATTAATGCAGCTGTAAAATGCTGTGATGAAGTTAGGAGCTTATGTTTGAATTTAGTATGAAATATTTCAAATGGATTATAGGTTCGATGGGTAGTTTTTGTTTTCATTTACACAATACTACCACTAAGTGAGTTGTTATCGATTGCACATGGAGCACAGATCTGGCTTGTGTCTTTTGATTCCAGGACAGAGGAAAAAGCATGAACTTCAGAAAATGTAAAACCTAGATCCTAGAAGGATCCAGGACCCACATTTTATGTGATCTTGAATCTTCATTTTATTATAAAAGTTCATGAACTCTCACAGGTGAGAAAATGCCCCATTGGTTAGTGGAATAACATCAATGAACAGGAAATGGTTTACCAAGGGAAGACATGGGTAATGACAAGCATGTTTCTGTGGTTTCTATTGTGCTATGAAATCTTGAAGAAACACTGCCTATCAGCAATAGAGACTAGTGTCATTCTTATGTACAATCACCTTTCACGAACAACATTTTCATGAAATTACCATGGGTTCATTGTTGGTTCATAGTAGCTATTGATGCAATTAATTATCTAGAGGCACGAATTCTATTATTGTAGGTCACTTAATTCAAACATATACTTTCTGTTTTTTTTATTCAGATAAAATATCAATTAGTGTTTACAGAATTCTTCATTTTCATCTGTAAGGTTCTACATATTTATTTTTGCCTTTCTTTGCCTTCCATTTACATACTTAGTTCTTATTACATTAAAACAAGAAAAAAACAATTACTGGAAAAATTTCTTCTTTGCAGAATGAAACAGGCTAATGATTTTTCTCCCATAGTTTGGGGTAGTTATCATGCTGTTAGCACTCAGTAACTATTAAATAAAACTGCAACCAAGGGTAAGGATTCATTTGTATTTGTCCAGTTTCCCTAGAGAGGCTAACTGTGCGCATGTTGCCCCTTGCTCTGGTCTGTCTGGGTAAGCCCTCACTGTTCATCGGTGAGCAGAAAAGAGGAACCAATCCGCTGTTTTGACAACAAGTGCAAAGTCCTTTCCATTATTAATTTCTATGAAGCTTCCTCTAGCACTCTTGCTGTGATAACATGCATGGTCCTGCTTCAGGGAAAAGGTTAATGTGAAGAAGGAGAAAGCCGCTGAGTGGGAAAGGTCTCGGCTGCATGAAAAATTCTAATAACTCCCAGCCTCGGAGGGAAGCGAAGGCACAAATCTGTCGAACAAACAGATTTCATTTTAAATGTTACATGGGGAGGTCACCTTTTAGCTTTGTCGCTTTTCATTTTCATTTCTGAGAAGTTTCCACTTTGGTATTTTATTTAAAATGTGGGAGAGAACTTGGAGATAAACATTGAGAATCACTTTAAAGCATGCGTTTCTTTTGTGCACCACACTAGGGGAAAAATGTTTTGAAGAAATAATGATGGCCAAGCAGTTTCACTCATGGGAACTTGTAAAGCTAAATGAACAGATCAGATTTTTTTAAAAATCTAACTTTATAATGATATTACAGTAGCCACATTTTGAAAAAAAATCAGTTTAGCCCCCTTTACTATCCAAATGATGTGATGTTAAACAGAAATAGATTCATGTGTTGACTTTTCTGAATAAAACTGGCACAATTGAAGTTAATGCTATTAATAGGCTTTTGAAAATACATTCTTATTTTACGTGATGGACTTCTTTTTAAAAGTACATACACCTGATATTTTAACTCAGTTTTTTTTTTTT
>NW_012152951.1:294245-300018 GCF_000956105.1 Propithecus coquereli | reverse complement strand
TAGTTCTATGAGTTCAACTATTTTTAGATTCCATATATAAGTGAGATTTTGTGTTATTTGTCTTTTGGTGCCTGGCTTATTTCACTTAGCATAATGTCCTCCAGGTTCATCCATGTTGTCACAAATAACAGAGTTTCCTTCTTTTATAAGGCTGAATAGTATGCCATTGTGGATATCTGGTAGATCTACCAGATATCCACAATGGCATATGCACATGTACATACATATCAACCAGATTATAAAATGTATTATTAATATAGTGTGGAGATATATCTCATGCAATGCATCCCTATCACTGAAGTGTTGTCAGTTACTTAAAATTCCAGGAAACATTCTTAGATGGTTACTTTTGCATACCTGAAATTAGTATTAATATTAAAATTAGCTATTACATACATTCACTTTTAGGGCCAAATTTACTATGATTCAAAAGAGAAAAATATATCTAGCTAATCTGACATTTTTCTTCCCTACCATACATCATGATTAAGAACTTTTCTATTCATTCTAGTATTTTTGTATAAGGTAGGAATCTATTTTTATACTTCTGATTTGACAGGATATATCATAAAGTTTTGAGTTTTACCTATTTTGCATTTTTGAATGTAGAAACAAAGATTTTTTTTTCAAAATGTATTTACTTCATATAAATCCAAATTTATATGTGGAATGTGTGGAAATTGCCTTAGAAGTGCATTCTCAAAATCTGAGAGGCGATAGTGTTTAACCAGATGCTAGTAAATACAAATATTATTTTTTCAATAGGATAGCATAAAGGTCAACTACTTTTAAAAGTAATTAGTTCATTGAAGTACTTGAAGCTAAAACATTAATAGAGCGAAATGTAAGATTTCATGTGCAATATTTATCTTACTACTACATTGGATGCAAAATGTTTTGTGCATATTGTCATGAAACAGCTAATAGAAAGACTTAAAGATAGCAATAAGCCTTAGTTCAGGGTGCTGTAACAAATATGATAGACTGGGTGGCTTAAACAAACAAACAGAATTTCTCATAATTCAGGATGCTGAGAATGCCAGCAGATTCAATGTCTGGCGAGGCCCCTCTTCCTGGTTTGCAGGTGGCTGCCTTCTTGCTGGGCCCTCACATGGCCGGGAGACAGATCACTTCTCCTGTGTCTCTTCTACGGGCACTAATCTCATCAGAGGGCTCCACCTTCATGACCCTATTACCTCCCCAAAACCCCACCTCCAAATATTATCACATTGGAATCAGGACTTCAATATATGAATTTTGGGGGGACACGCCCATTCAGTCTGTAGCACAACAGAATTGTATTTGTAAGAAATCTAATAATAAATATGTAATGACTATCTGAAGAAAATGAGAAAAAATTACAGACAGAAAAAAGACTTACGACAAGACTATGCTTCTTAGCAGGATACGTCACTAGTGTAAATATGTATATTTTCATGGAATCAATTTGTATGTTAATTACATTCTAGTGCAACATCTAATCAGGATAAATTTTGGAACCTGATAAAGTGTCTTGCAAGTTTATGTAGAAAAATGAGAGATAATAGCTAGAAAGGTGGAGCAGAAAAAGGGGGAGAAATTTCATTAATAGATTTATAATAGTGTATCATTTAAGCTACCCTAACATTATGAAAGTTTATAATTAGAAAAGAAGATGATTGTTAGACATAGTAAGCATATCTGTGATATATTTAACTAACAATGGTGGCGTTTCAGTTTAGTTAGGAAAGCGTAAAAGCTAATAATTTCAGCTGATATGGGCATAGTACTTACTATATGCTAAGCATGGTTAAGCAATTTCCATCTAGTATCATGTTAAATCTTCACCAAACACGAAAATAGTAGGAACTGTTCTATTACTGCTCCCCTTTTGCACCTTGGAGACATGAGGCTCACATTAGGTAAAATAAAATGCCAAAGGACATAGAGCTATGCCACAGAGGAGCTCGAATTCACAGCCAATTCTGTCTGATTTTATAATCCTTGATACCACCATACAATTCTGACTGTATTTATTATGTAAAATGAGTGGATATGAGGCAATTTCATGAAATACATTTCTTATCTGTTCCACATACTAAACATTTTAAAATTATCTTTAACATTTTATAATGTTAAATGTAAATAATGAAGTGATCATCTTTATTGTCCTTGACAATCAGTTTTGAAAAGTCAGAGAAGTTTCTCTTTTGCTTTGATATGTAATAAATTCTCCAAATTTGCTTGTTGAATATTGATGCTGCATAAATATTGGGGTGGTGAAGGCCTTTTTTCTTTTCAATGAAAGAAGAAAATTTAAAAAATAAGTAAATTACACAAATTAAAAATTTCAGTGTATCAAAAGCATCACAAATAAAATGAAAAGAGAAAAATGTTTGCGAGATATCTGGCTAATTCTTTTCCATGTTAATAAATGAAAGAAAAGATGCATTCTCTCATAGAAACATGGGTAAAATTCCCAAAAAGGCAATTTGCATGCACAAAAAGAGAAATGGCCACATATGATGAAGTGATCAACTTCACTATTAATCATAAATCCCAATTGAAAACAAAAAGCTTCCAATATTTTTTAAATAAAACAAACATATATAATAAAATAGAATGTCCATTGTTGGGAAGGGTATGGGAAAATGAGAACTATTATATACCGTAAGCATGAGTATTATAAACTTAGTTTTTTGTGCAATATTTTTGTAATAAGGATTTTAAAAGATCGTGCCCTCTGAGTAGCAATTTCACTTTTAGGAGTTTATTCTAAGAAACAATTAAAAGAGTTCATGCAGAAAGTCTCTTCACTCCATTATTTAAAATGGTAGAAATTGGAAATAATTTAATTTTATGATATTGGGTTAATGTTTAAACAAATTATGATACATCTATATGATGGCCATCTGTGCAGACATCTGTCATAATTTTGATGCTATTTAAAATGATAAAATGCTCATGATATATATTGTTATTGGAAAAAAATCATAATTACTGATCAATACATATACCGTACCTAAAAATATTGTATCACACTGCATGTAAAATACTAGATGGAAATAAATTTCTGTTAGGTTTTCTTTTTTGTATATATTTATGGTTCTAACTTTTCTAAAATAGCATCTATTGTTTTTATAATCAGAAGAAAATGGTGTTTTTAAATGATCTAATAAACAGCCTTCCTATTAGCAATTATGTTTATTCTAGAAATGAGAGCAAGGTAATATTAGGCATGTAAGCCACATAACAGGATTTCTTTTCTTTCCTTCTACTTTCTATTTTTTTCTCAATATTAACGAAAAGAGATTTTGCTTTCCTTTTGTTGTTGCAGATGTTATTTTTTAATCAGAGCAAGGAAATTGAAAATTTGATAGCAAAATCATACGTCAAAGCTATATTAGCAAAAGCAGTCCATATCAGCAAGAAAAACGTTTGTGTAGCAGGGGGAAGTCATCTTATTGGCCAGTCCTGTCCGTGTTCAGAGGCTGACACTTTTCCTTCCCATTGCGACTGCTCCTCTGGGTGTCAAGAAGTACTCAGTCTTTTTATTTTGTTTGGAGCAAAGTACCTGGGTTCTGTTTTGGGTGTGTATGTGTGTGTGCATGCATGCATCCACCGGCATCCATGGCTGCTTCTGCTGCTCAGCCTCCTGCCCTGTGCAGTTGTTGTTATGGACAGACCTTGGCTGACAACAGTGAGAACAGCTCATGTAGCTCCTCTGTGTTGGTGTTTCTTTGCATGCAACACCTGGCCTGCAGGTTTGAGCTCAGCTTCCCCTCTGCTCCAACTCTGGACTAGAGGTTGCTTGGCCATCACACAAGGCTTAATACAGTTCCTTTTTATGTGGTTACTGGAAGTCCCTTGCCCACAGTTTACCTCCTGCAAGGTTGTGCCAATCTCCCCTGTGAGACACCTTCTCCTCACCCAGCCTCCCAGGAGTGGGGTCTTTTTGTTCTCCCACTGTGGCTTTTTCCAACTCTATTCCTATGGCATTAAGTTGATGCCCTGCATCATTCAGCCCTTCCTTTAGCTATCAGAGGACTGATTTTTAGTTATCAGGAAGTGTCTATTTCCCTTGCATTCTGTTTATAACAGATCTATTAATAACTTTCCTAGAGGCAGTGACCAGAGAGGGGTCACACAGTAAGAGGTGCAGAAAAGAAAAAACACAGTTCTTAAGATTTCAAGATGTGTGGCCAAATTGAGCTACCCTAAAGATTCTGAGAGTGTGAAATCAGGCTCCTATAATGTACAGGAAGAGTGTGATGCCATCGCATATTCAGTATATGTAACACATGTGCGATCCTACGGGTGGGAGGCGAGGAAAAGAGAAATGGGAGGGAGAGAGGACTGACTGAAGATGGGCTCCGTGTGCCCTGGAAGGTCGTTTGGTGAGAAAAGGAAAGACCTGTGTGTAGCATGTATTCGTGCTATCTGCTAAGATGGTTTGTTTCTCTGGTGATAAAGCTAAACCTGTAAGTCCTTCCAGACATCACAGGCGTAAGTGTGGAGTTGCCCAGAATGTAGAGAGGAGTGGTTGAACTGGGAAGTCACAGCATGGGAATCCTGCCCCGGTGGCTATGCTGGGTGTTGAAAACAGTGAAATTATGAAGAATCATCTTTTTAATTATGAAAGTTGGCATTTAGGTTCTAATTTATAGGGAGGCCCAGAGAACTCCCCATTTCTCTTGGGTTAGGTAAAATACTATAATTTGACTTCAGAAAGGAATGGGGTCTTCAGTCCTGGGTTTCAGTTTTCATAATGACTAAACAGAGGTCTCATTTCTAGATTTCATAAGGCTTATACAAAAACAGTTAAGATATTTACAGAAAACCCCTAACACTTTCTTTCACTTTGTTTTTGCCTCCATGGGTTCCTATGAGCTTGAGTCCTATGATATTTACTGGAATTTCATGCAACAACTTAAGCACACTGAATAGGATGTCCCATGAAAAATAGCAAAATATTTTTTATGTTTATTGCATTCGACAGAGTCATTGGTACCATTTTGCATTAACATTTCTATAGGTCCTTTGGTCTTCTGGGGCATGATCTTCGACTACACTACTGTATCATACAGGAATACAGCCCTTAAGCTCTTCTAAATCAATAGCCTCATTTTATAAATGTGAAGGAGGTGAAGTCAGTAGCCCAAGGATATGCAGCTATTTAATGATGACCCAAGACTTAAACCGGGGCTCCAACTCACACTGTGTTTACAACAGGAATAATCTCAGGGCTTGAAACGGTGATCATGAAATCTGGTTTTCATGCATTGGACAAGTTTAGAGAAATAAGATCTGGTAAAAGTTTCTAAGCAAAATGACCCATTAGTTATGGATGTCAGAATATTTACATGAATCTCTTCCAAATTCTCATTCTTTCCAATAAAATTTGAGCATATGAAGTTTTATTTATCTATACCTTATTGTCTACCCAAAGAATTTCATATCTGTTATTTATGAATTACACAAATTGTAGGATATTACAGTTGAGGTGAATTGGGAAAGGAGATATTTGTAAGAATGTAATAGAATAGTGAGATAAAGTGGATAACATACAAGATTTTACCAAGACAAAGATACAAAAAAAAGCTGAACCCACGGAACTGCACACTGGTTTCAATGTTTATGATGAAAAGCCTCTTAGATATTGCCTAGAATGACCAGTGGATGCAAAACCAGAGGAGGTAGTAGATACGACTTACGGAAAAGGGAGTTGAGAATGTTGGAATCACAGAATCAAGAAGGCTTTGAATATTTTTACAAAGAATACACATTCTTTATA
>NW_012152951.1:291607-294195 GCF_000956105.1 Propithecus coquereli | reverse complement strand
CTGTTTTGACAACAAGTGCAAAGTCCTTTCCATTATTAATTTCTATGAAGCTTCCTCTAGCACTCTTGCTGTGATAACATGCATGGTCCTGCTTCAGGGAAAAGGTTAATGTGAAGAAGGAGAAAGCCGCTGAGTGGGAAAGGTCTCGGCTGCATGAAAAATTCTAATAACTCCCAGCCTCGGAGGGAAGCGAAGGCACAAATCTGTCGAACAAACAGATTTCATTTTAAATGTTACATGGGGAGGTCACCTTTTAGCTTTGTCGCTTTTCATTTTCATTTCTGAGAAGTTTCCACTTTGGTATTTTATTTAAAATGTGGGAGAGAACTTGGAGATAAACATTGAGAATCACTTTAAAGCATGCGTTTCTTTTGTGCACCACACTAGGGGAAAAATGTTTTGAAGAAATAATGATGGCCAAGCAGTTTCACTCATGGGAACTTGTAAAGCTAAATGAACAGATCAGATTTTTTTTAAAATCTAACTTTATAATGATATTACAGTAGCCACATTTTGAAAAAAAATCAATTTAGCCCCCTTTACTATCCAAATGATGTGATGTTAAACAGAAATAGATTCATGTGTTGACTTTTCTGAATAAAACTGGCACAGTTGAAGTTAATGCTATTAATAGGCTTTTGAAAATACATTCTTATTTTACGTGATGGGCTTCTTTTTAAAAGTACATACACCTGATATTTTAACTCAGTTTTTTTTTCTTAATAAATTAGGTAGAAAAAGTGAATCCTCAAAATGGAATCAACTCCATCTATACATGATATTAAACACTTAATATATAGTGAGCAAGAAAAATAATTTGTAGGCATAACAACTGTTTGGGTCTAAGGCTGACAAAAATTCCTCTTCGTTAAAATTTATTGACATCCTTAGCCAGGGAAATATTTAAAAAAATCATATTCCAAGAGTTGCATTGTCTGCTTCCATGTTGATCCACACTGACTTGTCTTCCTCGTTCTTTTTTATTGTTTCGACTTTTATTTTTTATTAATATTATTTTTAACTGACAAGTTATAAGTATATAAAATTATGGGGTACACAGTGATGTTATGGTATTTGTATACAATGCGGAATGATTAAATCAAACAAATTAACAAATCCATCACCTTGATTACTTATTTTTTTATGATGAGACATTTGGAATTTACTCTTAGTTATTTATTTTACATTATTATTGACTATAGTCACTCTGCTGTGCAATAGATCTCAAAACTTACTCCTCCTGTCTATATGAAACTTTGCAGCTCTTGATCAATACCTTCCCATGATTATTCTCCATCCCCAGCCTCCAGTAATCATAATTCTACTCTCTAGTTCTATGAGTTCAACTATTTTTAGATTCCATATATAAGTGAGATTTTGTGTTATTTGTCTTTTGGTGCCTGGCTTATTTCACTTAGCATAATGTCCTCCAGGTTCATCCATGTTGTCACAAATAACAGAGTTTCCTTCTTTTATAAGGCTGAATAGTATGCCATTGTGGATATCTGGTAGATCTACCAGATATCCACAATGGCATATGCACATGTACATACATATCAACCAGATTATAAAATGTATTATTAATATAGTGTGGAGATATATCTCATGCAATGCATCCCTATCACTGAAGTGTTGTCAGTTACTTAAAATTCCAGGAAACATTCTTAGATGGTTACTTTTGCATACCTGAAATTAGTATTAATATTAAAATTAGCTATTACATACATTCACTTTTAGGGCCAAATTTACTATGATTCAAAAGAGAAAAATATATCTAGCTAATCTGACATTTTTCTTCCCTACCATACATCATGATTAAGAACTTTTCTATTCATTCTAGTATTTTTGTATAAGGTAGGAATCTATTTTTATACTTCTGATTTGACAGGATATATCATAAAGTTTTGAGTTTTACCTATTTTGCATTTTTGAATGTAGAAACAAAGATTTTTTTTTCAAAATGTATTTACTTCATATAAATCCAAATTTATATGTGGAATGTGTGGAAATTGCCTTAGAAGTGCATTCTCAAAATCTGAGAGGCGATAGTGTTTAACCAGATGCTAGTAAATACAAATATTATTTTTTCAATAGGATAGCATAAAGGTCAACTACTTTTAAAAGTAATTAGTTCATTGAAGTACTTGAAGCTAAAACATTAATAGAGCGAAATGTAAGATTTCATGTGCAATATTTATCTTACTACTACATTGGATGCAAAATGTTTTGTGCATATTGTCATGAAACAGCTAATAGAAAGACTTAAAGATAGCAATAAGCCTTAGTTCAGGGTGCTGTAACAAATATGATAGACTGGGTGGCTTAAACAAACAAACAGAATTTCTCATAATTCAGGATGCTGAGAATGCCAGCAGATTCAATGTCTGGCGAGGCCCCTCTTCCTGGTTTGCAGGTGGCTGCCTTCTTGCTGGGCCCTCACATGGCCGGGAGACAGATCACTTCTCCTGTGTCTCTTCTACGGGCACTAATCTCATCAGAGGGCTCCACCTTCATGACCCTATTACCTCCCCAAAACCCCACCTCCAAATATTATCACATTGGAATCAGGACTTCAATATATGAATTTT
>NW_012152951.1:284543-285730 GCF_000956105.1 Propithecus coquereli | reverse complement strand
AAAAGTGGATAAAGGCCTTGAATAGACATTTCTCCAGAAAGATATCCAAATGTCCAATAAGCACAGGAAAACATGCTCAACATTACTCATTATTAGGGAAATGCAAATCAAAACCACAATGAGATACCACTTCACACCTGTTAGGATGGCTATTATATAAACAACAAACAAAAAAATGTCCGAGAAAACAACATGTTGAAGATGTAGAGAAATTAGAACACTTGTGCTTTGCTGGTGAGAATGTAAACTCTTATAGCCACTTTGGAAAACAGACGGTAATTCCTCAAAAAATTAGAATTATTGATATATATTCAAAAGAAATGAAAGCAGGGAATTGAACAGGTATTGGTACAGCCATGTTCATAGTAGCATTATTCAGAATAATCCAAAGCTGAAAGCCACTCAAATGTCCATTGGTAGAAGAATGGATAAGCAAAATGATTGTGTGTGTGTGTGTGTGTGTGTGTGTGTGCGTGCCTCAAAAAGGAAGGAAATTCTGATACATGCTACAATGTAGATCAATCTTGATGACATTATGCTAAGTAAAATAAGCAAGTCACAAAAGGACAAATACTGTTTGATTCCCCTTACATGAGTTACCTGGATTAGTCAAATCCATAGCAATAGAAGGAGGAATGGTGGTTACCAGGGGTTGCGAATAGGGAGGAATGGAGAAGTGGTGTTTAAGGGGTACAAAGTTTCAGTTTTGCAAGACGCAAAGAGTTATGGAGATGGATGATAGTGATGGTTGCATAATAATGTGAATATACTAAACACCACACAACTATGCACTTTGAAATGGGTAAATGGTAAATTTTAGGTAATGTATATTTTACCACAGTAAAAAAAGGATGGGACTCATTGTGATGGAAAGACCACTGTGCCTCATGGAACTTTTAGGAGGAAGAGAAATATGCATTATTAATATGTGCTCAGGCAAAATTAGTGAAGTAAATATGATTTGCTTTTAATGCTTTCTACCTCATCTCTCCCCTTTTCTAGATTTTTCCTAATTTTTACATTGTTTTCTATCTTCTAAGGACGCTATGTTGTGGTGATTTACCCAGACCATATTTTCTGAGTTAATTCTGAGTTCTAGATTACCTGAGTTTCTTCACTGTTACCACAATTAAAACTTTATTCTATTCCTTCCATGTTTTTCAAAAGCATGCCCAAGATAACTGTCA
>NW_012152951.1:282446-282815 GCF_000956105.1 Propithecus coquereli | reverse complement strand
TGTATACATTTCATGCACATAATTGCTGAAATGTGGTGATAAAATTGTTTAGAATATTTTATAATCACAGATCATTGTAAAAATTGCTAGTAACTAAAAGAAACTTGAAACTGGATGCATATTTATATAAACACATGCATAGCTAATTGAATCACACACAAATGTATACAAGTGACTGCATAATTTTGTTAGTTTTTTTGTTCAATCAGATTTCCTGGATAAGTAGGGGACTGTGATATAGTAATTGGGATATTCTAGCTATTGTAAATATTTCAAAGGCCTTAAGGAAATTGTGAATTTAACCATAGTATGATTCATAAACTAATAAAATTCTTTGCTTTTGAATAGAATGACATCACCTCTGTGTGA
>NW_012152951.1:281544-281872 GCF_000956105.1 Propithecus coquereli | reverse complement strand
AGGAATCAGCCAACTTTATCCCCAATAGGGACCAGCTTCACAAATAGGACCAACCAATAATTACAATGCAGGAAACTTTTATTAAGGCCTTACTTGTATTAGATGGTGACATTGAATCTAGTTCCCAACCTTCAGCCATTGTTGTCTTGTGAATTGTTGACACCGTTCAACTACGTTATCTGGATTGATTTGAAATCTCTGGAGTCAGTTTGAATCCTGGTTCCACCAATCAGCTAGCTGTGTGGTCTCAGTTTCCTTATCTGTAAAATGGGGATAATAATAATACAAGCTGCATAGGAAAAATAGGCAAAATAATGCCTAGCATAAC